>NC_136473.1:14815674-15344860 GCF_902686455.1 Sciurus vulgaris | reverse complement strand
TTGTCCCATGTTGGATTTTCATGTCCTCCTTAAGTATTTTGGCTATATCTCCAATGACATTTAAAAAGAAAAAGCAGAGTCAACGTCCAAACATTGAGGCCACATGAATGTCATTTCCAACCTTTCAGCCATCATGACATCCTCTTGTTCTGAGTTTTTCAAACACCACAAACTCCCTCCTCCCTTCAAAAGAGATGAGGAAGGTGTGAAAATACTGTTGGTTACCTCCACCACAACCATTTCCTCCCCCCATTTCTTCCTCGCTAGCAGATCACTATTTTTGTCCAGGTGTCAGTGGGGAGAAATGTTTTCTCCCTCCCCACAGAAAAAATGGTGAATCTAAGACATGGATGGCAATTCTTCTCCCCTTTGCCAGGAGTGTGGTTGGTCCCAGATTTGAAATCTGGTGCTGGCCAAAGGCACACAATGGGATATTCTATAGAAGTTTCCAGTACAGGTTGGGCTCCCTGACATACCCCAGACTAGGCACACCTGTGTTCTTTAGAATCAGAGAGGTCATCTTGGAATGATGAGACTTGGAACCAAAAGACCAAGCTGACATCCTGGGTTCAAGGAAGTGGAAAGACAGACAGTCCCTGGGTCCTTGAGGAATCCATCAAGCCAAACCTGCAGCCTCCCACACTGCTTTTTTTTTTTTTTTTTTTTTTTTTTGTGAGATAATTTCTCCTCCTCACTTCTATCAATTTAACCCAACATTCTTGCGCCAGCTGCTAAAATCATTCGAAACAACTCAAAAGTCATCTTTTCATAGTTTTAATGCAGTGGATTATATACTACTGGAATTTGCATTTTTAGGAAACTGGCACAACTGAAAACACTTAGAAATTTGCAAGCCAACTGTCACACTCGTAACAATTAAGCGCATGTTAACATACATCATATTTTCTAATTCCTGTGATTTCATGGAAGATGAGTAGTCTTCAATTTTGTAGATAAAAAGAATCAGAGAAATGAAGAGATTTGCTAACGATCGCCCAGTGTAGAGGCATTAGACCCAGGGTTTGAAGTCAGTTTGGTTTTTGTTTGTTTGCTTGAGTCTAATCTGCCAGGAAACCAGGATACTGCATCTCCAATAAACCCAGATGACCTCATCTCACCACGCGCCCCAATGCAAACAATTGTTATCTCCTGCCCTGATTATTACATGGAGCTAGCTAGTGCGGGCAGGAAAGATCAGCCCCTGGGGTGTGGACATTAAAAAGGGGCTCACTCTCACCTATGAGGCCCATCCTTACCTTTTGCATCCTATGGGATACCTTAGTTTTCACTCCTCCTGGCCCTATTGCTGCAATAACCTCCGAACTCTCCTGCATTGGCCCTAGCCCTCTACAGTCTCTTCCCCACACAACAGCCACAAGAATCCTTTTTAAGTGATAATCAATCATGTCACTCCCCAGTTCAATTACCCCAAATAGCTGCCCAACTCACAATGAGTAAAAGCTAAGATCCTTACAAGAGCCTACAATTACCCTTCTGCAGGCCAGATCTACTAAAGAATTGAATTCTTTTATCTGTGCCCATGTCCCTGGGCAACAAGACAAACATTTAAGTGCCTAATACCTACCAACCACATCAACATCCATCAGAGTGAGGGAATGTTTGTGTGCTTTGTTCTCTATCTGTCCCAAGAGCCTAAAAGAGTGCTAAGGACATCGAATGCACTGCACTAAATAGTTGTTGAATGAACGCATGAATGTGTGAGTCCAAGAAGTGACCAGCAGTCCTGGGAAGCCAGGACAAGGAAGTAGGTAAGGGCTGACCCCTGGAGGAGCCTGGAACTCTGGAAAGTGTGCAATTTATTCTGAGCACCAGTATTTGGAGAATGAGTTTGAGACAAAGAAATGATAGAAACTGATTTATAAGTTACATGGGAAAGGATGAGAGAGAAAAGTAGATGTCAGGGAGATTGGTGCCTTACTCCAGATAATGTCTGAGGGGACTTGGATTGGGGGGAAGGCAGAAAATATTGGGAAAAACTAATGGATCATGTTAGCTTTGAGTACAGAAATAGTTGATCAGGTCAGAGGGGGCGAACTGCTCTTCAGGAGAGAAATGGCAATGTGGACAAAATGGGAGGTTTATGGGTAGAAGGGGTGATCAGTTTTCAAGAAAAGTGGAATGAAATATCTATTTTTTAAAATGTTAATTTTTAGATGCCTCATTAGGGATTTGGGAAGAAATATAAGAAGGCAGTGGAAGTTGCCTGCGTGCAGGGGAGAAGGTGAAGCTGGAGATGAAAGTTTCCTGCCATCTGCCTAGACAAGGTCACCCAAGGGGCACCAGGGAACAGGGAATGCAGGGGGCGGGGCAGAAGGTGGGGATCGGGAGAACATTATTGAGAGACTTCCCTGCACCTTGAAATCTTGTTTCACTTATGCAAGAAATCTGCATTTCTCTAGTCTCCCTCTGGATATTTGAAGTCACTTTTAATTTTCTCCCCTGACCATTAGTTCCTCCCAAGAATCCACTGATTCTCAGACTTGGCTTTCCAACCTAAAACCATTTTCAAAAGTCTTTAAATTCAGTCACTTTTTCAGTTCATTTGTTATATGTAAACACATATACATATCATGTATAAACAATTACATAGTTACACAGACTAAAATAGGCTTTATTTTCCTAAAACTCTGAAGCTATTTTTTAATCTCCTTTTCTCTCCACACCAAATACAATGATATTTATGCAGGTGAAAGATAAGGAGAATCACCACAAATTATCCTTCTCCAAAAAGGTTGTGGGTGGCTCACATTTCTCTGTCACTCGTTTAATCTCACATCATAGAGATTATCTAAAACCCTATTCCTAGAACAAGCAAGCAGTTTGTTTGAAACCGAGGGAAGGAAGACATGGAGATGAAGGTGAAGATGGATTGTAACTGAGGATCTCCCTGGAGAGTGTCCATTCTAATGACTTGACCCACCCCAGGGTTGAGGTCACCTGATCCTAGGTACAACGAAGAAATCATGATTTGAAACAAACTCACAGGCAAGAAATTACTTTGCACTTTACCTTGTCCAGAGGGCAAACCATTGCCACAGTCCAGCCTAGAACTCTGCTCCCAAAACAGTTCTAAACCCCCAAGGAAAAAAACTCTCCTCCCTCCAGGTGACAAGCCTAGGATGTCACCAGCCTCCTTCCTGGCCATGTGGCTCCCACAGCTAATAGTAGGTCATCTGCTTCTAAAGACTCGTTCCACTGTTTGTTTTCTCTTGTTCTTATCACAGAAGTGGATGGTATTAGATATGTTTCTTTTTAGCAAGTATGAGGTCAGCAGGGCCAACACTGTGTCACACAGAGATGTAGAGAAGCAGATATAGTTACAGTGCAAACCGCCAGCTCTGAGAAAAACAAAAGAATTCTTTCAGGACACTTCAAAACCAATTGAAACCAAAGGGATAATGTAGGGACCACTCTCTAGATAGACGTCAAGCCCAGAGCTTCCTGCAGAAGGGCTCTTGGGTACTGAGCTGACAGAGGTGGACACTTGCCTCTGGACAGCACCTCGCTTGCCTTATCTCTTTGTGGTCAGTCCAGTGTTCCTTCTTCAGCAGGCAATTAAACTTGAGAGACATTAGAGACAAAAATCTAGAAAACCCTGTGGCGTCCAGCCTTCAATCTTTCAAAGAATCTCATCTAATTCCCAGGATGGAAGGGCGACAGCCTGGTGCTTCAGAGTCACTTCTACCCCAGGCAAGAGGGCAATGAGGAACTTAGGGTTGTCACTGCACGTTTGTCCCCAAACCATGGGCTCCAAAGGAATAATGACCATATCTTTCTTTTCATTAAGTTTCCATGATTTGCACATAGTAAGAACTCAAAGCTTCTGGACAGAACTCCCTGTCTTTATATCTCAATATCTTCATACCTTTCAAATCAGAGCTGACAAGAAGGGTAGACCCAGACGACTCTCTCATTTTATTATTATTATTATTATTATTATTATTATTATTACTATTACTATTTATTTATTTATTTACTGGTACCAGGGATTGAAGCCAGGGGCACTCAACCACTGAGCCACATCCCCAGCCCTTTTTATATTTAGAGACAGGGTCTCACTGAGTTGCTCAGGACCTCACTAAGTTGCTGAGGCTGGCTTTGAACTTGTAATCCTCCTGCCTCAGCCTCCCCAGCTGCTGGGATTACAGGCATGCACCATGTCTCCTGGCTCATTTTTCTTTCCACGCCATTTTGTTTTGGCTAAACCTAGTATCACAGGATTCTAAGCCCTGAGCCCTTTTTAGTTATACCTGTTCAAGTCTCAACGTGCTCTTTCCTTCTGTCCGCTCACCCGCCATCTTCCACCAGTGGACACTGCTCCTCGGTCACATATTGCATATGACTACTGTCCCCCTTGCCTGTCATCATGTCCCTGCCACTCTGTCTTAGCAAGGTGGCCTGTGAAGAAATCAAATCCTCCATCTTTGTTAGCCTAGAGTCATGATAGGACTTTTTCTAAAGTGCTGCATTAGGTTCCCGTATGCAACAGTGTAATCCAATTGTAGCTCAGGGGCTTGATCTGGTTTGTGTCAGCTTCTCACACGTCTGCAACATTTTACTACCAAAAGCACTTACAGCCTATGCTCTAGAATTTAATAAACTCTGTCTTCACAAATTGAATCACAGTCTCGTTTGATGTGATCAATATGATTCCATCTTTTCTTCTAAGTGAATAAAAATATCTAAGTAAAAATAGTATTTTAAATTACTACATAAATATATTTTTATAAGATGTCAGAAGTTTTAAATATTCTGCCTTGTGGGTTGAGTAGCATTGGTCCAATAAATAGAACAATAAATAGATGTGTAGTTTTGGACACATCTTTTAAAGTCCTGGATTCTAGTTAGTAGAGGTCAAAAATCATGATAAAAATATTTGACCTGAGCTAGGTGTGTTGGGGCACACCAGTAATCCCAGGCACTCTGGAGACCGAGGCATGAGGACGCCAAGTTTGAGGCCAGTCTTAACAACTTAGTGAGACCCTGTCTCAAAATAAAAAGGGCTGGGGATGTGCGCTTAAGCATCCCTGGGTTCAATTCCTGGCTTTTTGTTTTGTTTTGTTTTGCTTTGTTTTGTACTGAGGATTGAATCTAAGGGGACTTTACCACTGAGCTACACTCCAAGTCCTTTCTTACTTTTTCTTTTGAGACAGGGTCTCACTATGCTTCTGGGACTGACCTAAACCTTGCAATCCCCCTGCCTGGACAGGCATGCACCCCCATGCCTGGCTCCCCTCTGTTTGTCCTTCTAATTGGTCCTCTGCGTGAAAGCACTTTCAAAATAAAGGCCTCAGTGTTTTAAGCTGCAATTTCCAACCAGGTGGACATACGTACATACTGGGTGTACATAATGGGCATCCAATAAACATTGACTAGATAAAATGCGTCCCAACATTTCATTATTTTTGTAAAATTTAAGTGCAATAAATAATGTAAAAACACCTTAAAACAATCATAAAATAATATGCAGATGGGATGAAATATTATTGTAACAAAAATCTAAAACAGAGTTGGTCCTCCATATCTGTGGGTTCTGCACCCATGGTGTGAACCAACAGTTAAAATATTCAGAAAAAAACTGGGTGTGGTAGCCCACACCTGCAATCCCAGCAGCTTGGGAGGCTGAGGTGGGAGGATGGCAAGTCCAAGGCCAGCCTCAACAATATAGCAAGGCCTTAGGCAACTTAGTGGGACCCTGTCTTAAGATAAAAAATGAAAAGGACTCAGGATGTAGCTCAATGGTGAAGCACCTCTGCGTTCAGACCTACCTTCAGTGATATCTAGAACACACAGACTATGAAGCTGCAGCACCCCCAGACACAATCCTATGGCTCCACAGATTTTAATGGAATTTAAGCCACATAAAGTTTTTTGAAAAATAAAGGACTTGAGATAGGCATTGAGCAATGCCAAAGACACGAGTAGAAAGTCTAAAAAGAGCCATAATTACAAATCAAATTCAGGGTCCCTCTTGCTGCTAGCCAAGACTCTATTCCTTACCTCAGTCCACGCATTCTTTTTGAACAACTTCTTGAGAAAGAATAATGGAGCCCTGTTCCCAAAATCACCATATCATACACCTTTAAAATAATGGTAGGTAGGCAAAGAACAATGATCTCCCCTTCAAGTAATCGGGAACACAACATATATAAATGAGACTTGCCAATAAAGTGTTTATAGAGGTAAGTATTACTTTATAGAAATGAATATGCAACTCTTACAAACTATAACAATTTCAAAGCAAGGCTTTCTAAAAGAGGAAATGAAATTTATATTCCAAAACTGGCACCAATTTAAAAAATGAGCAAAGGGAATTTATGTTCTTCCATTATTCCCAGGGCTTGGAGTGATTTGGTGACATCAGTGACTCTTCAGTGATCAGAGAAGGTCCTACAGAAGGTGAGCTAACCATGAAGGGTAGTCAGCAGTGTGTCAGAAGAATCAGAAGCTGCTCCCATGAAGCATTTTGCCTGAACTAATTCAATTTAAACTCACAATATCTGTGATAGCTTTTATTTTCAAAGAGAGCCCTTATCAAGTGATTAGTGGAGGTGATTCCTCCAGGCATCTGTAAGTGATCCGAATCAGAACTGGATGGCTCTCTTCTGCTCTCACCTCTCTACTCACTGTCTCGCTATTCGCTGTCTCTCTATTCGCTGTCTCTGGAAACTTGGTCCACATCGGTGCCTGGCTCACACAGGAAGCTCAGGAGCGGGTTTCTGCCATGGCTTCCCCTGTGGTCTTCCGTCTCCAGTTCTTGCTCATCTCTAATTCATCCCCAACACAGCGGCCAAGAAATACATTTAAAATTATTTGAACATGAATTCGATCCTGTGACACACCAATGCCAAAACCCTCCATTGGCTTCCCATTGCTCCCTGGCCTGGCCCAAAGGCCCTTCCTGTGTGTTTTGCTTGGCGTCTCTGGCCTCCTTTGGTACGCTCTCCACGCCTTATTTTCTATCACCTGGCCACACTGGATCTCTTCCAACTCCCCAAATGCCCAAACTCGTCCCTCTTTGGCGCCTTCCTATGCCCTTCCTGGAGGCCTGCGATGCCCTTTCTGTTCTCCTGTCTTTCCTCCTCCTCGACCTCTACTGACTTGTGGCCTCCTGGCAACTCCCTTTGAATAGCTAATCTGAAGTATGACCCTGCACCTCCCCTTCTCCTTCACAGCACATTGCACATCTTAAAATTATATTTTCAGATACAATTTGATGCCAATTTCCGCCATAAATTTTCATACTAAGAAAGATAGAAATTCATCTGTTTTGCTCTCCGCTGCGAACCCAGGACTGATCACAGAACGTGGCCCATGGTCCATGCTTGGAAAATGATTGCTGAATGAGGTCAAAAAGACTTTATATTGAAAGATAAAGTTTAAATAAAAATAGGTAAGTGCTTAAATATTGAGACTAGATGAGCCAAGATAAATCCAAACAAAGGAAATGTCTAGAATTTTATCATTCATTTATTTGTACAAAAAGCTTTAGTTGAGCACCTATTACAGATCTGATTCCTGACCTCCAAAAGCTTCAGTCTTCCATTTGCGTGATATTCTCTTTCAATACACACCTGGATCCTGAGCATACTTCAAAGGTACTTTTTCTCTCTCTGTGTCCTGTAAGCTTCAGGGATCACAGAAATGATTTCTTAAGTTAAATAATGATTTCGAGAAAATATGGAATTAAATATTACTCCTCCTCAAGTGATTACTTGAACACTCCTGTTTTCACGAAGAACTCAAACCAAAGTAAGAGACTCTTGGAATACAGAAGAAACTTGCTGAGTCCAATCATAATAGAACTTTCTGGACTACATGGCCAGGGGCAAATGAAAATCAGGCCACATCCTAGGGAAAGAGATGACAGAAAGACTAAAAGAAACAAACTGTGTGCCATTTGTATCTTTTTTATGCCATACAGGGTTGTATTTTTTAAGAAATATTTTGAAATTGGAGGAAGTAAGTAGAAGATCATTGGCTGCCCTTAGTGAGCAGAAGCCAAAAAGTTCTCAATTACTATTGCGCACAGAGTAGTCATGGGAAAGAGGACAAAATAAACAAAGCTTTCTATGTTTGTTTGTTTGTTTATTTTGGTAGCAGGGATTGAACCCAGGGGTACTTAACCACTGAGCCACATCCCCAGCCCATTTTTCACTTTTTAAGACAGGATCTTGCTAAGTTGCTGAGGTTGACTTTGAACTTGCGATCCTCCTGCCTCAGCCTCCGGAGTTGCTGGGATTACAGGCGTGCGCCACCGTGCCCAGCTAAGATCTTGATTTCTGGAACACTGTACCAGACTGATCTCCTTCCGTAGGTGCTCATCCATCCTCCCCTCCACTTCTCATCCATACATTCAGTCAACTACTTTACCGTGCACGACACAGGAACCTTTCTGAGGGATGTGACAAAAATACTGTATTTGGCTTTTCTAGTGGGACTCTCTTAACGTCTTGGAGAGCATGGGTCTAGAAAGTCGGACTTACCCTTCAGTCCTTCAAGCACCTATCCATACACCCTAACTTGGCTGTGGGTCTCACCTCCTTTAGAATTCTCTCTCGAGAAGACAAGCTGCATCCAGGTTTTAGACCCTGGGAAGTGGAATGTTTAACTCAGTTATTTTGTTGGATCAGAGATAAGAAATCTCCCTTCCTATGTGGAAGATGAACCTTTAAGGCATTCAACTCTTGGGACCTAAGGTGCTCTTCTGGTGGAATTCACAGGCACCCACCCATGATGGCGCCCCAGAATGCCTGCTTTGTCTTAAGGATTCTGTTTGCAAACTCCCTTGAAGGAACACACAGTGCTCATTTACATGAGCCTTTGCCCAGCATTTATTTGCAGTTCTGCAAACAAAACTTCACACAGAGATAGAGGCGGGGAAATAAAGCTCCTTATATTATCTCCCAAGGTCCCTCCCGTTTTGACAAAAGGCTACCTGCTCCCCACTTGCCTCCTGCACTCAGATGCAAATGCATGCCCTGTTCTAACACAGAATTAGGTTTAGATGAAAGATCTAAGCTGATAGCATTTGGCTGTGTCTGCCTTTAGGGCAGCTTAGAAAAAGAACCTGGTGGGTTCTGAAATTTTTGACATTTTTACTACTAACTCTGCTATTGACTAAACAAGGGGTAATTACTATAGCAACTTCCAGCATAAGTTGTTAAAAATCACCCAATCAGCTAGTGGCAGCTGTCATGGTTAAGGGTGGGGCTTTGAGCTCTAAATTAATACATGCCATTCTGAAAATTAAAAATCACCTTAGAGGAAGCAGGGAATACTTAGCAGATAATAATGATTCCTCTGTAAAAGTGAATGAACTGAAGATAGATGTAACCTAATGCTTTCCACCAACACACGTAGTGCCAGAAACTTTGTTCTAGAAGAGGCCAGAGAAATGATCTATTCCAAACACTCCTTTTATACAAGAACAAACTGAGACTCAGAGAAGAAATAACACCTGATACCATGCAGCCTGAGCTACAAAACTGGGTTTCCTGGCTCTTGACCAGGGGCTGTGAATCACCATGGCTTTCCTTTAAAATCAGAGTGATTCTAATATATTCAAGAGGGTAGAGAAAATGAAGCACAATATTTAAAATCTGGACTGTCCCAGAAACAAAACTAGCCCATACTCTTTGCTCCTTGGTGACTCAGAAACAAGCCTGAAACAGAAAACACCCCGAGGAAATTCATCCTGTCTTTGGCCATGCAGGATACCATCCCAAGCCAGCTGCTTTCTGCAGCATGTCTGGATTCTTCTGGCTCATCAGCCACGCATGCCTCCAAAATCTAATCCCTTTTCCTTTTCCTTTTTTCTTTTACTTTCTTTCTTTCTTTCTTTTTTTTTTTTTTTGTACTGGAGATTGAACCAGGGATGCTTTACCACTAAGCTACATCCTCAGTCCTTTTTGTTTTATTTTATTTTAAAAAATTTTTACAACAAGGTCTCGCTACATTGCCTAAGGTCTTGCTAAATTGCTGAAGCCGGCCTCAAATTTGCTATCCTCCTGCCTCAGCCTCCTGAGTTCGTGGGGTTACAAGCACGTGCCACCAGGCTTTGTTAAAAATCTAATCTTGGTTCAGAGCCAATTCTTCCTCTCCAGTGGCTTTGACCTCCCACATTTTGTCCCAAATGTTTCCAGAGACAGCAGTTAAAGGTTTCCTAACTGCAAAATGACAAAGATGTTTCCAAGAAGAGTGTCTTATTCTTGGGCCCAGCATCCAAATCAATGGATAAAAAAATATGTTCATAAGCAGCAGGAAGACCCCACTGAGTCTCTCTAGGTACCACTGGAGGCCTCATAGCAGAATGCTTAACTCAGAGGAGAATGTTTCCATCCTTATGCTAGTCACAATGCATTTCCATCAGGTCACTGCACAATATTGATATAGAGGTCCCTGCACTTTGTTAGTTTTGTTGGCTATTTAAATGCCTCTGTATCTTCTGTGAAGGTCACAGAATCTTCTGTGGTTCATGCTTTTACTTCCAGACTGCAAAAATGGGTGAGAACTGGATATTCACTCTAGGCATATCTAGTTTGAAATAAATTGATTATTTTCACAAGAACGAAGAGGAAATTAACTGCTCTCATGTTGGACCAATTAACACATCCCATGTTCCAACTTATATTCCCTGTGTTTATCAGATTAATAAATGCTTTTATTTAAATTGTGGAATTTATGTATTACACACCTATGGAATCCATTCCACAGAGGGCGAGTGCAAACTTTTGTAGGGAGGAGGATACAGAGGGTTACATATCATGCTGCTCAGCATCTGCAAGTGTGTTCCAAGGAACACTAGCAAAGAGAAAAGAGGGGTTCCTCTTTTCTTTTAGTCGCATAATTTTGGTAAATACAAGATCAAATAAAATATTCCCATATGAATGTCAAGGAACATCTCACAGAACTGATGCTCTTCAGAGTCATAGAAGTAGCAATGACAGTGAGACTGTGCTTAAGCTCTCAGGGAGCATCAGACATTACACCCTTCACGTCATATCTCATTTAACCTTTCCAAAGACCCCAGACCACAGTTCCTACCAGATCCCCAGTTTACAGAAGAGGAAACAGACTCAGGAAAGTGAAGTCATGAGCACAAAGTCATGCATCCAACAAGTTGCAGAATCAGAATCAGATCATTCTCATTCCAAAGTGCATACTGACCACTTTATTCTATCTATCTGTCAGTCTGTCTTCATCAGTCAGATTAGGAAAAGCTGTCCCTATTTCTGCTGGTTCTTGCTCAGCTTAGATGAGAACAATTGGTTTGAACTACAGAAAGGAGGGCAAAGGAGAGAAGAAGGGAGGGGAGGGCAGAAACCTCTGGCTTACCTTAGAATCAAGAGATGAGACAAATCATTACTGTTATTTTGAAGGAGGTGAAGCAACAAGAGACAATTCATTGCCTTTGGGCAGGATAGGGAAAAAAAAATATATCATTTTCAGGTTTTGACCGGTGTATGCTAAATTAATCTTTTTGCAGCAAGGTACAGAGAAAGTGAGAGGGTTGTTTTATTTTGTGCAAATGTTTCACATTGCCAAGGTGACCGGAGTGACATCCCAGCCACAAAACTATTACCAACCACAAGGAACCAAGGGAAATGAGGGTAACTCGAAAGGTAGATTCCAAAGTGAAACTAAAACTTTCAAAATATACTAGAAAAGGTGCAGGCCACAGTACAGATTTAAAAAAAAAAAAAAAAAAAAAAAGTCATAAAAAATAATAAAAGGTTTTAACTTCAAATGAAGCAGATGATTTTTCTAGTACCCATGTTCCCCATAGGGCCAGTCCCCTCAACGGCGAGCAGACAAAATAGAAAAAAAAAAAAAAAACTACCTGGTACGATTTAATTGAGTTTCCTGGAGGGACGAGCTAAAACCAACCAACTTTTCCATACTGTGGGAAGGAATTTGAATCTCACAGGCCCAGTGGAAAAAAACAGGCAGTAGGTGTTGTGCATTTTAATCTCACTGGAGCTTCTTTCAAATTTTGGATGTTTCTTCAGGAGGACAGGAGACTTTAGAAATTAAAAGATAGGAAGTGCTTCCCATCCATCCTTTTTTTTCTTTTTTTTTTCCACCTATTTCATTCTACTGCTCACTAAAATTTCAGGATCCCTGACCTAGAGAGTAAACTGGTTTAGTGTGTCCATTACAGGAGCCAGATAGGCAAGAGGTAACACCTAGGGCTAAATCCCCCAGGAATCCCTGGGAGGCAGTGCCTCACCCTCCACCCCACCCCACCCCACCATTTCTGGCTCTTTGAAGGCTCAGCTGTCCTCTTGGACTGGAGGAAGGCCTCCCCCCTTGCAGGAGGGTCCTGAAGTTCTAATCAGGCCAAGGGTCATCTGTGATCTGAGCAGAAGTGTCTAAAAGGGATTTTCTGCCTGCTGATTCTGTGGTTAAAAGCCCATTTTATTTTTCATCACTGTGTTCGAGTTAGTGTTCTAGACAAACCACAGAAAGACCAAAGTTTTCAGCCATTAGTATTCAGGAAAACCCAGAAAGGCTAACTCCAGAGTAGGAGTTTCCCAGGGACAGATGGTTCACTGGCCATATGAGGTAAATACCAGCTGAATTAGACAGCCTACAATGATTGGGGGACTGGGGATCCCAGAGAAACTCTGGAAGTCCTCTCTGAACTCATATCTATTATAGGACCAATTTGGTGGTGGCCAGGGTATCTCAGTTCAAACTAGAAATTACACTTTTGCAAACCTTGGACTCTTTTTGGGTTTGTTGCTTTGTTTGTCTATCTATTTATCTATTTTTTCCAGTGCTGGGGATTCAACTCAGGGCATTGCACATGCTTGTCGAGTGCTTAACCACTGATCTACACCCCTGCCCTAAACTTTCAACTCAAGGTAGGCCTTCAAAAATTCATCCAAGCTACAACAGTGTTAAGAGGGCAATCGATGCCCAACTGTGGACCCACATCCCCAAACTTTTGCTGGGACAGAATTTAAAAGATCGAAGTTAAATAAGAGTAACCCAAGACTTTGCAGCTACATCCTGCCGTGTTAGCAAGCACAGACTCTCATGCCCGTAGTTATCGAGTGCCCACCTTTTGAGGACACTCTGCTGGGTACCAGGAGACATCAAAGTGAAACTCCACAATTTCTGCACTCCTGTAGCTTACGAGGTAATCAAGAAATGGAGAAGGGGAATATTGAGAAGAAAAGTTTCAATGGAGGTATGAGACCTAAGCGCCAAAACTTGCAAAAAGATTAGCTCACAAACATCAGGTTTTAGAATGACACAGTCCATTTTTGAAGGCTAGAGATTTTCCATGCAAGTGTTCAAGAACAAAGTAAGCCCCAAACCCAAAACCTAAGATCATAATCTGTCAAAAAATGTGTTTATTCTTTTTCTTATTCGTGTTTCAGGCATTCGATCAAAGAGACAGGAGAAGATAAGGGTTCGACAAGAAGACTGTAGAAATGGGCCAAAAACAAACAACAACAACAAAAAAAACCACCCAGGTAACTTTCTTGAAACAGTCCAAGGTCATAATCATTTTGTTAAGTTACCTCGTTCCATTTCCAAATCCACTTGGTGATAACAAATTGCCTTTGGGACCACCTCCCTTGCTAGGATGCTGATAGAATTAATGAGATAGTGTCTCCAAAATGCTTCGCACTCCCTGGAAGATGTCACAACAGCTAAATAAGAAATACTATTATCAGCGAAGCTCTTCTAATCCACAGAGCTTCAGTGGAGCTGTAAAATACCTCCGCTTTTTCTTCAAATCTTTTTCTCCCTAACTTTTAAAGGTTGGCATGACTGATTCATCGAACATTACTGAAAGCAGCCAACAAAATGGAAAAGTAAAGCTTGATGCAAATCCTTCTGTGTTACTGCAGAGAAGTTACGCACAGTGAGTGTACGACTTACTTCCTGCTCCCTCCAGCTCAGGGCCCTATCTGGTTAGGTGGCTGTAACTTATCCTCCTCTCAGACAAAAATTATTCACTTTCCACTCTGAGTCACAACCTTTGGGTCTCCAAACTACTGACAAAGATGCATCCACTCAAGCCATCTCACGTCTGGGATGTTTTTCCCTTGAGCGTGCACTTCACCTCCTTCACCCTGTGAGATTCAGAAATCACATGCTTCATTCGCAGCTAATTGATTTGTATATATGTGCATATTGCTCCATGAGAAACATGGATTTATTTTTTCCCTCCTCGTGTAGTCTTATAGTGGATCCTCAGTTATAAACTCCTTGGGAGCAGGGATTGACTTGAATTTTCCCTTGATCTTGATTTTTGGTTTTCTTTTGTGTCTATTTTACTAGGTTCTTAAAACATTCTGTGTGAAAAGATGAGGGGGTGATGATGAGACTTGGTGATGGTGTTGTGGAAGTCCAGGAGCAACTGTTGTAGGTTCTGGGGTGACACTGGGCATTAGGGAGAGATAGGCTTAGCCTTTTTTCATTAGCTTTCTCTGTGCTGCAAATTCACACCTTTTAAACTGAGGTCAGCACTGTTCCAAGATGGCTTTACAAGTTAAGGATGTGAAAATCCCCACATCCTATTGCAGATACTGACCAAAGGAACTCTTCAACTGAGTCAGCCATTCAACAGAAAAAAAAAAAAAAAGCAAAAAAGAAAGAGAGAGAGAGAGAGAGAGAGAGAGAGAGAGAGGAATCAAGCAGAAGGGAATATACTTAAATATTTGGTGAAACACTTAGAAGGGATGAACGAGTCACCATTCAAGTCAAGGACTCTGCCCTCACATCCCCAACAAAACAGGGGCTTCTGTGCTCCCTGGTAATGGTCGTGGCCTCTATTAAACCATGAGCACTCACTGTAGCACATGAGAGGAAGTTCTCCTAGATCTGGAATCATGCCAGCTCTAAAAGATAAATAAGAACAGCACTGTGAATTGATCCCACTCTTGACCTTCAACAGAAAGAAAAGTAATAATTATTATGAAGCTCCTAAGTCAAGTTGTACTCTTCAGGTGTTTTCTGATTTTTTTTTTTTTTTTAATCTACCCTTCCCCCCAAACTAAACTCTCTCAAGCGCAGACTGGTAGATTCTCAGACCCTTATTACTCTTTTTAATGTTTTCTTCTTGCAAGAACTAGTTCAAATCTCCCAGAAGCCCTCTCGCATCACTGGGCCAAGCCTGCTTCCTTTTCTATAGCATCTCTGGAAGGCTTTCTTGCTTGACAGTTGGCATAGATTGCTATGCTCAAATGATGGCGGTCATTTGTCCCTCAGTCACTGTATCCTGAGTACACAGCAGGTGGCAGACCCTGTAGGTGCTGGAAAGACAAAGATGCAAAGTTTGAATGGTTCTGATCTGGGTCTGAGGCGTAGACAGCATGACTCCAAAACACCTGGAGGGTGGAGATATTTTGTAATTCTTTCCTATGCTTCTCAACTGCCTACTCAGGTAAGCAAGCACTTGGTCAATAGTCACTGATTCAAATCTAAATTAGAAAACTCAAAGAGACCTTTCCAAACACAGGAGCATGACAATGTCTCATTTTCACAAAAAATAAAATAAAATAAAATAAAATAATTATCACATATATCATGATTCAGGATGAGAATAATACAGGTCAATACCTCGAGGCGGTTTCTAACTACTGTTTACCTGCTCATTTAGGAATTTTGGAGGGGTTTGGAAGGCATGTGTGGGGTGGGGGTGATGATGCATTTACATAACAAAATTTGTTTATAAGAAGGGATTCCAGTCATTCAAAAGAAACCAAAACAGAATTGTGAAAACAGGGGCAGTTTTTCATCTTCTTACCTCCAGCAAACAGCTCAGGCTTTCGGAATGTCTTTAGACTCTATCCTGTTTTTCCACCAGAGGTTACATTAGCCACAACGTGACTTACCTCTAACCAAAGGCCTAAAGGAACACAAAAGAGGGAAGTAAGTCATCGCCCCCAAGACTGCGGAGAGCAAAGGCCACACATTTTACTCAGGAGCCTGGATGGCTGGGCACCCTGTAATTCATCTGCAGAACACTGGTATTTACATCTTCTCAATGGTCTCAAACAAAGAGTCCGGTCACAGCTAAGTGACCCCACCTGCAAAGGCCCTCTTACTCCTAAGCCCTTATACCTCCTGTCACACGTCACACCCAGAGGAACAAATCCAAGCCCATATCTGTGAACCAATTTTCAGTCCTCAGAAGCAAATTTCCACCAGATAGCCTCATAAAGATAAAAAGAACAAGAAAAGCAAGGCATAGAAAGGGAAGAAGGGGTGAGAGAAGGGAGCCTCGGAAAGAAAGATGGCTTCATATTTTGAGGCTTTTTTGAGAGTTAATATTTATTCATCAGGTTTGGTTCAGAGCAAAGAAAGAAATAAAATGAAATGCATGGTCTCAGTTCCCACAGAGTTCATTGGCAAGACTAAGTCAGTCCTATCCCAAGACAGTGTTGTCTTCCCCAAACAAAGCCTGGCACTTAACTTATGGACACTTTGCAGAAACTTAACTGACACCAATTTATTTGGGGACAACACATGGATGCTGCTCATCCATTCCACTGTTTGTAGGTAAAAGGAAGAAAAAGAAAAAGGCATTCACGAAGCAATTATTTTCAAGTTGGATTTTGGAACATGTTTTAATGTAAAAGCTCATGCAAGGTTAGCAGTTAGAAAGACTTGCATAGAGTCAGAAGGACTCGAATTTCAATCCAGATCTGCAGTGTACTAGCTATGGGCCAATGAAACTATGTCGATATTCTGGATCTTAGTCTAAAGTTTTTGTGAGGATTAAATACGTGTAATAAATATGATTTCATAGTATATGTACTATAAAATAACGCATATAAAGAATTTAGCAAAGTGCCTGGTATTTAATGAGCCAGTATGTGGAAAAGAGAAAAAGTGTGAAGGAAGGAGAATGAAAAGAGAGTAAGCTGGCTCTGCGTCTACTCGCACACCCACCCACACACACACACACACACACACTAAATCTGAACCTATATGGACTTTCTTCATAACGATGGGGACCCCAACTGGACATCCCTGAACTCCACCCCGGGTTGATCACAGACAGCCCTGGAGGAAGTGGGTTATGTCAGGACAAAGTTAAGAAACAGAATTCCACCCGAATGGACTCCCATTCTGGAGTCCTAGAAATATCAAACCTACAGCACTTAGGTGCTCTATACAGCCCTTAGGTGTTTGATAATACCTCAAACTAATCCTCCAGACCTGGCAGAACGCAGTGCTGAGCAATGCTCTCCATGGATTTGGCAGAACAGAACAGAGGACGGGTCCCGAATTTCTAATCAGTGCAAAAGAGGGGATTTGCTTGTTTCTTTCAGACCTCTTCTCTCTCCCCATCGGCATGGGCATGTATTGAGACCTGCCAGGCTGCCCACCACTTATTCCTTCAGCAGGCGTTTATTGTTGTGTGTCTTGTGCTATGGTGGTGTGCTAAAGATTCAGAGATGACCTCTATGGACTTGTGGATTGAGAAGACTAATATTTATCATTGAGCATTGAGATGTCGACAGGGTATCGGAGAGCCCAAAGGAGGAGCAGGAGTACCTAACTTAAGGTAAGAGGGTCGGGAACCAGGTCCCAGGGGCAATGATACTCAAGATAAATTTTAAAGGACAAGTGGGAATTGTCCATGCCACCACTGGGATTGAAAGTAGGAGGCACCTTGGAGGGGAGGCACTTGGAAGCAAAGAGGAAAAAAATAAAAAATAAAAATTGACACTGGATGGTTGCCATAGGACAGGCAGAGAATCTAAGTCATCAAAAATGAGACATGAGAGGTAGGCAGGAACATGCCAACTCATGAGGGAACCGTCAAAGAGTCTGGATTAGCTCCTAAAAATGGGGTAAGACTTTAAACAGTAGAATGATGTAATCCAATTCTGTTAGAGAAACCACCTTTTGGCTGACAGTAGGAAGAGATTGGAGGTATGAAATCAGAGGAAAGGAGCAGAGTAAAGTTGAGATACAAGTATGTCATGTGGAATTAACAGAACTGGGTAGCTGAATGCTTCTAGGAAGGAATGGATACATCAAGAATAACTGCCAGACTTCCACTTTGATGATGGGCAGGACATGGTGCCATTCACCAGGGAAGAATAAAAGGAGAGGAAAGAAAGGAAGAGATGCAAGGAAAATGCCTTCAGTTTAACCTTCTTCTTGTTTTTTTGTGTTGAAGAAAGCACATGTTGTACCACTGAGCCACCATCCCATCCACAGTTCGGCCTTTTGAATTTGGGGTCCTGGAGTATATGAAACGATGCCATTGGTAGTTATATCTGTTAGTCTGGAACTCAGGAGAGGAATCTATGCTAAAATAGTCTGAGTGCATGTGCTCCTCACGAAAACTCACACGGACAGTGAGAAGAGAAGATGACCCAAGTAGAATCCGAGAAACACTCAGGTGAAGAGTGAACCGAGGAGACCAAGAAGGAACATCCAAAGATGGGAGAAAAGGTCTCAGGGGAGGAGAGGTGGAGAGTGTCAAATGCAGGAGGAAAATTAAGTGAGATGAGGAAGGGGAAGAGTCCATTGGGTTTAGTGACAGATGACCTCAAGGAAGCCAGCTCAAGTGGCACAATGTGGGTGGATGACAGTGACTCTTCATCTCACTATGACATTTGACTCACTGCTATTTCAGCTCACACATTTTCAGAAGGTATAAAATGCAGATCAGGAGCCACTTGGGCCCTGGTGTAAATGGCCTTGACACAGCAGAGATGAAGAGTCAATGGCTCATGCTGCTCAGGAGTGGTGATCAGCAGACTTAGAAGGAGATGTCAGACTGAGATGGCCAAGGATCATTGTGGGAAACCTTTATACCAATCATGGGCATAAGGCGCAATATGCTATTACTATACTGTAGTATACATAGTATGGATGCGTTATATTGTCCTCCCTAGTTATCCACAGAAGACTGGTTCCAGGACTCCTGTGAATATCCAGTATGAGCTGCTCAAGTCCCTTATATGAACAGGCATCTTTTTTTTTTTTTTTTTTTTTTTGCTTAACCTACACACATCTTCTTATATACTTCAAATTCTTTCTAGATTACTTGTTCATAGTTTTACTGTTTTTTTCCCATTACTTTATTGTTGTATTATTTTTTTTTTTTCATTCATGGGTTGGTTGAATCCACAGATCTAGAACCCATGGAGACAGAAGCTGACCTCTCTCCTATATATACGTATATAGGACATTGCATTATTGTGGCCTTGATATAAGGAGCTCAGCAAGGCAGCAACATAATCATTTCAGTTAGGAAGTAATTCCTGAGAATTTCAAAGTTTCATCAAAATCTTGGGTGTTAATCTTCTTTCTCCTCACCAGCTCTGTCTGAACACCAAAAATAAAGTGAGAATTCATGCACTTATTCCATGCATGCAGTGGGGTCTTTCCAAAGAATTTGGTGCGAAAGTAGCACAAATGAACTTATTTCTCTGAACCATTTCTGAATAGGAACACAGAGTACAAAGAAATGAACTTGTGTATGGAGTTTCTTGAGCATTCTTAATGAAAAATAATTAATTAGATGGATTACTTATTGTCAACGCCATGATAAATTAGATACGGAGGCTAATGCACATGTCAACTTTGTTTTCTTAATTGATGAAGAAGTAATTTGCTATGTATCAAATATAAAGGTCACAAAAGAAATGTATTAATTTCTAGTCAGTATCTGGAACATAGAGAATTAATTAGAATACAATATCAACCAACTCTCCCACATTAAAAGACAGAACTCATTTGTCACTTTCTCTAACATCCCCATTTCCAGCCATAATCATTAAAACACTGATGATCTTTGTAATTCTTCCATTTCACTTTTTGACATTGTGATCTTGTTACTTCCTTTTTTCTACGTTGTTTCAACAAATGCTCGTAAGAGAGGTTCTATACATAATTAAGACGTCATTTTATTCCAATTTCATTGACAAAATGCAGCAAAGTTGGTTATCTCACATGCTTGGAAGGTTTTGAAGCAACTGTAAGTGTGACCCAGGTGACATGGCTTTTCTATTCCACCTATAAACAAAAGACAATTCTAGGAAAGAAATATTTTCAACAGGGTCTCTAGCAGTACTGTCCAACAGGCATATAATGGGAGCCTTAAATGTAATTTAAAAAGTTATAATAGCTACATGAAAAAAAAGAAAACAAATAAAATCAGTGTCAACAACATACTGACAATACAATAATGCCAACATTTTTTCAATATAACATCCATATAAACGATTATTGGGATATTTTATATTTTTTCACACTAATTATTTTGTTAGATCTATGTATTAGATGTATTTGCAGCACATACCAATTCAGAAACTAAATTTCCAACAGTTAAAATAAAATACAATCCTACTCAACCAAAAAAATTGTTTGCCAAAAAAATATTTTACGCTGCTTTAGACTTTAAATCTAAATGGAGCCATGTGCGGTGGTGCACACCTGTAATCCCAGTCACTCAGGAGGCTGAGGCAGAAGGATGAAAAGTTCAAACCCAGCCTCAGCAACTTAGTGAGACCCTAAGCAACTCAGCGAGACCATGTTTCTAATAAAATATAAAAAAGGGGGGGTGGGGATGTGACTCAGTGGGTAAGCCCCCCTGGGTTCAATCCCCGGTACCAAAAAAACAAAACAAAAAAATCTAAATGTAAATTAATTAACAGATGCAATTAAAAAGTCAGCTCCTCCATCACACAATTCAAGTGCTCAAAGGTCACATGTCGCTAGTGTTTACTGTCTTGGCCGGCACAAGTCTAGAAGTTAATGCCATTCCAACCAGTGACGCGTAGCACAAGATTGTCAGCCTCTCAGAAGTGCTCACGGACTGGAGTCATCAGATGAAAACACCGGCTAGGTATCTGCAATATGTCAGGCACGTCCCTGGCCTGCGGCATTGTCACTGCAGAACGCAAACTCTCTGAGGGTAGATAATTCATCTAATTTTTTTTAAGCTATTAACATTTCTAGTGCTTTGCATGTGCTTGGTATGCTATAAATATTTAATAAATGTGGAATAAGCCAAGTTTGTTGAATTTTCTGTAATTATTTCAGCAACCTTACAAGTTCAGAGATTGAAACAAGCTAAGTATCTTACTCAGGTATATAGAGCCAAGCATGGCAGAATTCAATCCCAGGACTGTCTGACTCCAAAACCAGTGCTCTCTTCACAATGCCATACTCCAATCAAATGCCAACGAAGATTTCATCTTAACTTTGGAATCCATCATGTAATTTGTTGATAGCAGACACGCCACTCTGCTCCTGTGTATTTTTGCTCAAACTAAAATTAGTTTTTGGTACACACCGGTGTATGCAGAGAGCATAAGAGGTGGTTGGCATATGTGCAGAGGGTTAGAAAGTCTCGGTGTTGCTCTGAATGTTAGTTGGGGGCTAGATGTGCAATAGACAGCTGAAATATAGCAAAACTTGCTCAATCTCAGAAGGATCTGTTTACACCATCTTGTAGATATTTATAATGCTGACAGATCTTACTTTACCATTCAAAAATCAGCCCTTTCTATCCTGAATTAGCAGTAGGGTGGGGCTAGGGTTATAGCTTAGTGGTAGGGTATTATATCTAACATGCATAAGGCCCTGGGTTCGGACCTTTTTAAACTCCTGCTTCTCCTTCTCTCCATATTCTACTCTAGTCTAAATCTTGCATTCCTATGTACTCCTCTTTCACTATGACATTTCTCTCCTTCCTTTTCCTTAATGTCAGAGTATCAGGGTTCAGACTTTGCTCTGTTATGGGTAAGCCTGAGCAAGCCATGGAATCTCCCAAATAGCTTCCTCACCCAAAGCTTGGTATGAATAATATTCCTCTTATCTACCCCTCAAGTGGTCACTACTTAAACAATGAATCCAAAATTATTCATTATGAAAAGATTAGCTGTAACTACTATTACCAAATTCAACCTAAGCCTCAACTGGTGTTTGTGGAGTTCTTGCTATTTTGCAAGCATTCATTAGGGTCTTTTATTTCCACAAGCCTTCCCTTTATCTCTAACCACCTTCAGCAGAATATGTCCTCTCTGGGGGAGGGCAGGTCCCAGGACAATGGGACAGACATAGGAAGAGATCACTGCCAGGTGATTTCAGTTGTACTCTCCCATGAAGTACACCTGAAATCCACTCTCATTATCCACAAAACTCATTATCTTCAAAAAGGTTTCCAAGTGCCAGTACAAAAGCCAGATGTGAAAAGTTTCCCAGGTCCAAGAAAATAATAATAATAATAATAATAACCCAACAACAATGTTATTTTTCTTCATAAAGCCAGATTAACTGTTTAGATGATCTCCATTATTCTGATATTGTCCTTTTTCTTCCCTTTGGTGTTAAAATATTTCTTCCTTTTTTTATAAAAAAAGGAAATGATGATATCAGTGATGATAATACTTTGTTATTGTTTCTATAATGACATTTCTGGTGATTTTGTTTAGGAAATTACAAAATTATATGTTCCCCAGCAATTAAATAAAAAACAAAAACAAAACACTATCGTGCTCGGTCCTGAAGTCCACAGTTCTGTATGTCTCAATCAGTCGCCTCTGACGTCACTGCCTTGAGGGTGGGGCCACACTACGCTGTCAGTCAATATTCTACTGAAATACTTCATGAGCTCCTCGAGGTTGTTGGGTTAATATCGGATACTCCACAAGGCAGGTTCAGATCTGGTTTCTGCCTCCCTGCTCTGCTTGGGTCCTGCCTGGTCTCACCCTGCCCCCACAGCCACCAGAGCTCCAGCCAGTGGCCCTCCTTCATGTCCTTGACCCCTCAGAACGCCTTTCCTTTCGGTTCAGAGCCTTTCCTTCCGCACAGCCTGGGCTAGGAATCCTTGTGGCTTATCGGCTCCTCTCCTGCCCAACCCTTCCTGTGGCTAAGGTGTACTCATCCTTCAGCGCCAGTTCAAATGTCATGCCTTCTGCTTTTCAGTCGCTAAGCTTTTGTTTCCTTATGTCACAGACGGAAGATAGTGCAGTATACAAGAGAGATATGGTTTCCCCAAGGTTAGTGACAGAGGACAAAACCCCAGATGTCCTGATCTATAATAGAAAGGTCTTACAGACTCTCTGTACCCAAACAAGGTGTTGATATTGGAGGACGGCTAGGCTGGGATGTGGCATGGGGGATAGAAAGGGGTTTGGAATGGGCAGTCCCTAAGCAGGAACTCTCTGCTGTTGCCTCTCCCGAACTTCTTCGCAAAGTTCAATCCCACTGACAATTTTATGCTACCCTTGCTCAGTTAAACACAAACCTGCATAAATCCTTTGTACCCTTGGAGGGGGGGCTATGCTCTTCCAAAAATGACATACGTCTTCTGTTTGAACTTACTCTACTGCCTATAAGATATCACCTTCTGCTTTCCTTCCACCTGCTGCTTTCTGTAGAAGAATCCCTCCTCATAAACCAATAAGGTAGCAAAAGTTCCTACAGCAGCAAGCTGTCTCCTAGAGCCCCTTAAAGCCCCTTTCAGCAGGGCCCTCTGTTCCAACCCTGTCTTACAGTCTTACAGGAAGGGAGACATGGAGGAAGTGGGGACACTCAGGAACCTGGAGTCCCATTCTCTTCCTAAAGTCCATTCCCTTCCTGGCTGTTCACATTACTTACCAGAGGACCATATTTAATAATGGACCTGTTAGGAAAATCCCCCCAGCAGAGACCCCAAACCCAATGCTGACAACTCTGAAGCAATTGGAGAGGTGGGAGTTGGTCCAGTGGTTCTGAGAAGTTTACTCTCAACGGAGCAAAAGGCTCTTGAAGCCCTTTGCTTCAGATACGTTTCCATAAGAAGTTATAAAACCAAGCCCAACCTGGAGAACAGAACCCCAAACAGAACTGCTGCCTCAGTGACTGCTCAGATCTCCGGCTGGGCTTCTGCCCAAATGACCCCGAAGTGAGAAATCACTTGGACTCCGAAGTCCGTCTCGTGACTCATTGGTTTATTAAAGCTGGAATAAACAGAAGGAAGCCAGTGGGGGAGAAACAATAGGAAATCTGAATGGGGACCTTCTGGAGAGCAGGAAGACTCATCCCCTCTTGGGCAGCTGTGGAATCCTGCCTTATAGGGAGGACACTGTTTTCCCAGAAGTGGGGCCTGACATCATACACCATTGATGTTTGCTTTTGCCGCTTGAGGCCCCTGCATTCTGGGCCTTTCGTCCAGTCAACTCATAATAGTAACCATGAGAATGAACTGGATTAGGAGTCATTTACCCAGAGTTAAAGCAGAGAGAAATCTAACACCAGAACGACGTAAACCGGGCCACCCATTCCATTAACGGGGCCATGTTGTGTTCATAAATGGCAACAAAATTAAACCAGAATGAGGGGTTAATGGTTATTGCAGGGAAGGGTGGGGGCAGAGAAACAGGAAAAAATGGGGGCTGTGAATACGGCCACTGGTTGAGTAATTACACGGTATTTTACTACTAGTAAAAATTAGGAATACCGGTAGAGAATAAAGTCATTTAATTAGAAGTTAGAGCTGACCCTACTTGCCCACCTAAAAAGAACAACCACATTGGGGTGATAAACCCTTTGAACTGTGTCTAAGTGCCAGCGCTGTTTACTTTGCGGAAGGAAACTGTCAGTTCTGTTTGTTCACAATGAGCCAACCACAATGCCTCTGATGGATCTGGGACCAGTAAAAGAGGGGCACGTCAAGCGGAGGAAACAAGAGTTTATCACGGGATTAGATTTAGGAGACAAAAGTCATCAGGAGACTGGCGGGCAGTCATTGTTTGCTGTGAAACTCCAAGCAGGAGTTGTTTTGTTGGTGAGTTAGCCCCACATCCAGGGGGACAAGAGCCCCTGAAAAGGAGATTCATTTTAGGCAACAACTTTAGGAAATCTCAATTTCCCTCCACTCCAATATTGTGGATGGGGATTTCTTTCTCCTTGAGTCAAATCCTACTCATTCTTAACTGAGAGTAACAGAGAAACTGTTTATGTGGTTATTCATGATCAGTGTTGAAAGATTTTCATATAATCAAGGAATTTCATTTAAAATTTCTAAATGTTGAGAACAACCGGGTGAGAAGAAATGTTTTGGTTTTGTTTTTTTTAATTATACCCTTTGTGCTCCTGAAAGCAAATGTAAATAAAGCAAAGCGGCAAAGAGATGAAGCAAAGCAAGTTCTCCAAGGGACCAAGCGCAAATGGATCTGGATGCAAGATCCAGAAAGTTCTTTCCAGAGCTTTCTATGACCCAAGCATTAGTAGTTTGAAAAATCAAGTTTAATTTAAGGCTAAACATACTTGAGTCACTGGCAAGCCCTGAAAAAAAAAAATATATATATATATTTATATATATATATATATATATATATATCAAGGAAAAGGCAGAAAATGTTCTTTATTTGAAAAACTTGTCTCCCACTAACCCATGAATCAAATCTCATGCTTCACAAGAGTTCAGCTGCTGACAAACTGATGAAGTATGTCAATTATAATAACTTATTCTACTCTCCCAAAACACTCAGACTTTGATACTGTGATCTTGTGAGTCCCTCAAATTGGTCTGCCCTCATTTCATCTTGCCAATGAGACAGACTACCTCTGTTTTGGTTTTTTAACCAATTCTTACGTGTCCGGCTAGGAAATATTGTTGTGCCTTAGATCTATTGTGTTCAGCTTTTTTAAAACTCCTGCCCTCTCTCTATAAAAATAAAAAACTTCTACCTCCCTCTGCTGAGATTCTGTTACTTCACTTCCTAGGGAGTATGCCCCCAAGATGGAGAATCACTTCCTCAGGCCAAGTCAATTTTCTAAGGATTTATTTATTTTGCTAAAACATTTTAAAAACTATTTTCAAATAACATATTGTGCATTAAGAGTAAATGCTTCACTGGGCACAGTGGCATGGAAGACGAGGCAGGAGTATTGCACTTTCTAAGCCAGCCTCAGCAACTTAGTGAGGTTCTAAGCAACTCGGTGAGACTGTTTCTCTACTATCTCTAAATAACTCAGCAAGACCTTGTCTCTAAATAAAATATTAAAAAGGGCTGGGACGTTGCTCAGTGGTTAAGTACCTTTGGGTTCAATCCCAAGAACCAAAAAAAAAAAAAAAAAAAAAAAAAAAAAATAGAGTTAATGCTTTTCTAAAAGATAATAAGCATTAATGAGGATGCAGAGAAACTGGAATCTTTATACACTATTGGTGGGAATGCAAAATGGTGCAGCCCCATGGAAAACCATTTGGAGGGTTCTCAAAATGTTAAAGATAGAACTTAGGGTACAATCTGAGTGGTAGTGTTTTCCTCGCATGCATGAAGCCCTGGGTTTGATCCCTAGCACCACAAGAAAACAAAAAGAGAACTACCCTATGTTTGAGCAATATGTCCAAAAGAATTAAAATCAGGGCCTCGAAGAAATGGCTGTATTCCTGTGATCACTGCAGCATCATTCACAATAGCTAAGACATGGAAGCAACCCAGATACCCATCCAGAGATTACTGGGCGAAGAAATGGTGGTCAATCCACATGAAGGGACATTAATTCTTCAGGCTTAAAAAAGAATGAAGTCTGATCTTTTGCAACAACATGAATGAACTTAGAGGATATCATGCTAAGTGAAATGAGCCAAGCTCAGGAAAACGAATCCACTTATTGAAGTATCTAAAACAATCAGGCTCTTAGAAGCAGAAAATAGAATGGCAGTTGTCAGGGGCTGGGAGAGGGAAGATGGGGAATTCGTTTTTGGGTATAAAGTTTCAGTTGTGAAAGATGAGTTCTAGAGATCTGCTGTATGGCATGGCGCCTACAGTTAACACAGAAAAGTGCACTTAAAATTTTGCTAAGAGGGTGAATCTCAGGTTAAAAATTCTTAACAAAATAAAATAAAATGAAATAAAAATAAAAATGACAGGAGGAAACTTTTATAGATGATGGATATATTCATGATCTTGATGGTGGAGCCATGACCATGGGTATATGCATCTATATGCTTGTTCATCAAATTGCCTATGTTAAATGAGTGGATTTTTAACCTATTGTTTTTCAGTAGAACTTTAGGGGGGGGGAAAAAGCAGTGAATGTATTTCCCAAATGAATATTCTGCTAAGATAACATTGCCCTCCCAATTCCAGTCAGAGCTGGAAATTGTCTTTGGATTATTGCTCTTGAAAGGCACTCAGACTTCCTAAGGATGATCTTAGGGTTATAACCATACTTCTAAGATAATTAAATTGGTGGTGGATTGCAAGAAAGCACAAATTTTTCTCTCGCACCGCCGCGGCCGCTCCCGCGCACACCGGTAACACGGTCTACTGAGCCGGATGCTGCGGGCCTGTCAGCTGCCTGGCGTGGGCGCCACCACCCAGGGGCACTTAACCACTGAGGCACATCCCTAGGCCTTTTTTATATTTTACATAGAGATAGGGTCTCACTGTTGCTTAGGGCCTCACTGTTGTGGAGGCTGGCTTTGAACAAGTGATCCTCCTGCCTCAGCCTCTCAAGCCACTGTGATTTATAGGTGGGTACCACACCACACCTGGCTAATTTTAAGTTCTTGATGGTAACCCAGTAAAAATTACAATGTTGAATTACACGTGGCTACTGCCATTTTGAGACAACAGCCAGGCCCCATAGGACCCCTGGCCAGAATGACTGAGCCCTGTCTCCAGGATCCCTCAGCCCCACCGATCACTCCCTGCCTCTGGGGCCCTCACATCAACTGACTGCTCCCTGCCGCCAGGACCCCCAGATGAACTGACTGCACCATATCACCAGGACCCCAGACCAACTGATTGCACTCGGCCTCCAGGATCCCACAACCACACCAAACACGCCCAACCTCTAGGACCCCTGCTGGACCAACTGCATCCCATCTCCAGGACCTCCAGCTGACCACATCCACCCCTGAGCTGCAGCTCCCCATTTGCCAACACATTTTGAAGCCAGAGCGGCCATCTTGGATAATCCTGAAAGCCGTAGCTCCGATCTTTGGGTGGGGCAAATCCCATCCTGAGACACCTGCTGGAAGCTTGAAGCTCATTGTCAGGTACCCCTCATACATCAGGCTACTGAACACTGGGAGGTTTCATTAGTATATGACTGTTATACAATAGATTTTCTTTTTTCTCCTTTTTTAAAAAAAATTAAGTTTTTATTTCTTTACTTTTCTTGCTCTCTTTTCCTTTAGTTTACCTTTTCCCGCAGTCTCTTTCTCCCTTTTTTGTGTGCTAACATCCGATTTCTTTTTATTACACTCTCACCATTTCTATTTTCTAGAACTTCCGTATATTCTTTTCTTATCCCATTAACAGCCACATTCTACACCCCTCTGCATCCTCTTTGTCCTCCATTAGAAACTGCAGACCTTATTGCAAACCTGTTGGTTTTACCGAAGATAATATTTGAACTCAGTTTGTTTATTATGCCAATTTTGTTATTGTCCCCATAGGGGCTATTTGGTCTAGGATTGCATAGTGTCTGATTTGGGCACTGCTAATATTGATCTCCCCTTAAAAAAAGGGTTTTGGAAACCTGTAGGGTCACTATAAGCCTATAGGGGGAAATCTGCAATACCCCAGATCTGCACTGCTAGAGGGGAAGATACATGAACAACATGAAAAAACAAGGGAAGAAAATGATCCAAATAATTCTATATTCTATAGTAATAGAATCCAATGACAGTATGTTAGAAGAAATGTCAGAAAAGGACTTCAGATTATACATGATTAAAACGATTCACCAAGCAAAGGATGAGATAAGAAAGTAAATGCAGCCAATGAATGATAATACCAATTAGCTGAAAGAGCACGTGCAGGAAGCAAAAGATCATTTCAACAAAGAGATAGAGATTCTCAAAAAAAAAAAAAAAAAAAAAAAAAAAAAAAAAACCAGAAATCCTTGAAATGAAGGAGACAATAAACCAAATAAAAAACTCAATGGAAAGCATCACCAACAGACTAGACCATTTGGAAGACAGAACCTCAGACAATGAAGACAAAATATTTAATATTGAAAATAAAGTTGCCCAAACAGAGAAGATGGTAAGAAATCATGAACAGAATCTCCAAGAATTATGGGACATCATGAAAAGACCAAATTTAAGAATTATGGGGATTGAGGAAGGCACAGAGATACAAACCAAAGGAATGAACAACCTATTCAATGAAATAATATCAGAAAATTTCCCAAACCTGAAGAATGAAATGGAAAATCAAATACTAGAGGCTTACAGAACACCAAATGCACAGAATCGCAACAGATCCACACCAAGGCACATTATAATGAAAATGCCTAACATTCAAAATAAAGATAGGATTTTGAAGGCCACGAGAGAAAAGCATCAGATTACATATAGGGGGAGACCAATACGGATAGCAGCAGACTTCTCAACCCAGACTCTAAAAGCTACAAGGGCCTGGAACAATGTATTTCAAGCTCTGAAAGAACAGGGTTGCCAACCAAGAATCCTATACCCAACAAAACTAACCTTCAGATTTGAAGATGAAATAAAATCCTTCCATGATAAACAAAAGTTAAAAGAATTTACAAATAGAAAGCCTGCACTACAGAATGTTCTCAACAAAATATTCCATGAGGAGGAAATGAAAAACAACAATGGAGGTCAGCAAAGGGAGGAACTACCTTAGAGAAAAACCACTCAAAGGAGAAACCAAGCCAACTTAAAAACCAAAAATAAGCCAAATGACTGGGAATACAAATCATTTCTCAATAATAACCCTGAATGTTAATGGCCTAAACTCATCAATCAAAAGACATAGACTGGCAGAATGGATTAAAAAGAAAGATCCAACAATATGCTGCCTGCAAGAGACTCATCTCATAGAAAAAGACATCCACAGGCTAAAGGTGAAAGGATGGGAAAAAACCTACCACGCACATGGACTCAGTAAAAAAGCGGGGGTTTCCATCCTTATATCAGATAAAGTGGACTTTAAACCAAAGTTAGTCAGAAGGGATAAAGAAGGACATTTCATACTGCTGAAGGGAACCATAAATCAGGAAGACATAATGATAGTAAATATTTATGCCCCAAACAATGGTGCATCCCTGTACATCAAACAAATCCTTCTCAATTTCAAGAATCACATAGACCACAACACAATAATTCTGGGTGACTTTAACACACTGCTGTCACCACTAGATGGATCTTCCAAACAAAATCCAACCAAAGAAACCATAGAACTCAATAACACAATCAATAACCTAGACTTAATAGACTTATATAGAATATTCCATCCATCAACGAGCGGATTCACTTTCTTCTCAGCAGCACATGGAACCTTCTCGAAAATAGACCATGTGTTATGCCACAAAACAGCCCTTAGGAAATGCAAAAAAATAGAGATACTGCCTTGTGTTCTATCAAATCATAATGGACTGAGAGTAGAAATCAATGACAAAATAAAAAAGGGAAATTACTCCAACACCTGGATACTAAATAATATGCTATTGAATGAAACATGGATAACAAAAAACATCAGGGAGGAGATTAAAAAATTCTTAGAGGAACGACGATACAACATATCAAAATCTCTGGGACACTGTGAAAGCGGTACTAAGAGGAAAATTCATTGCATGGAGCACATTCCAGAAAAGAATGAAAAGTCAACAACTAAATGACCTAACGTTACAGCTCAAAGCCCTAGAAAAAGAAGAACAGAATAACAGCAAAAGTAGTAGAAGACAGGAAATAATTAAAATCAGAGCTGAAATCAATGAAATTGAAACAAAAGAAACAATTCAAAAAATTGACAAAACAAAAAGTTCGTTCTTTGAGAAAGTAAACAAAATAGACAAACCCTTAGCCACGCTAACAAAGAGAAGGAGAGAGAAGACTCAAATTACTAAAATACATGTTGCAAAAGGAAATATCACAACAGACACCACTGAGATACAGAACATAATGAGAAGCTACTTTGAAAATCTGTTTTCCAACAAAATAGAAACTACCGAAGACATTGACAAATTTCTAGAGACATATGCTCCTCCCAAACTGAACCAGGAGGACATACACGATTTAAACAAATCAATATCAAGCAATGAAATAGAAGAAGCCATTAAAAACCTAATATGCAAGAAAAGCCTAGGACCAGACGATTCTCAGCCAAGTTCTACAAGACTTTCAAAGAAGAACTCATTCCAATACTTCTCAAAGTATTCCAGGAAATAGAAAAGGAGGGTACCCTACCAAACTCATTCTATGAAGCTAATATCACCCTCATACCCAAACCAGGAAAAGACACATCAAGGAAAGAAAATTTTAGACCAATATCCTTGATGAATATAAATGCAAAGATCCTTAACAAAATATTGGCAAACCGTATCCAAAAACATATTAAGAAAATTGAGCACCACGATCAAGTGGGGTTCATTCCTGGAATGATAAGAATCATTCCAGGATAAGAATCATATGGTTATTTCAATTGATGCAGAAAAAGCGTTTGACAAAATACAACACCCCTTCATGCTCAAAACACTAGAAAAAATAGGGATAGTAGGAACATACCTGAACATTATAAAGGCTATTTATGCTAAGCCCATGGCCAACATCATTCTTAATGGAGAAAAACTGAAGCCATTCCCTTTAAAAACAGGAACAAGACAGGGATGTCCTCTTTCACCACTTCTATTCAACATTGTCCTCGAAACTCTAGCCAGAGCAATTAGGCAGACTAAAGAAATTAAAGGGATACGAATAGGAAAAGAGGAACTTAAGCTGTCACTATTTGCAGATGACATGATTCTATGTTTAGAGGATTCAAAAACCTCCTCCAGAAAACTTCTAAACCTCATCAATGAATTCAGCAAAATAGCAGGCTATAAAATCAACATGCATAAATCTAAAGCATTTTTATACGCAAGCAACAAAACAGCTGAAAGGGAAATGAGGAAAACAACTCCATTTGCAATAGCCTCAAAAAAAAAAAAAAAAATACTTGGGTATCAATCTAACCAAAGAGGTAAAAGATCTCTACAATGAAAACTACAAAACATTGAAGAAAGAAATTAAGGAAGACCTTAGAAGATGGAAAGATCTCCCATGTTCTTGGATAGGCAGAATTAATATTGTCAAAATGGCCATACTACCAAAAGTGCTATACAGATTCAATGCAATTCCAATTAAAATCCCAATGACGTACCTTACAGAAATAGAGCAAGCAATCATGAAATTCATCTGGAAGAATAAGAAACCCAGAATAGCTAAAGCAATCCTTAGCAGGAAGAATGAAACAGGGGGTATCGCAATACCAGAACTTCAACTATACTACAAAGCAATAGTAACAAAAACAGCATGGTATTGGCACCAAAATAGACAGGTAGATCAATGGTACAGAATAGAGGACACAGACACAAACCCAAATAAATACAATTTTCTAATACTAGACAAAGTTGCCAAAAATATGCAATGGAGAAAAGATAGCCTCTTCAACAAATGGTGCTGGGAAAATTGGAAATCCATATGCAACAGAATGAAACTAAACCCCTATCTCTCACCCTGCACAAAACTCAACTCACAATGGATCAAGGACCTTGAAATCAGACCAGAGACCCTGCATCTTATAGAAGAAAAAGTAGGTCCAAATCTTCACCTTGTTGACTTAGGATCAGACTTCCTTAACAGGACTCCCATAGCCCAAGAAATAAAAGCAAGAATCAACAACTGGGATAGATTCAAACTAAATAGCTTTCTCTCAGCAAAGGAAACTATCAGCAATGCAAAGAGAGAGCCTACAGAGTGGGAGAATATCTTTGCCACTCATACTTCAGATAGAGCACTAATTTCCAGAATATATAAAGAACTCAAAAAACTCTACACCAAGAATACAAATAACCCAATCAACAAATGGCTAAGGATATGAACAGACACTTCACAGAAGAAGATCTACAAGCAATCAACAAACATATGAAAAAATGTTCACCATCTTTAGTAATGAGAGAAATGCAAATCAAAACTACACTAAGATTCCATCTCACCCCAATTAGAATGGTGATTATCAATAATACAAGCAACAATAGTTGTTGGAGAGGATGTGGGGAAAGAGGTACCCTCATACATTGCTGGTGGGATTGCAAATTAGTGCAGCCACTCTGGAAAGCAGTGTGGAGATTCCTTAGAAAACTTGGAATGGACCTACCATTTGACCCAGCTATCCCACTCCTTGGCCTATACCCAAGGACTTAAAATCAGCATACTACAGAGATACAGCCACATCAATGTTCATAGCTGCTCAATTCACAACAGCCAGACTATGGAACCAACCTAGATGCCCTTCAATCGATGAATGGATAAAGAAACTGTGGTATATATATACAATGGAATATTACTCAGCTATAAAGAATAATAAAATTATGGCATTTGCAGGCAAATGGATGAAATTGGAGAATATCATATTAAGTGAGATAAGCCAATCTCAAAAATCCAAAAGATGAGTGATCTCACTGATAAGCGGATGATGACACGTAATGGGGGGTGGGAGGCGGGCAAGAATGGAGGAAGGAGGGACTGTATAGAGGGAAAAGAGAGGTGGGAGGGATAGGGGGAAGGAAAAAAATAACAGAATGCATCAAACATCATTACTCTATGTAAATGTATGAATATGCAAATGGTATGCTGTTATTTCATGTACAAACAGAAACAACATGTATCCCATTTGTTCACAATAAAAATAAATTAAAAAAAAAAGAAAGCACAAATTATGATCATGACAATTTGAAAGCAATTGAGCAATCCTGTAGGTTTTCTGCTGGTTTCCTGATTGGTTTCCAGACTTATCCATAAAAAGGGGTTACTCAGTTGAATTTAACTAATTGAGTGAAATTCATGGCTCATCTGCCTTTTTAGTAATTGGTGTCTTCCAGGGGCATCAATCTCAGTAGCCATATCATTTTAAGCCTACACTTAATAACTTAGAGTTCTCATGAGGTCCCTTTCCCTCCCAACCCCTCAAATACACACACCTCTGCATCTTGGTCAAACTCCTACTTCCCTCAACTCTTAAAGGCAATTAAGAATCTGAGAATCTAGCCGGGCTCAGTGGTGCATGCTTGTAATGTCAGCCACTGGAGAGGCTGAGGCAGGAGGATCATGAGTTCAAAGCCAGTCTCAGCAACTTAGTGAGGGCCTAGGCAACTCAGTGAGACCCTGTCTCTAAAAAGAAATATTTAAAAGGGCTCAGATGTGGCTCAGTGATTAAGCACCCCTGGAGTTCAATCCCTGGTATCAAAAAAAAAAAAAAAAAATCTAAGGATCCAATAGGCTCCTAAAGGTCAGAAAACAATGCCAAAAGTCAATAAATGGGATGGCATCTAATTTAAAAGCTTCTGCACAACAAAGGACATAATTAGGAATGCAAAGAGAGAACCTACAGAAAAGGAGAAAATCTTTGCTAGTGACTCTTTGGACAGGATGAATATCTAGAAATACAGAAAGAACTCAAAAAACAACACCAAAGAATCAAATAACCCAATTAATAAATAGGCAAATAAGTTAAAAATACTTCTCAAAAGAAGAAATTCAAGTGGCCAAAAATAGATGAAGAAATGTTCAACATCATTAGCAATTAGGGAAATGCAAATCAAAACTACACCAAGATTCCATCTCTCTACAATCAGAATGGCAGTCATCCAGAATGCAGATAATAAATGCAGGACAGGATGCGGAGAAAGAGGAACACTTTTGCACTACTGGTGAAATTGTGAAGTAGTGCAACCACTATGAAAATCAGTATGGAGGTTCCTCAAAAGACTAGGAATGGAGCCACCATATGACCCGCCATACTACTCCTTGGTATTTAAAGAGTTAAAGTCCTCTTAATACAGTGACACGTGCACACCCATGTGGACAGCAGCACAATTCACAATAGGCGAACTGGAACCAGCCTAGGAATGGATGAAGAAAACATGTCATATAGACACCATGGAGTTTTATTCAGTCATAAGGAAAAACGAAATCATGTCATTTGCGGGAAAAAGGATGGAACTGGAGACCATTATGTTAAGCAAAATAAGCCAGACCCAGAAGGTCAAGGGTTGTGTATTTTCTCTCAGATGTATGGAAACTAAAAAGGAAAAGGGAACAGAAAGGTGGGGAAGGGCTGGGATCTCATGAAAAGCAAAGGGAGATCAGCAGAGGGGGAAGAGGGAGGGAGGGAGGGAGGGAGGGGGAAGTGCTGGGGGTGATATTGGCCGAATGAAATTGCTATATTATATGCACGTACAAATACGTAACAACAAATCCCATCACTGTGTACAACTATAACGCACCAATAAAAAATGTGGGAAAAAGCAATGTGAGGATCTATTCTTTGGTAGAGAACCCAGAGGCATTGCATGGACTCCCTAGTTGGGGGGCCTTTGAATTCCAAAAATCTTAATGGGAATTTGATGACTCTATTCAATAGTTCAAAGAGCCTCTTAGCAACAGTTGTGTGCGACTTTTGAAGAAAATACACAATGTAACTAAAGCCATTAACCGTATTATTAAATAAATTAGTTTACTATTTCTTATTGTCATTGCCGTTTGCCAAACACTGCTCTCATTATTGTACATTCAATTTTAATTCCTTTGAATAATAAAAATGAGGAAATGAATTATTACTTCCTGCAAATGGACTTTAAAAGCTTATATTAAGCCACTTAGAGATCCTTGAACAAAAAAATAGTCCTCTTGACTCTGGGAAGTTGGCTTTCTCTGTCCAAGCATTAGCAGCGACACCACCACGGAGGAGGTCACAGAGCAGGATGACACCCCATCTGCTCCCCCTGTCTCCCGTCTGTCACGTCAGATCACTCAACTCTGGAGTTCAAAGGGACAAAAGATGTTATATGTGTCCGGAAGAGATAAAATTCTTTCAAAAATTTGCATTGAGAGTCTGTGGGTATGATGTCATTTCAACAGTGTTTGCTGTGAAAAGGGGGAAAATGTGCTCTGTGTCATTTGGGATGCTAACGGTGGTGACTGGACAGGAACTTGCTCACTTTCTTCATCTTTGTACATTTAGCACTGGACCAGCCCTTGGGAGCTGGGGCAACAAACAGGGTGGAAGGAGTGATTGACAACAGGCTCCAAGATGCATATGTCTGGCAAGGACGAGCTTTTATTTGCCTAGAAGTTGAAGGTTAGTGGATCCCCATGCTGGCCACTGCTGGCAGGAATGAAGACAGAGGTCGCGAGCGCAGTAAGACTATCTCTTCTAGACTCCCTGTCTCCATCTGAAGGAACCAAGAGGAGTCAGGCGAGAACCCCGGAATGTTCCAGGCTCCTGGAATCTCCCCCTTTCCTCTCCCCTCCCTCAACACACAAAACCTGTCTCCTCCTATCTGACACAGAACCATCACAACTAATCTTACACACCTTGAACACCAGCTCTGCTCAGGAACTCAGAATCAGGCTGTCCCTTGTTCCCAGACTGATTCTCTATTAGTTCATGCAGGGCCTTCTCTAAGCCTGTCTATGATAGCCCCTCGTCTGTAGAAACCCATCCATTGGGCCTTCTGGTTCTACATTCGACCATCTGCAAACACCTCTGCATCCTTAGGCTGGTGCTGGACGGGACCGTACGCCCCCTGCCTTGCAGAGGCTGGAGCTGGCTCAGCCAGCCATGTGGGTGTCATGGCGGGAGAGGTGGGCTGCTTGGGTGGTGGTTTTGCCAAGTGATGGTGAAGTAAAGGAGCTGGGCCTGGAGGCAAGGTGCAGCTCCTTCCTCCTCATGCTCCAGGGCTGTGTCTAGGCCATGCTCCTGGACTCCTGTCTAAAAATCCCAGCTTTGAATTCTACCACTAATTACCCTGCCGCAGCCAACTGCTCCGTCCTGCTCCCTCCTCCTGCCACCACTTCCAGTTGCTCCCAGTGAATGCCACTCTCCCTAACAAACTCCTGCTGCAATTCCTAGCAATTTCAGTATCCACCCATCTTCCTGCTCTTGCGCTCCAGTTGCCAGTCCCAGTGCCTCCAGCCACATCCCTTCAGTGTATCATAACCAAGGGCTGAAATCCCTTCACCATGATTTTAACTTCCGATGTTCCATTCTCCACTACCACTCCCTCTCCAATCCCCTCCTTCCAAAACTTCAACTCCAACAACCTTTGCTCTTGCCATTATTGATTCTACCACCTGTTTGTTTGTTTGTTTTCCTTATCCTCTCATGCTCTTCTTTCCTTATCCATGTGAGCTGCGCAGACACTCATTACAATTGCTGCCAAAAATGGCAGTGCACACCTGTAATCCCAGTGAATGGGGAGGCTGAGGCAGGACGATTCCCAGCTCCAGGCAACTTAGCAAGACATTCAGCAGCTTATCTAGACCCTGTCTCAAAATAAAAAATAATAATAATAAAAAGAACTGGGATGGAGCTCAGTGGCAAATCACCCCTTGTTTCAAGCCTCAGTACCAATAATAATAATAATAATAATAATAATAATAACAATAATTTCCTTATTTCCCAAAGTCGAGAGGATCATTCTCCGTCGAGTTCCCTTGCTTCATGTTCATGTGGCAGAATCCAACCCTGATTAACACATCTCTTCCCTGTGGAACCCTTGCAGCTGAGCAGAGTGGAGAAAAACACAGCTAAGGGAACTGTTCTCTCATTGATTTAAAATCAATAATCAGGGAAAACATTTGGCCTCTGGTTTTTGGGGATTGGCTTATTTCACTTAGTATGATATTCTCCAATTCCATTCATTTATCTACAAATGCCATAATATTATTCTTCTTTATGGCTGAATAATATTCCATTGGGTATATATACCACAGTTTCTTTATCCATTCATCTACTGAAGGGCATCTAGTTCAGTTCCACAATTTAGCTATTGTGAACTGAGCATCTATAAACATTGATGTGACTGTGTTACTGTAGTACGCTGATTTTAAGTCCTTTGGGAATAAACTGAGGAGTGAGATAACTGGGTCAAAAGGTGGATCCACAAATGTTTTCCCTGATAAGTGGATGATGATATATAATGGGGGTGGGGGGTGGGAGTGAGAGAAGAATGGATGAACTTTAGATTATATAGAGGGAAATGAGAGGGAGGGGTATGAAAGATGGTGGAATGAGACAGACATCATTGCCCTATGTACATGTATGATTACAGGAATGGTGTGAATCTACATCGTGCACAACCATAGAAATGAAATGATGTACCCCATTTGTGTACAATAAATCAAAATGCAGTCTGTAAAACTAAAAAAAAAATTAAATTAAATAAAGCCTTTGTTGTGTTAGTCTACTAAAAAAAAAAAAATCAAAGATCACTTGCCAGCTCTCCCCACATGTACCCACCAATCTGCACCTGCAGCTGCAACTCCACCTTCTTTGCTGTTACAAGAGTTGAACTCTGTGCTCCTAACCAAGGTAAACCCCTCACCTGAGCGGTAGATTTCTCTCACTCCTACCTAAGGACATTGCTGCATCCAACCTCTCCTTTCTTCCCTGAATTATTAAAAATTTTTGCATTATTAAATCAACGTACAAATGTGCTTTGATGATGAAAAAGATGATGAAATAGCTCTTGGCCTCACTTTTACCTCTAGCTCCCTCCCCATTTCTCTTTCCCCTTTTAGACAATTCCTTGAAATCTATGCTGTTGGTCTACAGATTCTCCCGCCCTTTTTCTCTCGAACTCCTCCAAGCTCCTCACCCCATCACTGTCCTGGGTCTGCTTCATCTGGGTCCCTAGACTTGCACATGGCTCTGCCCAGTCATCAATCTTCAGGCCTCACCGTTTGTGACCTGCAGCATCTGGCGCAGTTAATTACCCTCTTCTTAAACACTTTCCTCCCTTGGCAACCTCACACCTGCGCTTCTCAGTCTTCTGCGTCTTGCTTCTTACTGGTGGGGCATTGCAGAGCCCAGTCTCTGGACTTCCCTTCCTGTCTATCTGTACGCGATCTTTGGGTGAACTCCTCTAGTTCTATGGCTTTATATCTCTAATCCAGACCTCGCCTTGAATCTAGTCTCTTACATCCACCGCCCTGTATGCGTCCACTGGTGCTCCAGCAGGAATTTCACACTTGGCATGTCCCACACGGAGCCCTTGATCTCTTCCCCCAAGTCTGTTCTTTGCAGTCTCTCTTCCTCAGCTAACGTCAACCCCATACTTAAACTTACTCAGACCCCTAACTTGCATAAACATTAACTGCTTGCTCGCGTGTGCCCTCTCTCTCTCTCCCTCTCTCTCTCTCTCTCCCCCTCCCTCCCTCCCTCTCTCTCTCTCTCTCTCTGTCCCTCTCTCTCTCTCTCTCTCTCTCTCTCTCTCTCTCTCTGTCTTTCTATCTCTCTCTCTCTCCCTCCCTTTCACTGATGCCTGCTTCCAGCTCACCCAAGCCCTCCCTGGGTCTCCCATCCCCACCCTTGCTTCTACCCTGCACCTGTTCACATCGCATTAAGCTGCTGGACTGCTCTAAACCATCTCAACGCTCCTCATCTCAATCAATCCCAGCGAAACCCAAAGTCCTTGTCCTGATCAGCAAAGCCCTATGGTTCCCTCCCTCTCCCTCCCATTCAGCCACATCTCAAAGGCTCCCCTGTGGCCTTGGCATTGGCTGAGCCCTCTGTCTGAAATGCTCTTCCCGGAGTCACTGCACAACTAGCTCCTCACTCCTTCCAGTCTTTTCTGCGATGGCCCTGTGTTTAGCGAGACCCGTTTGGAGCGCCTCCTGAAATCGCTGCCGGCCTCCGCAGCGGCTGCCCCGCCTTTCTTCAGTGTTCTTTATTGTACTTTTCACAAACATTCTCTGTTTTACTAAGTTATTTTGTCTATTGTCTTTCTTGTCATCTAGAAGGTCGGTTTTAATATGGAAGGCTTCTTGTCCCTCTTTCTCACTCTTAAATTCCTAAGACTTGGAATAGTGCCTGGAATATAATAGGTATTTTAGAGATTTACTAAATACATGTGACCTATCACTTAGCTTATATGCTTTATTTTATTCATTGTCTTTTAAAGACCACGTGTTGCCTTTCTAACTCATAAGCTCATTGAAGCCAGCACCTATTTTATTTTATTTATTTTTTATCCTCCATAGTACTTTATAACAAATTCCTAAGGACGTCAAATAAGTATTTGATTAACCGATTGACAAAACCACTGATAATAGTCTAATTAAACAAGTAACTGAAATTTTGGGAGAGCTTAACTGTTGCAAAGTACCATATCTACCTCCTCCCCCACAAAAAATATGTAGGACAACAGAATTATAATCTGCAAAAGGAAGTAATAGTGGTTATTCATAATTCATCAAAGAGTTACGAGCATCAAAGTAGATATTGAAAAGCAATGCTCTACAAAAGTATCCATTGCTCCTGTTGGGTCCAGGTGTAATATGAATCAAGCATCACCTCATTCCAGGTCCTCTCTGAAAATCACACTTGAGGTAAAGCATTACCTGAGAGGGTGCTGGGGAACCTCCCCATTTTGCTGACACAGGTGCTGGGCAGGATGGTACCTGGGAAGAGGGAGGAAGGGCCTTTGCAACTTTTGCTAAGTATTTCAAGTTTTAAGTTTGACTAGGAGTCTCCATGTTTGAGTAGCTTCTAAGTGTGGGACTTAAACAAAAGAAAAAAGATTGACAAAGCTTCCCAAGCCTCTACTCCACTTAAAACATTAAGAGGAAAAAAGAAAGGAAAAGGTCAAGAGTTGAGGGATTTGTATGTTTGGACATACAATAAGACAAAGGAAGTCAGTACAATGATGTGCAAACCTGGACAGAACTTAGAGACAAAGCTCTTCCAGTTTATGTAAACCATGCTGGTCATCCCTCAGGGAAAAGCCAAAGGCTGTCTTCAGGGCTTACAGCAGAATTTCTAGGCAGCTAATACGAATGCATTATTCTTACACACACACACACACACACACACACACACACACACACACGCACAGAGGGTATTGTGAAAGCAAGCCTATAGCTTGATCTGGAAAGTATGTTTTGACAGAACACTTTAATTGCAGTTGTGGATTTAGGGGTCTATTCCTGCTTCTTCTCTAAGGTGGTAGTAACTTGACTCTGCCCAGCTTTGCTGGAAACTGCTGAAATGTTCCACCCACAGAACCCACCGTCTTTCTTCAATTGCTTCGGAACACAGGTCCTCCCTGTGGTTCCAAATTGGAACTTCTCATTCAATTCTAAAACTTGATCCAATCGATGCAACATGTATGCTTGGTAATTGCAAGTATGAAATTTGATCAATTGTACAAGGAAGTGTGATATACTAGTTAAAAGCAAAACTGTAACATCAGATGTTGAGATCTCAATTCCAGTTCAAATTGTGTGAGCATTATGGAAACTTGGCTTAGAGAAAGAGTGGTTTGACAAGGCATATTATGCATAGAAAGCCGTTGGGGCTGTGCCCGGCACACAGCAAACCCTGTGTGAGAGTTTGCTCCTCTTATTTACTGTTAGTAATGTCAGATGGCCAGGAAATTAACAAATCTTCTTAAAAGCCTGGTGATTCCATCAGTCTTTCAACCAGCCTCTGCTTAAATACGTCTGTACGTACACACACACAGACACACACACACACAAACACACAACTTTTTCTAAGTTTTGGGGTGTGTTTGTGTGTGTGTGTGTTTTCCAGCTTTGCCATTTATTTTTTTGTTCACATATTTTTCTGTTTTGGACACCATTGTGTTTCAACCCAGCTTTAGGATACATTGCCTAAGAATGAGGATTATGTCCTACTTATAACATAATCACACCCAGGATAAAGGATAATCCCATAATATAATCTGTTAAAATATCTACTCATATTTAATGTCTCTCGTTGTTCTAGGATATTTTTTTAAGTAGCTATTATTATCCAGACAGGATTTATTCAAGTTTCAGGCATAGCTTTTGTTCTTTTGCTGAAATTACACATATATATTTTTTTTCTTTTTTTTTTTTTTAAATAATCCTTCCCAAGTAGAATTCCTAATCCAGAGGAACTAGGGGACAAATGGTTGTGTTGGCTTTTCCTTCTCCTTAGGTGGCACAGAGGGACCTCTGTTGTGGTTTCTAATGACCGTGCTGCCATTCAATGAGACTTCAGTTGACAGTAGTCCTCCGGGGGGCTGTTTGCCATCCCTGGTGCTTCTGGAGCCTTCCCGGGCCTTCTGGGGTCCCCTGTGTGGTCCTTCATTCTGCTTTCTTTCCCTCACTCACTCTTACAGACCTCCTTTCTCCCTCACCCTCCTCTCTGCTCTCCTTTCCTGGTCCCTGGCCTTCTGTTCCAGAAGGTCACCAAGAGCTCTCAAGAGATGGGTCTGAGGGCCCCGGGTCCCAGCCCCACACCCAGCATCTCAAGCGAGGATTGGAACCTCCCTACATCACTAGGTCCTGGGTCCCCTCACTGAGTCTTGATTCTCCAAATTCATGGCCAAGTAGGGAGAGAAAGTCTTTATCTGGGGCTTCCAGGTTTCTAGAAACGGTGCAGCCAAGCTACTTGACTCCTACACTTACTTCTCTTTCATTGGACCAGCAGCTTCTTAAATGTTCTCCAGACTCTTCCGAGCCATTTGGAAATTAAAGTCTGAACATCCTCTTATGACTGGAAATTTCCAGCACCACAGGGGATGCGGCTTCCCAGAGGAAAGGGTTGGTTGCCCCTCTTCAGGGTCACAGGTTATCTACTGACACATTCCAAAGCCTCATAAAAGCTGTTGAGGGCATCGAGTACAGAGACTGCCCCAGAGAAATCACCCACCAAGTATTATGAGCTTGATTTTTACAGCTTCTAATGATGTCTCCCTTTGAGTTGGCCCAGAACGCTGCACACACTTCAAATACACAAACAAGCCATGTGTCAGCACATGGCTGTGTGACCTCAGGAAAAGCACTTAATCTCTCTGATCCATACTTTCATCTTCTGTTAGGCCAAAAACAGTAAGATCCTAGAAATCAACATGGACTAAGATCTGAGGTGCTTCAGCTTACAGCAGGATGCAATCTGAAATAAAATAGAAATTGCAAAGGAAAAAGAAATCCCTCTTCTAAATGTTTTATCATCATTGTGGGGTCAAAGCAAATGTTTTAATGTGAGTCTTATTGCATCAAGTGTATCGATAACACTTAAGCACTGATCCAAAAATATCTATCATTTTCCCTAAGGGATCTCATTTTCTCAGGATGAATAGATTTAGCTTTTGCCCAATAAAAATGTTACTGGCTAAAATGTGTTATAGAGACCTGGGCTTCCAGCATTGTAAATCTCTGTCTGTGTGAAGAGTGCACATGTTTTACTCTTCGTTCTTCTGAGCTCCTTGACAAACGTCTTCCTGTTGTTCTTTATTAGAAAAATATGAATTCTTTCACCTGGATTCCCAGGAAGAGCGTTCCGCCATCTTTCCTTTCAAGGGCTAGAATCAGTAATGAAATGACCTATTGTTATGAATTTTTCAAGAGTGTCACTATGCAGCAATTGTCCCCCTAACTAATGCCCCTTGTCCCCATCCTCTATCCCCCAGCTTTAGGAACTAGGGTTGAGAAGAGTTGGGAGGATCCAAGCAGACTCAGAGTCTAGCAAATTTAAAAATATGAACAGAGCTTATTTTCTAAATAAGGAACTGAAAACCCTAAATTCTAAGTGACTGAGTTACTTCCATCTATTTTCAAAAAGTAAAGAACGATGTTTTATCTTAGAGTTCCAGTAACATAAATAACAATGTTTAGAGAAAACTTTCTGCAAAGGTCTCAAAGGCAGAGGGGACAGTCTGGGTCCTTGCGAAGACCTAAAAGAGAATTAGGGGAAAGTCGGGGATTTCCTGTCTTTGTAATGAGTTTACTAATTAAATCTTAATTGTAAACCAAGCTGAGCAAAATTTAAATGAACCTGTGGTGCCAGAAGCCAGGTTATTATGATGGAATTGTTTATAGGAACAGGAAAGTGACTTTCTAAACATCAAATTCCTGTGCGTTAGCCAAGGCCCAGAGGAAGTCCCCGTGTGGAGAAGCACAGAGTGCAGCCGAGTGTGTGGCTTGGGCCTTGAGATAATTAAATGACACGGAGGGATTCTGAGGCCCCTGAATTTGGTGGTGGCCAGAGGCTGCAATTGTCCTCTTCTGAGGGCCTAGACTGGCCACTTCGGTGTCAAGCAGCATATTTTCCCCGCTTTTGTGACAAAAAGTCCAACCACTTCAGCAGTGAGTTAAGCCCAGTGGAAATGGAAATTCCTTTACCTAGTAAACGCTGACCACTCTCGTGAAAAATAAGCCTTCCAAAAGTACAGAAGCCTAACCAACCAAGAGAGTCAAAGCTACCATCATCAAAGAGTAAACAGCCAAATGTGATCGTCCAGAGGATAAGGCAGGCGAAGGGGGAAAACAAAAACAAAAACAAATCTCGTGCGGCCATGTGCACGGTTTAACATAATTTATTTATTCTGAGATTCAGAGGGTGAATTATCCTTTTGTCCGGTTTTTCACATTCACTCATTTAATGTGAGCAAATTCCCTATTAGCCTCTCCTTTTAGAGGCTATTAATTCCCCGCCCACTTTTCTCTTGAGGGTACCTCCTGCCATTAAAGCCTTCTTCCTATTGGTCTCATTTGCCATTGGAATGAGTCGATGACCTGGGTTCCCAGAAGAGACCTCACACGCTGGTGACAGGCCATAGATCAGGGATCATGTGGGAATAATCCATCCAAACGCTAAAAGAGGACAGGGCTGATACCTGTGATCCGAAAGCTGGAGAGCTAGACAACGGGTTCCTCAGCAGGATTACAGCCTTGATCCTTTATTCTCTCCAAGGAAACCACTTAAATGCAGGTTGGGAAGGATATTTTATCGAGGAAGGAATTGCAATTAAAGAGGTAGTATGACTTTAAATATGGAATAAGGTATATAATCAAAATCTATTACATTCATATACGCATCTATATAAAATACATATATAAATTTCAAAATATATAATACATATCACATATAGTGTGGTATCTATTATATATATTATATATACTGTCTACATATAAATTTCATAAAGCAAAATGGTCTTGCTAACCCAACACAAAAAGAAAAGAAAAGAAACTTTGTGGTTCCTTTCCTCCAGACCTCCTTTGGATCAGAGGGAGGGAAGCCGCCTTCAGGACGTAGGACACTAGACTTGCTCTATTTGATCAGTCACTGGTACACTGCTTTGTCTCCTAATCAGATGTAGGTGGCTCCAAGGAAGCATTAATACCAACAAGAGCACCATTAAGCATGAATGCTCCATGTCCCCACCATGCACAGGTTATAACAGGGCTTAAAGGAAGGTACTGGACATCAACATTTATTATTAGTGTTATTGTCATCTGACCTTGAATCCAGAAGGATAGAAAACAAGAGGATCATCCCCCAGAGAGCTGTAATAAGATCAACCTCCTCCAATGCTGATTCTTTAAGTCACTTTCTCAATAATCCCCACAGAGAATTTTTTAACTGTCTACTATTTATTTTCTCAATAAACTTAAATTGTTTTCATGGATCTTTTCCAAAATTCCCAGTTGTTGTTCTTTTGTTTTGTTTTGGTTTTAATAGGAGCCAGAGCCTAAAAGTAGATTTACATAACAAAACCTCATTTCATCTTCAAAATCTTTTGAGGCTATTTTGAAATATGGTGCAGAGCCTCTTTCAGAAATGCAACTTAGTTTTAGCTTTTTCTATCTTCAAGGTAAACGCTGTTCTAAATCACAAGATAAAAATCCGGAAGCTTTCAAATGGACAGTTGTGTGAGCTGATACGCTATTGGTGGCCTCCAACAGAATAGCTCAACTTGTTACCGCTGATTCCCAGAATGTTTTTTGAGAGAGAAAGGTTAATTTTGAGACTAGTTACAAATCAAAACCTAGAAACATGGCATTGCTTTTGTTCAGAAGTTGTTGAGTGTACTTTCTTGTCTATCATTTGAAAACACTAGTCAGCAAGGTCTTTCCCTCACCCTCTCCACTATGACCAATGCCATGCCAACAATCAAGACAGTCCCAAGGAGGTGTCATAGGGAAGCCAGAAGTTCTAGTAACCTGAGAGCCATGGATTCACAGACTGTCGTTCCTGAGCAGGCTGAGGCTGGGAGCCCCTTAAAGAGCTTAGTCTCCCATTGTTTTAGAGAAGATGAAGGATGGATTGACTGACCCAAGATCCAGGGGCACCCTACCAGCATTGTGCTGCCCAGAGTCTGAGCCGCGGCCACCCTCATTGGAAGTCTAGCCCTAAAGCCTCTGCCAACGAAATGCGCACTTTTCTCAGGCGATAGAGAATCCCGCAGGACTTGCAGGTGCCTCGACAGGTGTCAGAAGGCAGACTCCAACATCCTAAACCTCCATTTTCTGTATGGACTGATAACGGCTTCCTTCAGTTTTTAGTGAATACAGAAAACAGTGTGTTTTATGAAAGCCTGTGTGGTATTTAGATTAGTGCCTTAATTTTACAAGTTTTTAAAAAATAGAAGCCTGAAGAAATAACTAAGTAGTATATAGCAGAGTCATTTTGTCACTACCTCCACAACTCACTGCACAATTATCCCAGAGAGCCTGGAAGTAGGTAGGGAAGTCGTGCACTTTTTATGGCAATGAGGTAACTCGGCCCTACTGCTAACCCATGAGTGGGATGGAATAATGAAGTCTGACATCAGGGTCTTTGGAGACTTGTTTCATTAGAAATGGATTTTTTTTTTTTCCCAATTAGGCTTCCTTTTACCTTAGAAATGGATTTGGGGGATGTCAAATGATAACCTAAGCTGAACTCAAAAGTGCTATTAGTCTGGTGGAAACGAGATGTTAAGCAATTCAGGCTTACCAGCGAAAGGTCAGATAAGTCCCAGAGACAAGTTTCATGACTTGGTGTAACGCTCCATGGCCGAATGGCCACAGGCCACAAGATGTGGTGACTGACCCCCTCATCCCAGCCTAAGCCTGGGTGTTCAGCTGGGCCACAATGTCTAATGTGATTTCAGTGAAAACACTGAGAAGTTTTAGAAAGTCTCCCAATATTTTTTTTTTAACTCTCTTTTCTACCTTTTAGCAAGGGAAATTATTGATTTGGGAAAAATAGATGGGTTTCAATTGGTCACCCCAGCCCACAAGCCCCAGGGCTGTTGGAGATCACTTTCCCACCAAAGACCCAGCCTTGCAGTATGTGGATCTCAGCGCCATCCAAAGAGACATGGTACTCGTGAGAACAGGAACTGCAAGGGATCAAAGCTGTCTTGTTCTGCAACGAGAGGGGCCGTGACACAGGGTGAGTGGATTTGGAGGCACTTTTCAGATGATGCAAAAAGAGCTTCTGGCCATTTTCACTCTCCCAGGTGCAGCTCTTGGATCCAGAACTGGCTATGGTTCAGCTGAGCCTCTGCCACCTTGAGAGGGCAGGATCAGGCCAGGGCAAGCTTTCATTAGAGGTGGAAAGTCACTGAAAGACAGAACCAAGTCTCAACCAGTAAATTGCAAGAGCAGGGATGTTATCGATTTGCTAATTTTTTGCATTCCCAGAGCCTAGGACAGGGCCCAGTCTATAGTTGATGCTTACTATATATTTATAGATAGAACTGTTACCATATTGGGGAGAAGCATGAAGCCAGGGTTTTATGCAAGAAATATTCTCTGTGGACGTGGAGAAAAAAAGAACCCTTGAACAATTTTTGGTGGGAAGGTACATTGGTTTACCGATCATGGAAAACACCGTGGAGATGCCTTACAATATTAAAAATAGAATTACCATGCGACACAGCAGTCTCTCATTCCGGGTCTGTGTCCAAAGGAAATGGAACCAGAGTCTCAAACACGTCTGCTCCCCATGTTCACTGCAATGGTGTTTACCACACCAAGAGGCCATGTTCCAACAAATTAGTTTGTTGGGCATGACAACAGAATCCTCCAGACTGGATGATTTAAATAAGAGAAATGTATTCTCTCATAGTTCTGGAGGCCGGAAGTCCAGGATCCATGTGTCATCAAGGCTGGCTCCTTCCAAGTCCATTTTCCTACTTTGCACTGGTACCTTCTGTATCCTCACATGACCTGTTCTCTGTGTGCATACCCCTTGTGACCATGTGTCCCAATTTCTTCTTTTTATAAGGATATGTTCTAGTCAGCTTTTTCATCACTATGACCAAAAGACCCGACAAGAACAATGTACAGGAGGAAAAGTTTATTTGGTCTCATGGTTTCAGAGGTCTCAGTCCATCGACTACCATGTCCATTGCTTTGGGCCCAAATGAGGCAGAACATCATGACGGAAGGGTGTGGCAGAGGAAAGCAGCTCAAGACATGGCAACAGGAAGCAGAGAGAGAGAGAGCTCCATTCGCCAAGGACAAAATAATAAACCCCAAAGACACAGTGACCCACTTCCTTCAGCCACACCCAACCTGCCTATGGTTACTACTCAGTTAATCCATATGAGTGGATTAATCCACCGATTCAATTATACCTCTCATAATCTAATCATTTCACTTGTGAAAATTCTTGCATCGTCTCACACATGGGCTTGTGTGGGACACCACAGATCCAAACCATAACAGGATACCAGTCATATTGGATTAGGCCCCGCCCTAAAGGTCTCATTTTAACTTACTTTCTTAAAGACTCTGTGTCCAAATGCAATCATATTTTGAGGTACTGGGGGGTTAGTACTTCAACACATGAATTTGGGAGAACACAGTTAAAACCCTACAAAGCCCTAGCTATTTCCTTCACTTACCACTTCTGTGAAATCCCAGTTGTCATTTTTTGCCTTTCCATTTCTCTGATAATTGGATAGGATTTTAACATGTGAATTCGAGTCGGACATTATTCAGTCCATATCATTCAATGTAACTTTACGTACTAAAACAAGCAGCGGGGCTAGATTTGTACTGCAAGCTTAATGTTGTTGTCTCCTGGCTTAAAGCACTTAGCCTAGCTGCAGACTTCGACAGGAAAAGAAAAGTGAAGACAAAAGAGGCCAAATGATTTGCCCAAGATCACCCAAGTGGTATGAGGCAAACCTAGGACCAGAGCCCAGGGGATGCATTTGTCACCACCCACAGTATGCTTTGGTGACATTGCAGACAAGGTCAACGGTAGTCAGGCAGAGGGTGATGGGCAAATGAGTGTTCCTGGGGAGGAACAGAGAAGGCAGATGCTAAAGAAGGGCCAAGGCAAGCAGCACCCTCCAGAGCTCTCCATCTAGGCTCCATGCAAAACGGCATTTTAAGGGTGACCTGAGAGTGTGAAGAATTTCCTGCCTCTGACTTCTTCACCTATGAGTTTATAACACCTGCAGCTGTATTAGTCCATTGTCCATTGTCATAACAAAATGCCTGACGCTGATGCTTTATAAAGAAGAAAGATTTATTTAGCCCACAGTCTTGGAGGCTGAAAGTCCAAGATCAGTAAGCTCCATCAATTCATCCTCTGGTAAAGATCGCATGGCAAATGACATCACGATGGCAGCAGCAATGACCTGGTGAGACAGGAAGTAAGAATGGGACCAGGGAACGGGCCTACTTTTTTTTTTTATAACAACTTGCTCTTGCAACCAACTCCTTGGAGAGCTACATTAATCTTTTCCAAGGGCATGCCCCCAGTGATCTGATTACTTTCCACCAGGTCCGCCTCTTAAAGGTTTTATCACCTCTTAATACCCACACTGGAGACCTAACACATGGATCCTTGGGACACATTCAGACCGTATCCACACCACAGCAGCCACCGGCATGACGATTCCTCCTACAGCCAGTGGTCCTCCTGCCAGGCATACAACACGGTGGGCCTCTCTCGCCCAATTTTCCTCCTTCCTCCTGGCCTTCCTTTCCCAGTTTCCCCTGCCTCCACTCAGGGCTCTGGGCTCAGTGGGATCAGGAGCTACCTCATGTGCTCACACTGCATAACCAGCACCAACAGCAGCTCCCGGCACACGGTAATAGGAATGAGCCCCCAATAACTATTCAGCTCCTAGGTAGAAGTCCCCAAGATTCTATTCTAGGCCCTCGTTTCCTCCCCTTTTCAATTTTAGAGGTGATCACGTGTCTTCTCAGGGTTTTCATCTCTTCTTGGAAGCTGATCTCTATTCTAGGATTGTCTCTTGATTTGCATTATGTCCGCCCACTTGGATGTTCGATTAGCATACGTCTTCTGTCAGTTATACTCAACCAATCCCATTGCTTATAGGATAAACCCTTTGCTATGGACTGAACTGTGTTCCCTCAAAAGAACTGTTGCAGTCCTAAGCACTAATATCTACAAACATGACCTTATTTGGAAAAAGAGTCTTTGCAGATATAATCAAGTTAAGATGAGGTCATTAGGGGCATTGGCCCTAACCCAATATGACTGTATCCTTATTGAAAAAGGGAAACTGGACAGACTTACAGGGGAAATGTTGTGTGAAGACAGAGATGCATAAGGAAGGCAGTCAGAGAACATGAAGGCAGGTGATGTTGCCACAAGCCAGGGAGCTCCCAGGCCTATCAGAAGCCAGAAGAGTGAAGAAAGTGTCTCCCCAGAGTCTTCAGAAGGAACCAGCAGGCCAGCACCTCAACTTCAGACTTGCAGACTCCAGAACTGCAAAAGAATATATTTTTCTTGTTTTCAGTCACCTGGTTTGTGGGTAATTATAGCATCTCAAAGACACTGATACACTCATTCTAGAAGTCAAAGTCACAAAAAATTAAAGGTAAAATAAAAGCCTGGTTACCCAAATTTTATTTCACAAGTTCCCTCTTCTTTTACTTCAGTTCCATAAAAAATGTCAATATCCCATATACCTATCAATCTTCCACTTGCCCTTCAGTTTTACTCAAACTGGGCTCTATCAATCAAGATCCAATTTGAATCCTTCCTGCAATAATGCACTTAGCAATGCATTCTACTTTTACAAAATGTACCTTCTGCATGTCCAGTTATTTTTTTTTCCCACAAAGCTACTGACTCCAATGCTTCTACGCTCTGACTTCTTATTTTGTTCGTCTCCTAAGAACTCTAGTCTCCTTAAAGCCAGGACAAGACTAACATTCTTCCTTTGCATCTTCGAGGGTCATGTTAGGTATTCAGAAAAGAAAGAATATAGAAATTGGGAAGTTTAGGAATTTGGAAGTAGCAGTAACTAGGTCTGCTTTTCCCCCTAAGGGTTACCCCTTATTGATCACTTACTTTCTATCAGACTGATAAGTTTATATCTCAGTTAATCTTCCCAACCATCTTGGTAGATGGATCACTATCACTTTTCTCCCTATTTTACAGATGAGGAAATAACAGCTTTGGAGAGATTTGTCACTAGTCCAAGTAAGTGGTAGAAATGAGAATTAAAGCTTCAGACTAGCTACAAATCCAGTGCTATAACAATTTGCTGCTTTGCTTGGGGTGAGGGTGGAGAGGGTCCTGATCTGTTAAGGGAAGAAGTGAAATTAAAATTTTCCTCTTTCCCTTCCCTTGCCTCCCTTACAGGAAGTTTGATCATTGTTAAGTAAGTGAAGTCACCATTAATATAATCTGTGTCTTAAGCCATGCCTGTACTACTATTGAAAAGTGTTCTCAAGAGAATGGACTGGGTTAATTCACCACACAAAGGCCTTGGTGACTAAGGAAGGCTATGGGGAACATAAGGGACACAACTGTGGTAAGAGGCTATAGTGTCATCTGAGTCGGGACCACACTCACCCAGATGGCCACCAACCCTGTTTTCAAAATTTCCAAATATCAAATCCATGGTTTGCTTTAGAAACCAACCCCAGTCCTGCGTTGTGTGTATGACGAGGATCTTTTTAATATGTTGATAATTAACATACAGATGTTGCCGATGGTATCCATGGTTCCACTTAGGCTAAAAGTCCAATAATAAGGGACAACGTGGATGAGATTCTGGGTTCTTCAAAATCAGCAATTCCACCATTGCAAAAGACAAGCAATCTGCACTCAGTGAAATATAAATGCCCACTTGGAGATTTTTTTTTAAATTTCCCAGTGCTTGGGGTACAGATCTTGACAGATCTTGGGGTACACACTGGAGCTCACTTTTGGTCAGGATCCAACAGTGTGATGCATGTTGATCCAGGTACACTTATTAATTAGCAATTTCTAGGTTCTCTATGCCAAATCCTTCTTGTAGTATAGAACCATGTTAGGCAGTTTTCTTAAAAAAGGACAAAAAAACTGGTCAGAGTTGGTTGAGGATTAAATGAGAAGTTGAAAAATCAAATTTAAACCTCAGGAATTCTGGAAGTGATATTTGATGGTAGAAAGCATGAGAACTTGGTTCCAGACATCAGTTGCTGACCCAAATCTAAGAAAGAGGCTGGCTATCAAATTCACCTGGACACTCCTCAAACGTCACCTCCTCCTGGAAGCTTTCCTCATTCCCCAACCTCAGCCATGACACTTCTCCAAACAAGTCTCTCACTCCTGCAGGGCCTGCCTTGTTCTCTTTCACATCCTACAAAGAATGTTCTTTTATTAATGATTCTAAGCAAGGTGCTCTCTAGGCTAAGGTGTGACCAGCTGGAGAGTAGATCTCTCTTTGGTCTCTGTAGCACCTCCCACATCCCTGACACATAACTAAAGTTAATGACTAAATCCACTCCATTCTGAGCCCTACATCTGCAGAGCAGATACCTCAATGAAGTGACCAGACTACTTACCCACCCCCCTCCACCAAGAGCACATAAAGCATGGCTTTCCCCTCGAGGGTTAGGGAAAAAAGGTTTCACCAGTTCAGACCCAGGAGAAAAGAGATCAAGGGTCACAGAGGAAAGTAGTGAGCCATCCACAAGGAATCCCACCTTCTGCTCTGTTGGAACCACTCCAGAACAGGTTTCTGAACCCTATGGCTAAATAGATGGGCCAGGAGGAGCTTGGCTCCCAAATCTGCATCAGGGATGGAAGCCCCCCCCCCCCCCCCCAGCCTGTGGAAAGTACCCACACGGGTGTGAATCATGAGATGCCACTGCACCAGCAGCAAGTGCCCAGGACTTGGAGACTTCTCGTGAAACCCCTTGTTTCTGATGAAGAGACCTCATGCCAGGGTAGTTTTGTGGCCACAAACAAGAAACTGCAAGGAAAAAAAAAAAAAAAAAAAAAACGTAAAATGGAACAGCCCTGGGAAATTGGGCCTTGTAAGAGTTGTGGTTAGAACTTAACCACATTTCTAATTTACCTGTTTCTAGGGCAGCAAGGACTGGATTTTATAAAAATATAGACAGCTGCCATTATAAATCATGTCAACAACCAGACCAACTTTTAAAAACACTTTGTTTTAAGCCCCTGCCTCAGATATATCATTTTAACATGAAAAACGGATGTGTTTACAGATCGAAAGGGGATCTTTTAATTTCTACTGTTAAAGTGACAGGTCTCAAAGGATCTTCAATCCTATAAACCTAGGCAAACAATAAATAATGAAAACTAAGTTTAAAATGATTCCCTGAACTTTGATTAAAAGAGACAGCATAAATTATCCATTATTACAGTTATAGTAACAATGCATATCTAATATTAAGTCAAATAAACCACTGTTTTTAAATTGTTAATAGTCAACTAAGTAAATATCTATGGTTAATAGATGATAACCTGTCTCCATTACGCTTAAAATTTTACATACTGAAATCAAACTTTCTTGTTCTAAATTAACTTATTTTTCTTTCCAAATTAAAAAAAAAATTTTTTTGATGGGAGGAGGGCAAAATATATTGTTTTATTTTGCTTATAAAATTACTTTTCTTTGTTTTATTTTGCTTATAAAATTACTTTTGTTTCTTTGTTTTATTTTGCTTATATAATTACTTTTGTTTCTTGTCTTAATTATAAAAATTAGTTTCAATAAACACAATTTTATGGTGATTTTCCTCTGTACTAAAGATCCTCAGAGGAAGTGTATTTGGAGATTCAATTTAATATTATCTAAAAATATTCCCACTTCCTAATTTATCATCAACTTGCTGGAGATTACTAGACAATATTTTTAGTTGACAGTGTGTATCAAAGTGGTTTACATGGTTTCAAGAAAACAAACAGAAAAAGGGACAAAACTATCCTGGGAATCATGCATTTCCATACTCAACATTTGCTTTATGTGTTTGTTTATTTTTGTTGTTGTTGCTGGGTTTTCCCCCGCTCTCTTAGGCTCATGAGAATGAAAGTAACGATTGATGTGTTTTTTTGGCTCAAGGTGGCCAAAGAGAAGCAATGGATGGAAGTCACAAGACCAACAAGTATGGAGGCTCCATAAATAATAACTTTATAAAAACTGATTCCTGAGAGTGTGGGGTCAACACAGTTCTGCTCCAGCTCCAGGTTCCTGGACTGGCTATAGATAAAAGGTAGCAGCCAGGTGACCTCTTGAAGATGTCTCCTTTGAAAGCTAATATCACATGCAACGTAAGGGGCACCAGCCATTTGCTGACCTGATTGTCTTTTCTTTCTTGGAAAGGTAGTGATGGAATTCACTGCTGCCATACTTTTGTCTGCCACTCACTGCTCAGCCCTCTGCTTCCCAGTTCCCACCTCGCTGCTGTACTGAAAGAGCTCTTCCTACAGTCACAAATGGCCTACCAATCTCCAGATCCAAAATGGATATTGTTCGGTTTTTGTCTTGCCTCACCTTTGGTGGCATGTGACACTATGACCACCCCCTTTCCTGGTGACTGTTTTCCTCTTGGCTTCCCTCTCTGGCCACTCTTCCTTCCGTGGGCCCCTCTCTTTCCTCCAGCAAGCGGATCATTGGGCATCTAGGGTGCAGAAGCGTGTCTTCCTCTGTCCTTGTTCTCTCTCAGGATATCTTTCACATCTTTCTTCTTCTCTGTTCACTCTTCTTTGACTATCTCATCAACATCTAGGATACGCGTCAATGACTCCCAAACTGATATCCCCAACACAAACCTCCTTTCTGAAGGCCAGAGCTTTATGACCCATTATTTCCAGAAGGTCATGTGAGTCCTCAAATTCAACATACTCAAGATGGAACTCATGCTCTTTTCTCTGAACTATTGCTCTGGGATTTCCCTTCTCATCAAGAGTTCCATCATATCCTTTTAGACCGTCCTGAAGCAGAAATCCATGAGTCATCTCTGCTCCTTTCGCTTTCTCAGTATTCACTTCTAATCGATCACTCGTCAATCTATATCCTAAATTCATCTATATCCATTCTTTTTCTTTTCCTATTTATTGGAGAGTCGGTCAGGTTCTCAGGCTTTCCCTTACTTAGGTAATTCCAAGTACTTCCCAAACAGTCTGTCGGCTCTAGTTTTAGGGGCATACAGCTGTGATCCCACCCAGCTCTGTCCCCACAGCCATCAAACTGCATGGTCGTAGCACTTCTCTGAACACTTTTGTGATTCCTCGTGGATTTGGGGAAGAGTTTTCATCTCGTGTTCTGCAAATTGTTTCTGTTTCTTTATTCATCTTTTTAGCTTGCCTATAAAAAACATGGAAACATGACTCTTGTTCTAGTCATCTCTGTATTTCAGCACCTAGCATCTGCCTGATGCATACTAGGTATTTAACAAATGTTAATTAAATATATGATATTTCTTTTCTACCAGACTTTCAAAATTACTGAAATCTACAGTTTATTTAGTCCTAATAAACAATCTGAATATGTGTTTTTTTCAGTAGATTAGGCATAGAGGAAACTTCTCCCAAGGGTTTGATTTTCATTAATTAATATAATCTCCCTTTGCTGATAAGATCCTGTTAGCATCCATCAGAGAAGAAGATTTCAGGAAATGAGACAGGTGAGTGTCAATAAAGGTAAACAGGTAGGAAATGGTTTCAATGGTAGGATGGATCAGAAAAGACGAACCCTAATCTGCAGTCCCTGGTCAATCAGGAACAAATAGGAACTTGAGTTCTAAAGGCTTTGACACTTCAACCAATGACAGGAAAACAGGCCGTGAAGACAGGAAGGACAGAACTTGCCCAGGACAATTCTGCAGCGGGCTAAAGCCTTGCAGTTTCCCATAGGCATCCTTTTATGTAACAAGTTAACTTCTTCCCAGTAATTTAGAAAGGTCTTAATTAATTACCATCCTTAGGAAACTTTAGAAAGCAGCCTTACAACATTTTCCTGTTTCTGTCATCAAAGGAGGAACCCCAGTAGAGAAAAGACTAGTTTAAGGTAGATAGGATCAAGGATAAGAATTAAATCTATAGGGCTATTCAGCACTTACTTTGCAGAAGGAAATGAAATATATAAATACATGTGCACATATGCACATATTTATGTATATGGGATATATATGTGGGTGTATTTATGGACATCTGTATGTGTATGTATTTATATGTGTATAGATACACACACACTCAAAAAGGAAGACAGGATACTGACAGTTTAGATAGTACAATATCACCTGGCGCAGTGGCACAGGCCGGTAATCCCAGCAGCTCAGGAGGCTGAGGCAGGAGGATAGAGAGTTCAAAGCCAGCCTCAGCAAAAGCGAGACCCTATGCAACTCAGAGAGACCCTGCCTCTTAATAAAATACAAAATAGGGCTGGGGATGTGGCTCGATGGTTGAGTGTCCCTAAGTTCAATCCCCAGTACCCACCCCCAAAAAAAGAGCACAAGAGCCATTCTCCTTTCCTAAGAAAAACAAAAAATGCTATGTAGTAGTAGATGCCCTTGTTTAAAAAATGGCATTTCATATAACTGAACATCAGGGTTGAAAGCTAAAGAGTATGAGCCTGAGAGACAGTGCTCTTCATCACTACTTTTATCAACTTCTGAGTAAGACCGAGGAGCAGCCCAATCGGGGAAACAATGACAGAGCCCTCCCCAGCACAAAGGACAAGATAGATATCTGCCTGCATGCTCAGAAAGTACAAAGGGAGAGAGGATCCTCCGGCTAAACTCTGAGTGTCCCATGCAAGACTTCCTGCTCCAGGCAAGAACCTGGAGACTTCCAGACTCCTTCAAGAACTCAGCTTCTTGCACAACATTGTTCTGCTACAGGAAGAAATTCCTCCCTGACTCCTGGTGTGATCACTCCTGCCTTCAAGCAAGATAAGTGATTACCCTTATCATTATCTCAGTTTACCAAGCTACACTCTTTATCAGTGACTAGTCAGCGATTTTTTTCATGCTCTCAAAATATCACACGTTCTGGTTAACCACATAGAAAAGACTTATGCCAATAGCATTTCATTCAGTTATAGAATACTTTTCTGGAGACCTTGGTGACAGATACTCTGTGCTCTATGACACAACATGCTCATGAGTTGTCTCATGAGAAACCTGTTTGTTTGCCTTGTAGGAGAATGGTTGAAAAAGAAAATATCAATAATTAAAGACACATAAAACTGTATCCTGTCCTTTATAGGTAACTTCTAAAAGAAAAACATTGCAATCATACTGATGCATGGAAGTTGGCCTGTCCCCAAAAGTTTTCATACTAATGCATTGGGAATTTTAATGTATACTGCATATGGTTGTGTGTGTGTGTGTGTTGAGGAATTGGGAAGAGGGTATTAGTTATGCAAATCAGTACTGTGAATATCTGAAAAAAGGCTAAGTCAACTTCAGAGCAGGCTTACTAGTAAGGAGCCCACATTAAAATAAATTCAGTGAAATCTAACCCCAAACACTACCCCCCGCATCTATACTACCATACAAGAATTAGAGTGAAATTATGTGTGAACAATTCAACGAACACACTCACATACAACTTCTAGGACACATAAAGAGCCCCATGCCCTAAGAGATAAAGAAAAATGTCCCTCTGTTCTCTTAAAAGTTCTTAAACAAATATAAGCTCATTTGTGGTTCACTGAGCATAAAACAATGACTCCCACAAACATACCAACAGAAAGCAAAAATAGACCAGAGTGTATTTTTCAGTTTGTGGTCTCCTCTGGGTTGAAATATAAAGAGAGAGTTAACAAAATGAATGACTACATTACACCTGAAGAAGATGGGGAAGCCAGATAACCTGCTGAAGTGTTTCTCTTTGACAGCCATTACAACACATGCACCTAGAAATATGATTCAGTCGGTTTTCAGGACACTTGGGCTGTCATTTGAATTATAGCCATTAGCTTCAGGGCCTTGGAGAAAACCAACCTCTGGCCAGGATGAATGGGGACGGAGTGGTCCATCTCTGCAGCTCACCCTGGGTAAATTGTGAGAATAGCTTTCCTTTGAACAGTCTCAGATCTCCCAAGAGCGGCTATTACCACACCCTGGAGAAGATGGCTATTACATTTATTGCTACTTACAACTTTGTAGTTTGGAATGGCAAAGAGGAAGAAAGAAGCTTATCTGTTCAGCTATTCTAGATTCTAGAGTAATTTGCCATTCTTATTGCTTTGTATCAAGACAGTGGGAAATTCAAAGGCTGTCATTTATTTCACTAATGGAATTAAAAATGAATGTGGCCGGAGCAGTAATCAATGCTTTCCTTGTTGTGATGGATTATGGTTTGGCTAAATAGTATGACCTTTAATTATCTGAAAAAAAAATGCAATTTCCCAATGTCTTTGCTGTTTTCTCTGTGATTTCCCGTACAAATACAATCTGTCCTGTGCTATTTTTATTTAGCTTTAGTAAATGTAATGCTTATGAAAGGTGCTGGATTAACAGCCCTGGAGTGAAATTCTTTATCCCCTTAGTCCTTTATTATTAAACCCTTTTACAACGCTTTATTCTCTTTTGAGCTCCATGTAGTCAATTTGTTTGATTACTTTTAATAATATTCTTCTATAGTGGTTAAGTATTCTTATTTATTTATTTTTTTAATAAAAAACCTGAAACAGGAAAGGTAAGGGATAGGGACTGGGATACAAAAAGAATTAAGGACTGAGTTGCTCTCCTGACTTTGGGTATAGCCCCAAATACATACCGCAGCTACTGGGCAAGGAGGTAAATGAAAGTCCGTATAGAATCTACTAAGGAAGATTCAATTACAGCTTCAGAGATGAAATCAATCAACTCATATCCAATAAACAGTAGGAGAAAATTCACATGTGAATTACTCAAAAATGTCTTCTTGAGGCTGATATTGGAAAGAAAAATAATAATAATAATGATTTTTAAAGGGGCTCATAATCTTACTGCTTTTGGGAAAAGATAATTTTTTACTTTAAAATGCATATACAGACTAGGGATGTAGCTCAGTGGTAGAGGGTATGCTTAGCATGCCCAAAGCCCCAGGGTTCAATCCTACCACATGCATGCACACACACACACACACACCACAGATATATATGGAAAAAATAAACTCCTGCACCCCTCCATCCAAGTATATTTATTTTAAATATAGTAAATATTCTAGAATATTCTAAATATTCAAAATATAGTGGCTCAATAGAATTTCTCATTTTAAAATTACCTTCTTATATGGATATTCAGTGTCAACAGAAATAAAAAATTTGGGTTGACTTTTTTTGAAATTTTTTATCATTATTCTAATTTGCATTTCTGATTAAGGTCTTCATGTTTGTAGACTATTTTTCCTTTTTAAAACGTATGTTATTTATCCATTTATCTTTTGAGCTCTTACTCGCCTCCAAATATTTGTGTACAAATTTCATTTATTTAGATCTGTGGTCAAAATTATCTTTTCCTTAGTGATTTTCCCCACTTTTAAGCATGGAAGTTCTACATTTAGTAATTCTATAATTAGTGTTTACACTTTCTCTTTGCATTTTTCTGGCAGGGAGCTGCTGGGATTGAACCATGCCAGGCAAGCACCCTCCCACTGAGCTACACCCACAAGCCCTCTTCTCTGCTTTTTGATAAAGTACTCACAGAAAGCCCCAGAGGCAAAGCTCCCTCCATCCTTGGGTCTAAGTGTCCTTGCTCAATATCCAAGTGAAACACAGAAAGACAAGTCCTTTCATTTATCACTTATCTTGAATGATAAGGTAAGTGACCACACATACACACACACACACACACGCACACACACATTCCCATGGAAAGGACTGGTCACAGCTCTACAGAGTGCAGCCTAGGAGGTGAACGAGTGAATGTCCCCAATTCCACAGTGTTCCTCTTCCACTGGCTTCTAGCTTTCCTAGACCACAGCCCAGGTAAAAGATGAAGAGGCACTCCCTGCTAGAGGAGGAACTTTAAAATTTACATTTAATGTTAGCGGTGCCCAAATAAAATTAAATCCAAGGAAGTGGTCCCCTGACCTATAATCTTTAGATGATGCTCTCCCATGGAAGAATCCTGAACACCCTACGCTACTCCTACCCGCTGATTGAGGAACTCCCTGGGTGGCATTTTACCTATATTCCCTCCGCCCTGAGAGAACCTGAGGGCTTTAACCCCATCTCTTACTTGGCTTCCAAAGTAATTTTTTCACTCTGACTCATTCCATGTGTCCTACCTGTGATGCTTCTCACTGGATGAGCTAGTGGTTGTTTCTAAGCAGCTGCACCAAACTGGCTCAGCGCATCTCTTCAGCAACAATTCTTCCCTGGTCTGCGCCCTCACCAACCCTCAAAGGAAAATCAGAAGCAACTCCCATGAGTACTTCACTGGGTGTCCCTGAAGAAAGCAAAGGCTGAAGGAAAATGACGATGGGTCCCAGCAAAGCTTTTATTTTCCAAGAAACCCAATATAAAACAGTGCATGAATAAGATTTAAGGTGGAAGTTTCCCTAGTGTCAAATACAATTCCTTACTGATTTTTCAAACGTGAAAAAATATTTTGCCCTTCATACCTAGGCAAATGCCAGTCAATGCGGACCACTGTTCCCCTCTGAAATTTCCATGGGTCTTTTGCTGGGGGAGGGGAGTGAACTCTGGAGAAGGCTACAGAGAAATGGATTAAGCTGAAATAACTGCAAAGCCCTAAAAATGGAGTCCAGTGAGCTTTTGAGATGCAGAAGCAATAATGACCTGGAAATATTTCTGAAGGCATTCGTTAGAAGACTAGAATCATTTCTCACCCCCAGTAGACACAAAATACATAGAAGAAATTTGAATGAAAGTGTATCGGATGGGAAAGGGATGAGGATAAGAAGGAAGGAGGGAAGGGAGGAGGGAACAGTGAGGGAGGGAGATGTAAGATATTGAGGAGGGAAGGGAGAGCAAAAGAGAAGGAATTGGGGAAGGAGGGAAGGAGAAAGGCAGAGAGAGAGAAGATTCAGCCAGTGGTTTGTTAATAGTTGAGTAAAAATTGACCCTGGCTTTTTAAGTCTGAATTTTCTTCTATAAAGGACTAGCAAGGCGGAAAAACCATATATTTCTTTTCTAGATCCTTCTAATTCCATCAACAAATCCCCCACAGATCGCAAAATCCAGACCCCATGGATGACTTACGTTTTTAAGCTATATATAAAAACAGTAAAGAAAATCAATTGATTCCTGTTAATCTCTCAAAAGACTCCCCTTTCAACAGTCATAACAGAAACAAATGTGTTTCTCCCCACTAAGCCGTGGCCTATGCCTCTCTTATGCTCATCTACTTAAATTAAATATTAGGTACCGGAGGAGTGGGACGGACGCGAGGAGGGAGCCTCCACGGAGGCCAGCTCTGCTGATGCCATTTCTCAGTAAGCACATCAGGAAGGGCCTTCAAGGAGACAACCATCAAAGAGCTTGCCAAGGAAAGTTTTCTTTTCATCCATTTATTTTTAGTAGTGCGGCTGGGAAATCGAATGACTAAGTGGACTGCTAAACTACAAGGCAGGGGGGAAAGTCAAAGCCCCTGAGTGGGTTTGGGATTAAGATCCCACAGCCCAAGAAAGAACATTCTAGAAGCAGCCTGTGGAGGTTCGGAAGGTGTTTGCCCGCCTCGTGGACCAACGACAGCCCCTCTCCACATAGGATGAGCCAGGGTGTGGGTGGGATGTGTCACAAATATGCTCCAAGCTTCTGTGCAGGTAAAACAAGGACAAGAGCCTATGGATTCCTTCTCTGCTCTCACAGAAGCAGTAGTTGTTTTCCTGTTCTGTTTTGTTGCTGGGGTTCAACCCAGGGCCTCAGGCATGCTGGGCACGCTCTCCGCCACAAGCACACCTCCAGCCCCACACTCATGAAGTAGTTCTTAAGAACCGACCAAACATAAGATACTTGGATGCTTCCGAAATTTTGAGTGTTTCAGACTGGACTGAAATAAGATTTCCGAGACTGAAAAGCTTTGAAACAGGCCTCTTAGCCTTTCCAGTTTTACTTAACTCTCCCTCCTCTCATTTCCACTTCCCTCGACATCAACATTTCCATGGCCATACAAACAGGCAAACTAGTCATTTCCACCACATTCATCAAAAATTACCCCATTATGCAAATAAACCACAAAGAATCCCACTTTTATGTAAAATTGTAATGCAGTCATTTTAAAAATCTAGAAGGGATACCAGTAGAGAACAGGATGGGGATCAGGGGGACTGGAGTAAGAGAGGGGAAGGGAGGCACAGGGGGAAAAAGACTGATCAAATCATTATGGACGTGCATGAATATGTCACAGTGAATCCCATCAGCATGTATGATTATTATGTGCCAATAAAAACCATAAAAAAGAACAAAATTATTTGAGTAATGAGTACCGATGCTACCCTACAGATAAGGTGCTGGTGAGTCCTGCTAGCATACAACAGTGCCCCAAAAGCACAGGTTATGAAGGTATTCACGCTTAGCACCCTGTCTGATCTTAGCCTCGTATGTTTGATGCACTGATGTGCAGCTCAGGAAATCGCTAGCAAGTGTCTGGTAATTCCAGGGTGGTCCCTGGAGCCAATACAAGCCTACTGACAATAAACCATTTCCTTTTCCATGAGCACCCCTGGCCTGAAAACCTACTGTGGTTACAGACCCTTGGTCTGACATCTTTAGGAGCAAATTGGAGACCTGGGCTGCACTCGGATAGGTGGCTGTTTAACAGACTTCGTCCCATCTGTGCCAATAAGTCAGTCTGGTGAACTGTCCTACAGCTCAAGCTAGTCACAATGTTTATTGGTTATTTAAATCAAGATGTACGAAGAAATGTGTTATATTTGAAGAACTCCAATTAAACATGAAATGGCCTCAGTTAACTTTCAGAATTGCAGCCAAGAGAAAACCTTTTAGGAAACCTGCTGATATCTTCAAGTCATATTTATTGATTTGAAATTGCATTTTGGCCACTTCCTTAAGCTTCTAATATCTTTTTGTTACATTAGATTACACACATGATTCCCCTCTCATCAGTTAAAATTCAATTTTTTTAAAAGACATTATTTATTTAATCATACACTTTCTTTTCTTTTCTTTTCTTTTCTTTTTTTTTTTTTTTTTTAACCACTTAGCCACCCATTCCTAATTCTCTTTTCTATTTTTTTTATTTTGAGACAGAGTCTTGCTAAGTTGCATAGGGCCTCACTAAGTTGCTGAGGCTGGCTTTGAACTTGCAGTCCTCCTGCCTCAGCCTCCTGAGTTGCTGGAATTACAGGCCCATTTTGAATGCTTACTATGTACAAGGAAAGAAGCTTACCATTAGATATACAAAGTTGAATAAGGAATACCATGGAGTCGAAAATAGAAGAGACATCAGTGGAGCAGGAGAAGGGAACTGAGGGAGAGGTAGCAGGAACAGAAAAAGGAACAGTGGAATAAAACTGATTAGATTATTCTATGTGCATAAAGGATTATACCACAGTGAATTTTACCTTTACATGTATCTATAATGCATTAATTAAAAAAAAAACTATAAATAAATAAAAGACCAGTAGAGTAGAGGGGAAAGAACAGGAAGGAGAGGAGGGAAAGAGGAAGTACTGGGGCCTGAATTGGAGCAAATTATATTCCATGCTTTTATAATTCTGTCAAAATGAACCTCAGTATTATGTATACCTATAATAAACTAATAAAACAGAAATACCACAGAGTTGCCTACCTCATAACATTCCATGGTACAGTGAGGGTGTAGGATACAGCAAATTCTACATCAGGCATCTTATATTCACCATATATTACTTAATTTTCACAACTGTTAGGAGCTAGATATTTGTTACTCCTGCTTGTTTGATAAGAAAACTAAAGTACCAAGAAGCTAAATAACTTACCTAAGTCGTTCTGCTAACAAATAGCAGAACTAGAGTTTATTCATGATTTTCTGACTCCAAAATTTATTTACTTCCTTTGCCTTAGTTTCAACCAAGCGTCATCCTGTGGAGTCATCGTCGTGGTATACTTGTTCTATTTTAAGCATATTTATTAAATTCTTTGCCCTATCATTACAAATAAAAGGCCAAAAATATCCAAAGCAAAGATTAACCCAGTAAGAAAATTACAAACTGACTAGTAATTCAATAGAAATATAATGAAACAGTGTGCTATATAATGGAGCTATTAAAATATGTGCCACACTGGCATCCTCAGGTTTGATGTAGTTTTTACCCTATATCTACCATTTTCCACTGGTCTCAGAAAAGTCCCAACGATGGTACGTAAAACATGTTTGGAACTATCTGATTTTTACACATATGTTGTTTTTGATTCTTAGGAGATATGGTTCCTGTTCGTGGGCTGAATTAAATTCCATTTTTCTTCCCACATAACTAGATAACTGGTTTGCAAGGACAGAACCAGATGACCTGTCTTGCTCATACTACTTTCACACAATGCTTTCCAGTGGAAACCCCATAGTTCAAGGGAATGAGTGGTATCTCAGAAGCCACAAGAAGGGTGTTCGTGAGCTTTTGATACCCAATGAAAGACCCTAAGAAATCCACATGATCACCTAAATATGTGCTTCTGCAGTTTTGACTCAGAAGAGTTCAGTTTTGATAAATAAATACTATAACACTGTTTAGAAATTTCAGCAGGGAGGGGATGATGAATGTCAGATCCTGTTTGTTTCTTCCTATTTTTCAATACTGATCTTGACTTTTAAACTTCCCTGATCAGTAAGGTCTGGTTGGTATTTAGGATTCACCTACTCTGTGGGCATTTGAGGTAGAGAGCAGCATTACCTGAAGTGGTTCTCTGATTTAGATGTTTACAAACATGCAGACAGAATGTTTTTTCTGTGTATTAACAGTAGGTTAGCCTTTAGAAGTGGCAGGAGGATAAACTTTTTAGCTTCAATGTTTAACATGTCAGGAAAACATCTACTGATGTTTACTGTTCAATTTTTTTTTATCACGAGAACACTTACGGAAATGCACCTTCAAATTATTAAAGAATAACTCAAAACATGTCAAGTAACATGGTTTATCCTAATAATTAAGCATCTAGAGAATATGCTGGATTTACCTAGAACGTTTCCAAACTTTCCAAACATGATGTGCTTATCAGGATGCAATCTAAATCATCTGTTTGTGGCAGTGGGCTCCTAATTTTACGGATCAGGCAATGATGGGGTCAAGTGCCTGGTCAAGGGTCAGAGAAGAATATGTGGCAGACCCTGGATTAAAGAGCTTATCCAGAGATCTGGATGTGCAGCATTGTGTTAGTTCCAATTGAGCCCTACGTGTCTCACAAACTTTAAAAAGATTCTTTCCTTATATAACAACAGTAATCCTGAAGGAAGGAGATGGAATTGGAAACCTTACCTCGTATTATTATGGTGAACTAATTAAATTGTTAATTGGTCTAAGTTATATTGTGGGGAATAGTTTAATTTTCTTAAATTCTACCTGGCTAATTATAAACGGATGATTCCAAAACACCTTAAGTACCTTCTCACTCACACAAACTCATTATGGTGAAAATGGTCTTGATGATTTAAGGACAGCCGGCCTGGCTTCCTGCTCCTCCCCACTGTCTCTCCCATGAATCACCATTCTCTCAAGTGTAGAAGAGTCTCACTGCAGCCACCACTCGGGCCGCTGCCCTGGAATGGCAGAAACTGCAGCCGACCACATGTGGGGGCCCTGCTTGGGTTCTCCCTCTGCCTCGCACATCATTAAGCAAATTGTCAGCTAAGTTTTAATTACAGCACTTTTATGCCCTGCTGGTGATGTAAGAGGTTCAGTGGGCACACCTTGTTTTTTTCCAAGCTGGGCTGTGTTTGTAGTGCTGGCAGTTAGGGCCAAAGCATTTTTCATCTTGCACAAACTGAGCTAATTTATGTGGGAACCCAGACCCTCTCAATGTTGTTTGTACTGCATCAATTTGCAGAGTCTAATGAGCCCTTTTTAAATGATGGAAAAACCCTCCGTGGTTGCATTACTGAATACCCTTTTAAAGCCTGCCACAGAAAACAAAGATGCTCCACCAGAAAAGAAACCAGGCTCACCTCGTCCGAATTTATTGCCTAACCCAAGAGAATGAGGCTTACGCATCGTAATAGTGCCAAGAGACCCGTAATGGCCTATGGTCTCCTGTTTGTCCTATCTTTGGTGGCGAGAATCCCCATTAACTAATCTGATAGAGAGTGCTTGAGGTCTAAAGGAGTCTGTTGTTTATCTTCTGGTTAATAAAGATTTTATGCAGCTAGTGGATTAGGCCAGGCAAGCCTCTGAAAATACTGTGTGTCGGGCTTGTTGAAATGCATGACCAGTTAACATATCTTCAATGACTTTATGAACTTTGCATGCAGCAAGGCAAAGGGCAAACTCTCTAGTCACTGTTGATCTAATGGTCTGTGAGGAAGGAATTGACCATTCCCTAGTAGGGACAGAGGCCAGCGTATCCTAGCTTGACAAAAACTGCAAAACTAAAACAGGGTTCAAGCTTCTAGAAACCAAGCACTGGTCTGGAACAAAATTGAAGATAATACTTGTATAAAAATCATAACTTTATGTGCTTGACACTCTGTTAGGAGATTAACCACCTGTGTTTACTTAAGGATTTCCATGAAAAGTTTCTATTGAGATCAAAATTATACCACTGGGCTCTAGGTTCAGACCAATATTTGAATTTCAGTGGTACTCAATTAGTTGAAAATTTTATGTTGTTATCTATATGCCTTTCCAAAAATTTTGCAGCGTAAATTTTCCCTGAGCTAAAACTAACACCAACACTGGAACTTCATACAGACCAAAATTTCTCTGAAATGATGGCAACATTTCTAATTTAATTTTTTTAAAATTGTTTGCCTCCCATTATAAGCATCATAGTAGCATCTCAAAACTGCAGAGTTGCAGTCTGCATACTGAGGACCAAGTGCTACCTGACTCCTACTAATTCTGTACCAAATATTGACTTGAGTCTCACTTTCCTTCAGGAACCAAAAATCATCAAAAGGGCACAGTTGATAATGTCACTTCTCTAAGTCACAAGTACCCGTGTAACTTTTGTAGCCAGGTAAATTTTGTTTCGGGGGGTTTTAGTTTGTTTGTTTTTCTCACTTCAAAACTGTCTCATGGGGCTGGGGATGTGGTTCAATGGTAGAGAGCTTGCCTACCTTTTAGGAGGCCCTGGTTCCAAGCCCAGCACCACACACACACACACACACACACACACACACACACACACACACACAAAACACAAGACAAGAGAAAAACAAGAGTAATTGAAAAGAATGCAAAACTGAAAAAAAAAAAACCATAGATACAATGTTACCTCCTAAATGAAACACAAAACACACAGTGTTGAAAGTATCTTAATTATTTTTTTTAAGTACATACCCTGCTGGCTTGCTCCAACATACTGAAAGAAGTTTAAACATTAACACTTTTTCTAGGGAAAAAAAAAAAAAAAAAAAAAAAACTTGTTTTCAAACAGGATTATTCTGAGTCATCTTCAGCAATTTCCCTTCACCTCAAAGCTGATGTCAGGGAGAAGCTACTAGAAAACTGCCGCAGTAAACAAGAATTTGGAAAGGTTCCTAACAGTCCAAGAAGGTAACATTTCTCTTCCCACACAAAATCTTCATCCAGTTGTTTTCTACATCTTGTGAAAACTGTATTTGGCTCTATGTGATAGGGGTGAATTTTTCTTTATCTTTCAATGTGGTATTTTATTGCACTTTATAGACCAAGACTGAAAAATAGAGGTACCGATATTGAGAAAGAGAACAACAGAATTGCTGACAGAAATCTCATGTGTTAGATGGATCTTGAGAGTTTTCCAGCCCGGACTTGCCAAACTCAAGGGGTAAACTTCAGATAAGGATCTGAGCTCTCGGGTGTTTAAATGAACCAAACCTCCCAATCTTTTTGAGGTTTGCCCATGACTAGTAATTATATTGTCATTTAACAAAAGTATCTGCATTAAACCAGAGATGTTACATTAATGGTTAAGTTCACATCCATTAAAAACATTGAGCATCTACGGGGCACACGGGGTCTCCGTGATGTGTGGAAGGGGATGGAAACTAATGTAGGCTAGAGACCATAAATCAATGCCTAAATACTACCTGTCAGGCTTGGAAGTTATGCTAACGCAGGATGTTTTACTTCTTTCCAGTGTACAGAGGTCAAAGAGGAGGGACAGATGTGTAACTTAAATGGAAACACGGAGGAAAATCCCCAAAGAGCAAGACAGTCAATGCACAAAACTTGAAGAAGGTGATTACATCTAAGTCAGGATTTTAATCACCCATCTCAAAGGTAAAGGCTAAATTCTTGGGTTTCCAGAGGAGGCAACAGAAGGACTAGGGACCCTAGAACTTGTGACACTTTCTTCGAAGTGCTTTCCATTTTGACTAAAGTGTATGTAGGGTAAAGTGACTTGTCAATTCTCTCACTCACAGACTTGGGAAGTGAATAATATATCACATTTGGCTACTTCCTAAAAGAATATGGTATTAAGCCCAATATCATAAATAAGACCTTTTAAAAATTCTTGTGTATATATGATTATTTTCCCCCAGGGTTAGATGATGCCAATTGGCTATATGCTAAAAGTCAAAGTAAGCATTTTTAATGGATGTAGAACAAATTCAAAGTTAACATAAATAATGGATCAGTGAAAAAGTCACGTAAGAAAATTTCCAGTTCTTTTTTAAAGGGATACACACAGCAAACAGTTGTTCCTTGTCACCAAGAAAGAAATGGAACCTGGGATAAAGACCCATAATCCAAAAGTGAGCAGAGACTCTCAGTATCCAAGACAGCAGAAGAGGAGCTCTTAAGAGTTGTGAATAATAAACACAGCATTAGAATTCAAAAGCAAAGTTAAAAATTTTTAAAGGGCCATACTCAGAAAGGTCAGATGAAACTAAAGGATAACAGGGGAATTAAGTTGTCTGATCTTGATAGGAAGAACTGACAACAGCCTCGGTGTAAGATAGGTTTTAGGAGGTTAAGGACCGAGGTCAAGCACAGTCAGAACTCTATGTAGGACCAGAAAGTCGTTCTTACCCGGTTAATCTGACCTCCACCATCGATATCCAGGTCTCATCGGCCAAGCCCTGACATCTGTTCAGTGCCCAAAATTAGAAAGAAGAAACTACCTTGCAGTTTTTGAAAGTTTTAGGTTGGTCTTTACGAAAGTTAGTGTGCACCAAAACCTCTCAGTCTTGCAGTATCACCATCAGTGTCTCCCTGCTGCCTACCAAACCAAGTCACCCATGAGCTAACTGCAGTTTCTGACCTGTGCCAGACATGGATCCTACTTTCAATCCAAATCAAAAGGCTTGCTGTAATTATCCTGCATGTGCTCCATGACACCTGAGTCTGTGCCCTTGAACGCACTGGTCTGTTTACCTCTCTTCACAGCCCTGTCCTTTAATATTCCAAATCTACATGCCCCCTGAGGCTTGCTCAGATGTCACCTCTTAGATAGACCTTCCCAGATTCTGTGTCTCCATCAATACGCCACTCCAGGGGCCAGATGCTTTGAGAACACAATGTGCTGGTCTCACCAGCACCCTAATGGAAGCTTAAACATTAGTATTGGATCTAAGAAAACACTCATCTTCAAACAAGAAGGATATGAGTCATCTTGCCTTGTTTCCCCAGATAATCTTCTCCATTAGACTCAACTCTTTCTGCATACATTCATTTCTATTTCATCTTTATATCCCTCTCTGTGATATTTGCGACTAAATAGTGCCACTACACCTTCAATAAGTCACTGAATTCCGTGCTGATTTTTTTTTTTTTTTAATTTGGGGATGCCAAAACTACTAAAAGGAGGTGTTCCATAATGCTAAACGCAATGACCTTCAGCGCCTTTGCACCCAGGGTGACGCTTGACTAATGATCTGCCTGATTAAGTTTGTACAGTGCTTGCTTTTCAAAGTCTGGGGGCGGGCAGTGAGGGAGGCAACCAGATTCAAGAACACCCATGTCCTCAGAAACAGATCCCCAGAGGCTCCAGTTCTGGCATTAGTAGCCTGACACCCCAGCACATTTGACAATAAAAGCTATTGTGACACCAGGCAGCAGGGGGTGGAGGACATTTGAAAATCTGTCTAGAAATGCAGGAAGCAATGTAAGCAATGTAAGCAAAGCTTAAAATGCTCCCAACAATTTTTTTTTTTTTTTTTTAAATAGGAGCAATCTGGTTGGTCCAAGTAATGCTGAAGAAAACAATATTTAATTCAGCACAGGTATGTCACCTATGTAACTAGCTAGAAAAACTCAACTTATAGTTGAATTTAACAAGTACATCAAAACCAGACATTACTATGAGCAAGAATGATAGATTGTTAGATGGATGAATTTCTTCAGACTTTTCCCCCAAACTGAGATAATTTGTTTGACATGCCGTTCAAGGTTGTTGGTTTGAGTGATGTTTGTTGGTATTCTTGTTGTTACAGCTTTCAAATGTAGTCATGTTTATAAGGCTAAGTGTTAGCACTTAAGCTAGAATTTGTTAGAATGTCTTTACCCTGTTTCTTTAAAGTGATACATATTTGTAGAGACTAAAATCATTGGCCTTTTTTGGATTGACTTCATCAGCCCTAATTAAATGTCTATTCCATTTTAAAAAGAAAGAAAGGAGAAAAAATAGGAAGGAATCAATAAGCCCTGGTTAACTAATTAGCCACAGTATAGAAAGATGGCTAGCTCAGGGATAAGGGTGATCCCCTGGTCCTTTCTAGGATTAAGAAAACCTATGTTCAAAAAGACTTGATTTCTCATTTCCATAACAAGACTTCTCGTAATGTGAATGAAATGCAGAAATACTGGAGTATGGTCACAAAAGAAGGACACACAATGGCTCATAAACTTAAGGACTAATATCTTCAGTGGTATCACAGTGAACAGAACATATTTAGTCTGCAAAGGAGATTGTCAAGGCACCTAATAGGACCTCAACATTCTTTCATGGAATCAAAGTATATGAAGTGACATTGAATAGGCTCAGAAGTGATCATCACGGAAAGAAGAAAGTGTGAGGGAGAGAAAAGTGAACTCCTGGCCTTGAAGATGGAGGAAAACCTGAGGAAATGAACACTGACCGCAGCAGGAGAAGCCAAGGCAAGCGAGCAGTTACGGAAAAAGCAGTAGTAGATCCAAAGAGAGCTTCCCAGGAAGCTTTGAAATAGTTCCCTGGAGTGGAGCCACCATGTGACCCAGCTACACCACTCTCAGTATTGACCCTGAAGAATTAAAGCCATCTTACTTCAAGGATACACGCATACCCACGTTTACAGCAGCACAATTCACAATAGTCAGACAGTGGAACCAGTCTTGGTATCCATCAGCAGATGAACAGATAAAGAAAATGTGGTATGTATACACAATGGAGTTTTATTCGGTCATAAAGAAAAATGAAATCACATCATTTGCAGGAAAATAGATGGAACTTGAGAACATTATGTTAAAGGAAATAAGCCAAACTCAGAAGGTCAAGGCCCATATGTTTTCTCACATATGTGGAATCTAGAGAGGAAAAAGGAAAAGATAGGTGTGGGAGGAATCTCAGGAAAATCAAAGGGAGATCAGAAGAACAGGGGAAAGAAACCCAGGGAGGGGGAGGGGAAGGAAAGGAGAAGTACTAGGAAATGATATTGGCCACATTATATTATTATAATGTGTGACCATATGAATATGTAACAACAAATAGCCAACTGTTATGTATAAGTATAATGCACCAATTAAAAATGTAAGGGAAAAAAAGAAATAATCTTCCCTAGGGATCTTTTGAAACAGTATTTTCTAGCTATATTATATTCAGGGAAAGATGTAATGCTTTTGTGTCCTGGAGATGAAACACAGGGTTGCTCTAGCACTTTCTAGTTTTTATTTTGAGACAGTGTCTCACTAAGTTACACAGGCTGTCCTCAAACTTGTGATCCTCCTCTTGCCTCAGCCTCCTGGGTAGGTGGGATTACATAGGGGTCAGAAATCTGAGTTTTAACCTGGTTCTGGCTCTAAGAATTCATGTCATTTAGAACTCATGTCATGTCATGTTGAGTATTAATATCCATATCTTTAAAATTGTCTGTCCTTAAAGAGTATTGTGAAACTAACTAGTACATGCACATCATAGAAGATTGCTACTGCTAGTGCTATTAGAACAACAATACAGGTAGTGGCATACAGGTGCACTTAAATTTCCAATATTGTACTCTTCAGGCAAGTGAGTGGTTAGGAGATGCTTTGTTTAAATTCTGTGCTTCATAATTACATTTCTGTTACTCCACAAACAGCACCCAATCAACATTATAAAAAATATAGCTGCCCATATGTTTATTACATGGTGTTAAATATTCTGGTCACAAACACACTAACATATATGCTTTCTAAATGTCAATCTTGACCTAAATTGAACTATCATGAACTACAATGCAGTACAATATAACAAAATACAACACACGAAATCTATCAAATAACTAAATAAAAAGATAAATGTTGGTGGCCAGAAGTTAAAAATAAAGTCACAGTTTATCAACTCAAGGTATCTGATAAGCAATATAATTAGAAACATAGAGCTTTAAAATGTGGGATTCAAAACATACATAGATTCTTCCTGGGTATTTACAACAAACACTTTTAGTGAAGTATTTTTGCAGTAGGCTATTCTTCATCAGTTTTAGGTTTCTATATAGTATTTAGGTGTTTTGAACTATAAGTCTGATCATTTTACCACTTACCCTGCCTAATTATTCAAATGCATCCTATGTTTGTGTTTATAAATCATTTAATGGTTGTTTTCCAATGGGGTAGAAGATTTGACTATTCTCCTCACATCTGCACCAGTCAATCAAAGTTGCTTGGTAAGTAGCAGATAGGTTTCTGAGCAGAATAGAGAATTCCAGGGAATAGAGAAATCATGATTTGGATGAGGAACCACTGTCTTGAGATAATTAACTCAAACTATGTGAGAATAAGATATCACATTCCTAATACAGATCTTGCAAAGCTGTTCCCAGACTGCAGGCTTAGCTAAATTGTACCAATATGGAGGCTATTTAGTTCAAAAAACGTAAGATGATTTTAATGATGACCTGGAGCTTCTTGGAATGTAGGTATTCTGCAATTGCTAATCAACTTGGGCCATGTGCTTCCCTGTCTCCTTTGGTCTGATCCAGGCAGAAAGTACCCACATGGAAAACCAGACTGGTCAGTTGGAGTGGAATTTCAGTTTCTAATCTTCCTGAGCTCACTCTTTCATTTTCAGTGATTTGAATGTATTATTCCCTCTGCCTCAGACACTTTGCACTACCCATTCCTGCCCTTTCCTTTTATAAGGTGAAATTCCTTGCTCAACGTTTAGATTAAACCATACATATAACTGTCCCTCAGGATTTGTCACAGACCATCCTAGGGTGGCCTGAACATATGCCATCTGGATGACCCCATTGCAATGGAAGGATATATCCCCAGCTGCTGAGAGGACTGTTGTGGATCTTCACTAAGCTGAAGAGAACCCCCTCACATAAGGTCACATCCCTTCCTTCTTAGGATGGCCAGCAGCCTGTCTGGTTGATACAGGAACTCCCTGTCTCTTGCCCCAACTCCGTGAATTTGGCTAAGGACTTTGTTGTGAAAACGCTGCCCAATTTCTCCCTGGGCCTGTCCCTGCTTCCTTCATTTCTCCTACAGGGGCTGGTCCCAAGCACATATCAAGATAAACTTCTTAAACATTAATCCCCATATCAGAGTTGCCTTCTTGGAGCAGCTGACCTGCAACCCATATCTTTCCCAAGTCTAGGATAACTACCAAATATCTATGTCGTTAGCATTTACCACCATTGTATCAGTATTTTAATTACCAATTTATTCATCTAGTTCCCTATCAAAATCATAAGCTTCTAGACAGCAGGAACCATATCTCTAGAATTTGACTATTCTGACACCAAGAACATATTAGATAGCAATAAATACTTGTTGAAAGGATGCTCTGACTAATTAAAGGTTGCAAAGAAGTGCAATATTTATGATTGGGTATAGTAGTCAAGGTAAATGCTCTTTGTTATAACAATTAAACCCCAGATTTACAGTTGTTTAACCTAACAGACCATGTGTGAGAAAACTTTTTCAGTAAAAGACAAGATAATAAATATTTCAGTCACCAAGGGTTATACAATCTGTGGTAACTACTCAACTTGATTATTGCAGTGCAAAATCAGCCATAGAAAATGTGTAAACAATAAAACTTTATTTACAAAAGTTGATGAAAAGCCAAATTCACACACACCACCCATCATGGATCAACTCTTATTCTTAGTTTTTAGGCATCTTTTCTCTTTGAAGGGATTTGTAGGTTCACTTTCCTTCTAGTTTGTGTCTCTGCCTTCCCCTAGAATCTCAAAATCCTCTATTTTTGGTGTTAACAGGGAAAGTCACAGCTGCTCTGACCTAGAAATTAGACACTCAACTTCCATTTGTGTCTCATTGGCAACAACCAATCCCACGCCCACACACCAGTGCAAAGGAGCTGCGATATGTGGTCTCTGGCAAAGCAGTGACCTCTCAGCAATCGTTCCAAATGATCAAAGAGAAACATGCATACGTGGTGGACAGCTAGTGGTGCCTTCCATAGGCAGCAAATTTCTCCATTCTGATAAATGAGTTACAGGTAGATATTTCTATTCTCTTTCTTCTCTGTCCTAAAAATATGTACAGTTTTCAAGAAATATAATATTCATTCATTTATTTATACTTTCATGAAAGATTTACTGATGAGCCAAAGACATGAACTGCCTTTCAGAAGGTAATACCTGTCTAGATAACTCTAATGAGTGTGCAAATGTAAAATCACCAGAGTGACAAGAGCTTTTGTTGGTGATTCCAGAAAGGCTCCACTAAGTCATATGTGAACTAATCATTGAAAAGAATTGATTTAAAGAGCATAAAGGGAATAGGGTATCTCAGGAAGAGGATGCAGCATCTCCTGTAGCCCAAGAGCAAGGAAAAGCTGTAGTGTCTTAAGCAAGTGAGTATCATGATGAAAATTGCACTTCAGAAAGACCACTTTGCTTCCACTGTTGAGAACAGCTTAGAAAGTACATGAAGACCAGCTGAGAGGACATGCAATAGTCTATGACAATGAGGAGGCTATAGTCACTGGAAATAGTGGATGGATCCATGCAAGATATGAAAGATGAAACCAAAAGCAAAGGGTGAGAAGGGTTAGCAACGAAGAAGAATTAAGTGCAACTGGTGCTTTATGCAAATAACAAGTTAGATTGAGAAGTAGTTTGGGGCAGACTCAGAGGAGAAGATCCTGGATTCAATTTTAGACAAGTTGAGTTCCCAAGTACCTTTAAGATATTCAGGTAGAGAAGACAAAAAAAAAAAAAAGTTATCTACAACATGGAGATACAGGGTAACTTGAAGGATCGCTGACTCAGTGAAGCAATGACATATTGCTAAGTGAGTAGGAGGTAAGGCAATGGAGATATTGAGTATGAAGAACCTGTTAAAGAAAATAGCCAGGAAAGGAGAGAAATGAAAGAGGGTGGTTCAAAGAAAAGATTTCAAAATTATGGAGGAAGTGAGTGTATTAAATATCAACAGAAAGGTCCTTTTAGGGACAGAGATTCTGAATATACAAGTAAAGGAAGGGACTGTTAGCAATGTAAGTTTCTCAAGAGGACAGGAGGAGATGACGGGCAATGCCAAGAGGGGAGGACCTCCTCTCATCTAACAGAAGGGAGGAAGAGGAGTTTTGTAAATGTTTTCATGTGTGGATATCCGCATAGCAGGATGCTGAAAAAGTCCATGTCTGACAGCTTTAATTTTATTTATGACATAGAGCCAAGGTCATTAGCTGAAATAGAAAGAGCAAGATGGGATGGGGCAGGAGAAGGAAAGAGACCAGAGGTTTAAAGGGTGGAGGACATTTGAAATCGTCACTGTAGAAAATTGGAAGAACCAGCTGACCCAAGAAACATAATGGGATGACGGAACTAAGACAGCGCATCTGAAGTCAGCGACACTGAAGTAAACCAATTTATCCCATCATTTGCAACACCAGAGAAGAAGGTCTCAAATAAACTGATTAGCAAAGACAGAATATCTAAGTGTTTGATTTCTGGTTTGTAGATTTTACCCAATCTGCCTTCGCAATCAAAAGGAGAGTGAAGGATATAACATATATTGAGCAAATATACAAATTAGCAATTTATACATGACATCCATTTTACAAAAAGAGAAGACAGAAGACAAGGTTCATTAATTATTGCCTACAGTCACAGCCAGAGCCTGCTCTCGTTCAACCCTGCCATTTTGCTTCTCTCTTCCAAACAGAATTAAACTACATATGAAGCCAATCACACTGCTGATCCCAAAGAAGTGTCAAGCCAGCTGCATCTAGAAGTTATCTAAGTCTCCACTTTAATGGCAGGCTAGCTGGCACACTCTGCATAAGACTACAGAATTAGTCCAAACTTATTGTATTCCCTGACATAAGCAGAAGGATCTGAACTGAAGCTACTCAATCATTTCCCAAGTACAGACCTGACTCTTCGCAATGCATAAAAGTTGGTCATTACTAACTTAGTACAAGAGTACTAAATAATTGGTTTGACATCTTATAAACTCAAACTTAAGAATGGCAATGAATGTTCATGTTTCTACCACTAAAAAAAAAAAAAAATTCTCTTTCTCCCTCCACTCCAAATAAAGGTGACTGATGGGTTTTTAAGGAAAACAGAGGAGACAATATTGATACAAGTCAAAAAGTACTGTTCACTCTGTAGCAACAGAAACTGCTGTGGGATTCAGAAATGGTGGAGGAGAGTCTCCAGATGAATGCTTATAATATTCTATAATATTAAGGAGAGGAATCTCAACTGCTCTGTAACACTGTCTGAGGGATCTCTTTAATATATCTTCATATAGACAATTGGTTGCTACTTTTATAGAACTATAAAATAAAACAAGATGGAGAATATTTGTTTTACCCAATGGTGTTAAAATTCTATCCTAAGACATTAAGAGTTAAGAATGGGTTCTTCTCTCAAGAAACCTGTCACTCTCGCCCTCTCCCTAAGTTTTTCTCTTACAAACTTACCGGTGAGTTCCAGCTGTTGAAATAAAAGCTTGTGATAGTTGCATTCTGGGTACGAGGTGCAAATCATCAACCAGCTTTAATGAACACCAGGCCCCACAGCATCATAACAATTTTGAGATTTCCCAGGAACTTAAACATGGCCTTTCTAGCCTAATACTCATAGTTCAGAAATGAGAAAACAAGAGACCCAAAAAGATGGAACAAGTTGTCCAAAGCCACTCAGCTAGTGAGCTGCAGATGGGGGGTAGAAGTCAGTCTAGAAACTGTAGAGTGCTATGGAGAAGCCTTATGTTCTAAACAGGGGGCGGCAGATGAACATGAAAGGGTCATACAGTAATTTATGACTCTGAAAATGACTCTAAGGAAATTAAAGAGAAAACTTACAAATGGAAAGCACCAGTAAAAGTCAAGTCTCTCTTCCTGACACAATACCCATAGAAGCCAAGTTGTAACATGTGAATGTCAATGTGGCTGTGGCAGCTCAGGTGTGTAGGGAGGGCACATACCCTGTCTTTCTGTGGAAAATGATCAAACAAAATGCCTTTCTCTTCTACTTTTTCAAATATATGTCAAACCCATACATTTTCTTTCCTTTTCAGATCCATTTTTGAAGCCTGGACCAGGAACACACCCCTCATACTGTAGGGTGATGGAGCTCAGGCCTGCTGGGTACAATTTTTAGCATATCAATATAATCTCAGCTGGTGTCCCTCAGAAGCCCAGAGAAAGTCCATCAAAAACTTTGTTGAATGGGTCTGAAAATATTACACGTTTACAAAATTTGATTTCCAGTTTATTTTTCCTAGGTGAGAGCCCATGCCACAATCCCCATTTCGTTATTTTCCATCCTCTATTCTGCTGGGGAGAAGTATGCTCATGTTGAAACAGTACTTTCCCTTTCCATTAAGCAAAAACCCTCGTAAAATGACTTAAAGGGGGTTTCACTTCTGAGAGTCCACACTGCGAAATTGTTTACCTCCCTGCAAAAGGATCCATCAGCCCTATCAAAGGTCACTCTGAATCTCCTGAAAGTGAACAGGGTTGTGTGGAGAACTGTTCACCGACAATACAGATGTTAAATGTCCAGTACAAGATAAATATCCAGAGGTGGAATTGCTGGATGATTCGGTAGTTTTATACATTTGTTTATTGATCTTTGAGGGACCGCCATACTATTTTCCTCGAGGACTCCAAAGCAATCAAACTCATAAAAACAGACAGTAGATGGTGGTTGCTTGAGGTGGCGGGAGAGAAGGGAGGGAGGTGCTGTTTAATAAGTACTGAGTTTCAGTTAAAGCAAGACAAAAAAGTTCTAGAGATCAATTTGCCACCCGTGCCTGTAGTGAACAGTAGTTATGTACACTTAAACGTTTGCTAGCAGTGTAGATCTCGTGTTATGTGGGGGTTTTCCCATAATTTTTTTTAAAGTAAATTACTCGTACTGGTGATTAAGTTCAGCAAACAAAACGATGGCATCTGTTTGGAAGTACCCGGGGGCCGGGGGCATTTGTGCTTTGAGAACTCGGTTCAGGTCAGTTTGAAGGGTCCAGAAAGCAATTTGAGTTCCTATTCGTCAAGGAGAGGTTTGCTTAGTACTGTTGATTTAATGTCAAAGGCCATAGCTCTTACCATCCTGAAGTGTTCTAGATGGTTCTCAAAGAAGTATGCTTTTCTGCTGTGAGGTCACAGGTGGAACTATTTGTACACACAAACCATAACTGAAAGTCAACACCAGGAAACAGGCAACAGAATAAGAGACTGTGGACCAAGCAACCCCTAGGTAAAGGCTAGTGACAGAGCTGTGATTCCCTTCTCCATTGCTGAAATGAGGTCACGTGGAGTGTACCAGTTCCCAAAACAGCCTGTGATCTATTGTAGGATGATTAGTTTGTGACTGTTTTGCCATTTCTCGTGCATGCCTGATACAAAAAGCTGTTCAAATTTCTCCCTGATGTCAACCTAACCAATAAAATAGCTACAAGAATATGTATTATGTAGATATACATTTTATAAGACAATAGAAATACATGTTTCCCTGAGACTTAATAAATCTATTCTTATTTTAAATGGATAAAGAAAGGAAACGACATCGAACATGGTTTTTCTCTGAAATTGGTCGTGTAGGGAAAATAATTGGAAGGATAAAGAGAGGGCAGGAGGGCTGGGGAGATAGCTCAGCTGGTAGAGTGCTTGCCTTGCAAGCACAAGGCCCTGAGTTCGATCCCCAGTACCAAAAAAAAAAAAAAAAAAAAAAAAACTGGGCCCAAATTTAACAAAGAGAGGGCAGGAGGGAGCAGGAAGAGGTCATGACGGGTCTGCACAGAAGGTAGCAAATGCGTCTCCACACTCCTGTATCCCAGCAGGAGCATGCCACAACATGGGACCAATCCTATCCTTTTCTACACGTTTTTCCTGTAAGTTTGCTTCACGTAGGCACGCACACTCGGAGGCATGCTTCCTCTGACTTCTGCAGGAATGAAGGTAAAAGCAGCCTCAGACACACCCTGAGAAGGTCGCTTCAATCCCAGGAATGAGAATGAGAAAAGGTTCTGGAGAATCACCCTCTGAAGTGGCATAAGGGATAGGAAACCATTGTCCTTACCCACTCAAACATCTGACAGCCTCCATATAGATCAGTAACACCCTGCCTTCATCCTGGATGAGTCAATTTATTTCTCTTTGAATTAACTGAGTCAGTGCAGGCCATATAGCCCGTCTCGTAGAGTGCCTGCCTCTCATGCTGGAGACGTGGGTTCGAGTCCCCAGCACTGTGGGATTGTGGAAATAACAAACAAATGAATTAACTGAGCCTCTGTCCCTAGCAAGAGAGGAACTTCCAGCCTTGGAAGCAGAGGGCCCAGGCATGTGTTCCAGCTCTGCTGAGTAACATTGGGAAAGGAACTTAACTTTTCTGAGGTTCTGTATATTCATCTGTAAAGTAGAGGCAATGATACTGACTTCAAATGACCATGACGAGGCTCAAGAAAAGAATCTGAAAATGTTTTGTAAAACTCCACTGATACAACTGAAAGCTAAAATACACCTGTTTGGTGAGAGCCACGGACTGCAGGAAGTAGATCTGTAATAAGAAGTACCTATCAGAAGATGTCTAGCCTGATCCAAGCTATGATCTTCTGCAAGGCAAATGAGATGGCACACTATAATACAAAGAGTATTTGAACACAGTTTCAGGAGATCTGCATTTGAATATAGTTATAAGAACACACACACACGCACACACACACACGCACACACACATGCAATATGTATCATTTAGAGTACAAGTTCCTGAGTCAGGCTGTCCAATCTGAATTTAAGTTGTGCAATTTCCTTCCTTTGCCTCAACTTCCTATAATATGCGGAAAATATCATATAACTCATAGGGTTGTTGAGAGGCAAAATGTACATGTAAGAGAATCAGAATAGGGTCTGACACACAATAAGCTAAATAAGGGCAAAGATCTTTGTCTGTTTTCCCCTCTGGGTAAACAGAGCATGAAACAATGGCTGACATGTAGTGAGTGCTCAGTGAACATTCACAACCCAAATGGGTGAAGATTGCTTTGCAGCAGTAGTGTAGTGGCCTCTCTGGGCCACCATTTCTCTATAAACTGAAAATGTTTGTACTAGAGGGTCTCTGAGTCCTTCCCAAGCCTGAACTACCCAAGTGATTTTAACTAAATTCATAAATCTCTATGCAAAAATTAAAATTCATACACCTTCAAACTTTGCAATCCTCCTCCCTTTTCAGAAAAAGAAAAACCTTAGTATTTCAATCTCCCTTCTTGATTCCTCCATTTCCAGTGGTCAGAGCGGTTCCTTCTGCAGGTGAATCTTCTGGGTCATGATTAAAGTAAGAACAGATTTGCAAGGCAGAGTTTTGCAGAGGTGGATTCACTTTATACCAGATCAGGGGTTGGACATCTCCTTATTGGCTTGCTTTTCCTTGACACAAGAGCAAGGCACATCCAGGATGTCAGTTCAACAAATTACCTGTGTCTGAAAACATTCAAGATGTTAACCGAAAGGAGTATCTTGGACTATCCTCATTAAGATCCTCATCTTGGAACATATTCTAAATCTTAGGGAGGTGAAAGAGGGGCAGATTGCAGACTGACTAAAGGATCTTGATTTTGTTGGGGAGAAGATGGAAGGGACCCAACCAAGTTCGAAATAATATACATCAGGATTGAACTTAGACGTGTTTTGCCACTGAGCCACATCCCCAGCCCTGTTTTTTTTTTTTTTTTTTTTTTTTTTTTTTTTTTTTTTAATAATTTTGAGATAAGGTCTTGCTAAGTTGCTTAGGGCCTCACTAAATTGCTGAGGCTGGCCTCAAATTTGCAATTCTCCTGCCTCAGCTTCTGGAATTACAGGCGGGCACCATCTCACCTGGCAGATTATAGGCTTTCAAATAAAAATAGAACTAAACACTTTTTTTTCCAAGCGCTATTAAAAGAGACCCTGTAAAACAATGTGAATTAAGGGCCACTGAACTATATGCTCAAAAATGAATTAAGATGGTAAAATTTATTTTTAGAACAACTGAGATAAAATAATAATAAGAATGATATAATAAAATGAAAGACATATGATATTAAGAAAGGCTTGACCAATCCCAAGGTCACTCAAGTTTCCCTCTTAGCTGACAGGTACCACTGTCGGTATTCTTCCTGTGACTTGTCTTCGCCTTTTGTAAGGGCGGAGGGAGGGGTCCCAGCCATCAGTGAAGCGCCAGGCAACCCCGTGTGGCTGGGGGGCCACAAAGAGCTACCCCTGTCTTTACGGACTGTCCCACTGTTCAGCGTCTTCTCCAGGAATATCACCTCTCAGATACTTGGTCAGATGCTTTCTTGGTGCCCTTTATTTGGAGAGTAATTCTAATACTTTGCTAATAAAGAACAGGAGCGGACAAAGCAGAAATGCAGAAGGGCGGGGGTGGAGGGATGGCTTGAAACAACAAACCCCCCTGCCCCGCCTTCCGTAACTCTCCAAAAGTTCGATGACACCTGCCAGAACATCAACTGGAAGGGGCAATGTTCCCAGTAGACTTCACATCGCTATGCTTCAGAAGCCTGAAGTTACCAGCCACCCCATTTACATCAGGGGAAAACCGCATTTCTGATGGAGATGGAGGTGCACCATAGCAGGCGAGAAGCAAACGTTGCCCAACCGCCAGGAGCTAGGGGATTCCGCAACACGCTTGACTTCTGCACGCAACGGGGTGCATGCAACATTTTGCAGCACCCTTCACGTGCTAGGCGCACCCCGGGGCTATGCGAGGCTGGACGAAGCTGGATGAGACTGGACGCGCGGGGGCCAGGGTTGCAGCTGCTTCCAGCAAACTCCAAGCGGGCTGCAACAGGCACCGGCTCAGGAGTGTAGAGCTCAGCATGTTTCTGCAACTGTTTTGACGATGCATTTGAGTGTTCCCATCACTACCGAGATGCTGCCGCTCTCCTCATGACCACAATCTATTAGCTCCAGTAACTTTTGAGCGACTCAGCCTGGCCGCAGTTTCCTGCTTACCGCGCACTGCCTGGGGCGCTGCCAGCCCTGGCCGCTCAGGCGGCCGCGCGTTGTGGGCGCGATGCCCCCGCCCCTCCACCCCGCTCCACCCCCTCCGCCTCCGCCACCCAGAGTCCTGACTCTTAAGAGAGATTTTTCCTTTCACAGAGACCATAAGCTCTTGTCAACAGTTTCTAACAGTAATAAGCTTTCATGGCAGACGTCTCTATGAAAACAAAGCCTTAAAACCTGCGAATCTAATGAGCGCATTCAAGGCCGGTTACCTGGATCCTGGGAGACTAGGATGCAGGTGAACTTGAGCAAGGGGGTGGCTTCATCTTTCCCTAATAATTAGATCTTGTTTATAGGGCACGATTCTGCCCTGGAACTTGTTTTGTTTGTGGTTCTTTGGTGAAGAAAATTCATCTCTCTCTCTCTCTCTCTCTCTCTCTCTCTCTCTCTCTCTCTCTCTCTGCGTGTGTGTGTGTGTGTGTGTGTGTGTGTGTGTGTGTGTGTGAACCTTGCACATAAGCTGGAGGAGGGAAAAGTGATCTGAAAGATAAATGCTTTACCTAGCACTTTGTTATAAATCGGGATGATTTGGGAAGAAAAAGTTCATGAAGTCAATCATAAACTCTCCAGGAAAAAGAGAGTGCAATGAATTTTCTTTAAAAAAAAAAAAAAAAAAAAAATCCAAAGCATCTCACATGGCCAAGTACTGAACACCCGCGCTTCCGGACGCAGAAGGAGACTGAACGTTGGAGGCCTGCCTGCCTGCCTGCCTTCCTCACCTGTTGGAGGGGGTCGGGCAGCGGGGAGCCGCCAAGTCATCACTTTTGTATGTGTGTCAGTTGAAACTACAAAGGCGACCAAAAGGAGGTCTTATCCGTTTTCTGGTAGCTTCGGTTGGGAGCAGCAGGTAGAAGCTGCACTTTGGTTTTACTTTTTCACCACGAGGAGCTATAAATAGAAGGGCGCGTGTGGCTTTCTGGCTAGGTTACCCACGCTTGCCTGGCACCGCACCATCCAGGCGACTGACTCCCACATAAATCTTCGCAAGTCGCTGCCCCTGCAGACATTTTCCACAACATGTGTGTGACAAGAAAGGTGCGTGTGTGCGTTGTTGTTATTTTTGTGTTAACTTCGAAGTGCGCCGGGCCTCGTGTTCCGCCCACAGGGTCGTCTCTGGATGGAGGCCTCCTGAATGCCTTGAAGACATGATGGGTATTTAGAGGAGGAAGAAAACATCCTTCTTTGGTGCTTTTCCTCCTATGTGTCCCTAAACACACGAACTCTTCATCAAATCTGTAAATCGATCATCTACCTGCTGTGTTTCTGTAACGCCTCTGCCTTTTCTACAAACTACCTTTACTTCTCCCAGACATTTAGTAAAGAAAATTATTTTCACTTTTAGTATTTGGTCCTCTGGGTAACCAGAGCCAGAGAAATGGGTTTCTATTTGTAGCTAAGCCATCAGCCCACTGTGTGGGCCTCAGGAGTTCTCCAGAAGGCTCTATCTCCCTGGAGGCGGAATGAAATGCCCTCCCCCCCACAATCTGGTTCTCAGGGTGTTGGCCCACGTAGCACCTGTGAACTCACAAAATCTTTAGTTCTCTCATACATTAGAAAGCAGACAGGTTTCTGGTCCATACTTCCCCCACATTTGCCCAAATGTGAGCAAACTAAATAAGCAAAGATGCTGTGCACACACCAATGCCCACCTCTCCACACACTTTTTTTAATTTATTTATTTATTTTCCTTCTCTGGCTTTCCTAGTTCCCCGGAACCTGTCCAAGAAATGGAAACACAGTTGCTCTGGAAGTTTTACAATTCCATGCTTCCCTCCCCACTCCCCAAGTATGTCTCCTATGAAATGAATATTTACATGCTCAAAACTAAATTATAGAGGCCAACCCATGCTATCTTCTAATAAGAAAATTCTGGAACCATCAGGTCAGCTGACATGTGTCATTTATGGTGAACTTAAATGCTTGATTATATGTTTCCTAGGTCCACTATCAGTCAAGGCAGTTGATCAAAGCCTGCCACTAATGTGGTCAGAATTGTTCACAGGTTTGTGTCCCAAGGAGCCAGTTGGTGCCTCTCAAGCATCAACTGGACACACCTGTCACTGGCCACAGCTATGAAGAGGTACAAGTTGATTGCCATCAATTCCCCTGGTTGGGGGATACATGACATAACGTAAGTGAGATTCCTGGACCATATTAAGTGCTCAAGAAGTGGTCGCTTTTATTGTTCCAACTACAATCTTCTGTCAACCTTTACCAGCCTGGCTGGAGGCGGGCAGACTCACAAAGAAAATAAGCACGTCTTTTCCTTTGCATGGACATTGATTGAACATATCCTTAGAGATATGATAAAATGCAACTTTATTCATAGGTAAAAGTCCCTCCAAAGCTTGCTTCATTTGACAGCAGCTTAAATAAAAATTTTAAACCAAAGGACTCCTACAGAGAACCCTGTCCAAAGAAATGAAGCTAAAAATAGCCAACCTGCCATCTGAACAAATTTGGGAACTTTACCTGACAACTGCCCTAGAAATTGAAAGATTTTGAAAAATTAGCAATTATTTCATAATCACTCCTTTTGCCTCCCTTGCTGGTTTGTCCCACTTTTTGACATTTCCTTAGCACACCCATAGGCAGCAGTCTTGACAATTAATTAACTAACCTTCACCGGACTCCTGTGAGAGGGATGAAAAGCACTGCGGCTTTATCTCCACTTTTCAGGAAACTAAAAACAGAAAGGTTATGACTTACCCAAAAGTCACACAGCAAACTTTCAGAAGAGTTGGGACAGATACCAAGGAACTCTGTCTCAAGCCAGGCCACGGTGACTCTTGTCCTATTCCTGACTCAACACAAAATTTAGTCTAGTTGCCTAGACCAAGTTCAATTCTCTGCTACTTCCTAGAGGGAGTAACCTTGGACAGAGTTGGCCAGAAAAAAAATAGAACTGTATTCGACTTAGTAGGCCGAGAAAAAGAACAAGGAAGAGCGTCAGTAAAGAATCTTTCTTTCAGGCAGTCAAGCTGTCAACCAGTCAAGGTAACCTAGCATCGCAGGGACAATGAATACAGGAATATACTCACAGGAGGAAAACGTTAGGTTCCTGGTACTGTCAGAGGAAAACAAAGACTTACATAAACAAAGGCCCGGGTGTCCAGGGCCATTCAAGACAGCCTCACAGTCAGCTTCTAAGTTCAGACTCTAGCAATATTTTGGTCCCCAGTGCATGGCACTCTAGAAGTTCCTTGCAAGGCCTCTGTCATGAAGTTACTTTGTGCCATGATGTACGGCTTCCGTTCTTTTGTATCCTGGATTCCCATTATCGATCTTTTCCCATATTACTCCTGAATTCTGCTTAGTCTTGCATTCCTTACGTGAAACTAAAGCGCAGACTTATTCCAAATGCCTTTCTGTGCAATGTAGTCGCCATAGGAAGTAATCGCTCTGAGGAAACAATAACAGAACAAATTATTGCTTCATACAATCTAGAAAGATACCTGTCCCATGAAAGAACGCATTGTTCGATTTTGTGTGGCCTGTGAGTATGCTTAGCCCCAGAGAGCAGTGTCGCTTGGGGAGGTTTTACTAATCTTCTGCCATATCAATATCTTCCCAGAGAGAGAGACACCCAGAAGAGCCAGCCCATCCACCATCTCAACACAAACGAAATGCAAAACTGCCCCATGACAACTGTGTGCCATTATCTTGCCTGCTATTTGGAGCTGTGCTTCAGGTAGTCTTTAAAATTCTATAGGCTAGTTCTGTTTTGGGGGTTGGGGGGGTATAGGTCCCATGAAGTCACAATGCAATACATATCTCCTCAGTGCTGGAAGGTACACTATGGTTTTTATTTTAATGTGAAGACTACCAGGATGCAGCAAGAGAGAAGCCTGATGTCTAGATGGGAAGGAAATGACTTTGAGTCAACTTACATGCAAAAAGACAGAATCGATCCAAGTACCAAATGTAGCTGTCAATACAACACTGCTTTGGGCATCTCAATCAAAAGGGGAAAACACCTTAAAAATGAAAATCTTAAATGCTCTGAAATAGATTCACAAAAGCTGCAAACCAAAACCAAATATTCAAGTGAATCCTTCCGTGGTTGTGTTGTTTTCCAACTTTTTGTTGTTGGGTTAAAGATTCCTTAAAGTTTTAGTTAGGATATTAAACAGCTGGGATTCTTCGCATGAAGCATGGTAAGTTGAGGATTTGGGGTTCCCTTTTCCTCCATCAGTGACCCTCCTGGGGAATATTGCAGATACACAGTGGGAAAACTAGACCAGAGGAGCCATCAGCCCCTGAGATGGTGCCTGGTTGGGTTTTGAAACCATTCCCATGAGTAGCTAAGGCTGTTTGAAAGGAACCAGCACAAATGAAATGCCCCTGAGAGTCTGCTTTGGGAAAGATCTCGAGTTCATAGGCATCTTAGCTTGCAAGCAGGTATGTGGTGACCAGTCATTGTGGGGTCCGGGCAGAGCTATGCATTGCTTTATAACAAATCATTGTAATTACAAACTTTTATAACTTTTATAGGATGACTGTGTTTTTTTACGTCACAGCATCTGCGGGATGCTCTTTGGTGATACCACCCTTAATCATTTCCTGTTTATTTATTTCGTCATCTTTTGATGAAGCAAATGATTGCATTTCTTATTATTTTTTCTGGCCGCCATGATATTTTTATTCAACCCTATTACAGCCTCTAATTGGAGCGTACTGACACTGCACACTGCTGGCCAGTTTGTAACCCCTGTATCTATCCAGACAACTGGAAAGGTGAAAAAAATTCCATCCTACATTCATTTGTTTGATTGCTTTTTAAATTACACCAAAGAACAAAGCTGCTTTCATAGAGAAAGTATCGTCTGTTTTGTTTTCCCCGCTAATCACAATATGGAGGCTTTTCAGCTCGGCACCAGAGGCCCCTCCTGAATATGGAAACATGGGAGCCATCCGAGCGGTATTGGTTTCATCTGGCTCCCTCCCTGCCCCTCTCCCACACCTCTCCTCACCCGAGCTTTGGGTTCTCACCTAGCCGTTTCTGATTCTCGTTTTTCAAGACCGGCACCAATAGAAAAAGAGCTTATGAACGCCAGGCTAGATTCTTATCCTTCATGGGTTTCCTCTGAAGGGGAGGTGGGGGAGGGAAAAGTAAAGCGGAGGAGACAGGAGTGGGTGACGGTGGGCACCGTCCATCAACCATAAGGCAAGGTTCAGACAGGATCCTCATGGCAGTTAGATCAGAATTGTAAGAAAATAGCTTACCTATGGGTCATGGTGCCTGGGTTTGGGGGTAGGGGCAGCCATTTGCTGGTGAAATAACTAGTTTCCCCCCTATCTGTCTCTCCCCTTGGGACCAATGCATGTACCCCTGAAGCCACACTCCCCATTCCGTGGCATTTTAGGACCAACCCCTGCCACATGCCATTCTGGGTCCCTGAAATGACTGCAGATAATCAGTTGCCCTGGGACACCCTGGGTACGCATGCTGCATCCCTTTCTCTCTGCAGCTGGCCTCAGGACCTACACTCCACGCCCCCTGCCTCCGCCACCATCTGAGAAACCCTCAGATTCTTGCTCTCACCAAACAGATCCTGGAGTTTTAAGCAAACCCGTGCCTTGTGCCTCCTCGTTTAGGGACAGTGGGGGTCCAGTGGAAAAGATCACAAAGTGAGTGAGGGAGAGGGAATCTGTTTCATGGGTAACCGCCCCCCCCCCAAAAAAAACCAGGATTTTTTTTAAAAAAATATGGAAGTTATACCATAGAAATTTCTATTTCTAACTAGAGAGATGACTATTTAGTGAGGTTATAGAAAGGTTAGTGTGTTTTGATAGATACTTCTACGTTTCCTTTCTTGATTACATCAAAAGGTGTTACAATTTCATGGAAGAGCTGTCTCTGGCAATATTTATATGGCCACGAGCATCACTTTTCTCAGACACCATTAGAGGTTTTCCCATCTGAGTTTAAAAGTGTTGAAATATTAAGCTTCATCAGTGCTTTTTCTCTGAGAGGATATAAATTTCTTTGACCCCTTCTCTTTATTTTGCATCAACCTGGTGCTCAGTCTTTCCTAAGTTGTAAGATATGGTCATATGACAGTGTATCCACCTCCTCAGTGCAAAAGCCTAAGGGTTGCTTTAGAGGGTGGGGGTCCCAAGGCAGGACTGAGATCCGTCAGATTTCTGCAAGATGGGCACATAGGGATCCCTCTGTTTCTTTCATCCTCAGGTGCCCTACAATTTTTGTACATATCTGTAAATGGAAGAAATCAAATTCAAGCTGGAAATGTGGTCGATGGGTGTGGGGTGTTGGGTGTGGGTGTGGGTGGAAGGTAAGATATTTTCGGGGCCACAGATAAAATAGAGCTAATTTAAATGAAGGATTCAAGACTGTTACTCATTTTGAAAATAATACAATGTCTTTCCTCAGAAAGGCTCGATTTGACTTTTGCCGAAGAATGAACAGGTGCTGAATCACTCATTTTCCCCTTCAAGCTATCAACCTCAAGGCAGCAAAAATGAAAATAAATAAATAAAAGCAGGATTCTTTTATGAAGATAAAAATAATAGAAAAAAAGTGGACCGATCAAATAGAATTCTTTAAGTAGGTAAAACAGTAGAACAAATTGATTTTTCTGGGGTCTATCATCAGATTAATGGTGTCTCTTTTAGTGCCCATAAATCAATATCCTATGTGTATATATACACACACACACAACACTGATTGCTTATCTGTCAGCTATTATCCCTCCATCAGTATTTTATGTGCATACATAGTTCAAAACATTGATATAAATGATCCCCATAGAGCACTTGAACATTTAGAAAATTCAGTCGCTTAAGATTTAATTAGGATACGAAGTCTACAAATGACATTAATGATTTCTGAAATGACTCATTGAAAAATGGTATGCAAGGTATTGTTCTTATGTCTGATCTTGGGGTGAATGAAATATCATGCAGTTAACAAATTAAAGCCTGTGTCAGCTGTTAAAAAAAAAAAATTCAGAACTCATTACTAGAAAGAGCTACTGGAATGTTTCCTCTCCTGGGGAAGCTAGAGGAAAAGGGGGGAAAGGATAAAAGGGGGAAATCTCATGAAAACAGAAGGAAGACCATTAGAGTAGAATAAGGGTACCAAGGGGAGGAAAGAAGGATGGGCAAGGGAGGTACTAGGGAGTGAAACTGATCCAAGTATTCTATATGCATGTGCTAATACGACACAGTGACACCCACAATTCTGTGTAATTAATGTGCACCAATAAAAATTGTGGTTTTTTTTTTTTTTAAAGCTCCTGCATGTTGGATATTCAAGGATCCCTTGCTTTATTTTTTTTTTCTATTTTTTAAGAAGTTAATCTTAAAAACTGAACAAGGGTCCCAGAAAGGTCCTGTGCTTGTTTGATGGATGCCTGTATTATGTATTTTGCGTATGTCGTGTATGTGTTTATCACCGAACACATTATCTGGCAGTTTATTCACTCAGAAACTGTGTGCTCAAATGAGCTCAGAGACAGTATTAACAACCAATTCTGCTTTTCAGATTAATTTAATTATGGGTCAGAGAAACAGCAGTCAGGGCGCTTGCTTGGGCTGCACACGGGAGCTCGTCAGTATCTCCTGAAACCAATCCAGTCCCTCTCTGTCATACAAAACCATCGTGGGGAGCAGAGTGGGGCATTCAAGGTAAAAATACGAAAATTAGAATTGGTGTTATTCTTTGAACACCAAGTAACTCTGCTATGTAGATAAAAATAAGACTGGCTATTATACAGCAGTGGGGGAAAAAGGCAATTCGCAACCATTACTGAATGCTCCTCATACATGATCTTGCTTCAGTTTGTCATCAGGAGCAGGGAGAAGCTTTCTAAGGCAGAGTTTCACTTTCTCGGCATCAAGTTAGCCTTTATCTGCCTGTCTGCATGCTTTGGGTTACATGATTTCAACTCGCCTTTATCTTTAAAGTTCTGGCTTTATTGCTCTTATTGACCAAATGCCAAAATGTAAATTCATCCCTATTAGAATTTTTGCCAAGAGCACAAATATAACTTTTATGAGCTCCAAAATACATTTTTTTTTTCTATTTAACTAATCAAGCAAGGAAACAATAGCTTGTCACCATTCTTCCTTCCTTGGTCTCTTTCATAGGCAGCTTATCAGCAAACTTTCCCATGGAGACGTCTCCCTGGCAGAGATTGTCAATCATGCCCTTCAGGTCCTCACAGCGAGACAGACTCCCCAGCCACGTGGATGATTTATGACTTTAGGCTTTGAGCGGGGGTCTGCAAAATACCCCCTGACAAACTTATCACCAGGAACTGCTGGCCACATGAGCGAGTGTCCCACCAAAATGAGACTCCGTCTGTTTTTCTTTCTCAGGAGCATTTTGAGTTATTAGGCAATCAATACAACCTATTTCCTTCCTTCTACCCAGGAGGTATTGTGAGCAAACAATGAAAATCCAGCCATCTACTCATGTTTGAATTTTGCTATTGTGTGTCTTTCTGTATGTTTGTCTGTGTGGCACCACCAAAGGGCAAACTCTCCCGTGTTTCTGGATGCATCTGGTTACCTGATCACACAAAAACACAGCTGGTGGAGAGCTTCCATCTGTAAGGCCACTGAAGGACGTTCCGCTTTGCGTATTTTTAGCAATTCTTCTTGAAGTTGCCAAGCAAATCTCTCTCGATTCACATACTTAATTGTTCACTCAGAAAAATATTTTGACTCTCTCCTAACACTCAGACTGGGTATCTAGCTCTGTGTTCTCAGCATTTTTCAAGCACAGCCTGTACAACTAATGTATGACGTCCTTCTCTGCAGAAAGTCCATCAGGGAAAAAAATATATGTATTTATTGTAACTTTTAGACATACAGAAAGGAGTTCAATAAATGGATTTAATGCTTACTCAAAATTTAAGAATCCATTAGGAAGTTCAGTTTTACTATGTCAGTGCGATACATTTCAGACCGTAATCATACCCTTTCCAAATCCCATTTAAAGTAAACCATTTATTTTTTCTACTTTTCCCACAAGTGCCTTAATGTAGAATTTGGATACCTTTCAGAAGAGACCTGTGAGGTAATGCATTGGAGAGACATAACAATATTTATAAAGTTTGGAAAAATCTTTTGCTAAATGAATAGGGGAAATAATCTTCGGGCTTGGCAGAATGGATAATAATATTGATAGTGAATTTGGTTGTTTCCTATGATTTTTATAACAGATGTGGGGAGTGAGTTCTCATTATTATTCTTCAGTGGTTTTTAAAGCAAAACTGTAATTTTAAGGGCTCAGGGCAAATTATTATAGTGCTAAAAAATTCATATTGTTCTCATTTTTTTCCAGTATTGCCTTTTTCCTTAGGTACTACAGCATAAATTATTATTAAAGAGACAAATGAAAATACCTAACATTTGCTCTTGTTTTACATAAAATGTTAATACCGATGGAATTTTTTTTAAGTTGTATGAGACACTCACAATCACGTTCTCTGTTTATCTGTTTTAAAGTTGAAGGCAGGAGCCTGGGTTTCTTTGTATCATAAATGGGCATCAATCTCAAATTAGAGAGAAGGTAAGTTTGGTCTCTCTGACTGATTCGGATCCTGGGCTGCTGTCACTGAAGGTGGAAGCTGCAATATGAACACCTGTCCGTGAGGAACTAGACTTGAGATAACCAGCTCATTTCACACACACCATTGTCCAGCCATCAGATGGTAATTACTTTTAGTCCCATCAGCCTCGCCTGGACTCCAGCCAGTGGGCTGTGGGTAGAAGGGTCTGTATCACATTTCCATTCATCTGAGCCATCCAGTCTCCTTCTTGCTTGTTTTCAATTACACTGACATGGTGGCTTTGGCACATAGTAAGTAAATAGCAACGTATTCAAAAAGAAAGGTCTGAAAGCCAATATCTGAAATATACTCTTGAGGTTTTAATGAGGACAATGAAATTGGCACAGAAATTCTGGCATTCTGACCCAAAGTCATAAAACACAATTAATTAAGTTAATTGTAGTGAATTTGTAGAATATTTCATGAAAGCCAAATGCAGCAGATGAAAGTCTAGAAAGCAATGGAAATGTTACTGGATTTCCTAAGAAGTAAATAATGAGTAAATTAGCTAAATTATTAATCAGATCAAAAAAGTAGAGGATTGGAAGTATCGTTGAAAGGTTTGTTTTCATGCTTACTTTTTGAATGCCTTCCTAGAAATAAAAAGAAAAAAGAAAAAGAAAAAAAATCCCAATCTTGATATTTCTAGAACATTCCAAAATTATTTTAAGATGAGAGAGTAGCTTCTTTCTTTGTCTCTCCAACACACATGAGCCTTTCCCAGCCTACTTTCAACGTTCCACACCAAAAGATTAACACTGATGGTTTCGCATGCTCTTGTTGATTGCAGAAATGATCAAAAACAAAATAACTACTTTTGATTGCCCGATCCTATGTTACATACACAAGGGTTGCCACGTCAGATCTCCTCCTGTCCTTAACTTTCTCTTCCCCCTCAATTGAAAGCTCAATTGAAAGCATCTTGAACTTTTTCTGTCCCTCCCTCACTAACCCTCATTAATCCTTACCTCTTTCAACCTTGTCTCTTAATTTTTAGTAAATTAAAAATACTAAATTTTAAAATGCTGAATATTTGATAATTATTTTTGCTTTTGTTTTGTTTTACCTCCCCCCCCAAAAGCAGCATTTTCTCTGTGATGTAAAGACTTGTTTTCAATCTTTATGAAATTTTTTTTTTTTTGGAAAAGTTAATGAATGAAATATTCCAGCCAACATTTATTAAAAGCCAATGTGCAAGTTCCCTGCTAGACACAAACCATACAAAGATATTTATGGCCTCAACTGCACTCTAGAGGAGTTTAAAACCCAAGAGACAAAGACAGAAACTCTTTGATATTTACAAAGAGTGAGTAAATAAATAAATAAAATGCCCCTTAATATCATGGGTGCTCTAAACAGGATGGAATAGAGCCATAAAACAAGGAAAGCTAATTCCCATAGGAGTATCAGAGAGACAGTTCAAAGCAGGGACACTTGAGATGGAATTTGAGGACTAAGTGGGAATCGCAAAGTCAAGTAGGAAAGATAGGTAAAAACCCACAGATATGAAATTGCATAGTGGTCCTCATGGTGATTTGGGTATAAAAGCAGCCATGGCAGCAATTAGACTAGAGAGACTGTAAAGAGGTTGATGTGCTCACCTCAACTTCTTCCAGTAGTCAATGGAAAGTTCTTAAAGAACCTTAAGTCACAGCATCCTGTGGGGCCAGGAGGGGATATGCATGAGACATTCACAGTGGTTCAGATAGCAAATCATGAGAGCCCAAAATAAAGCTGTCGCAATGCAGCCGAAAGGAATTAAAGAGGAGAGACAGTAAAGGAAAAGAACTTTGGAATTGATCACTGATTAGATGCCATGAAATAAGTCACATACATAAAAGTAAATTATGTGATGTGATTTTTTTTTTAACTGTTCTATGTATGTAAAATTGAGGCAAAAATGTCATTAACACTGAGAGTTAATGTTGCCTGGTGGAAAGAACACAGAATGTGTGAGCAAGCTTGGACGTGATCCTGGATCCTCCATTTCTAGCTTAGCTAGACTTTTTCTTTTTTTAATTTTTTTTTTTTTTTTTTTTTTTTTTTGGTACCAGGGATTGAACCCAGGGATGCTTAACCACTGAGAAACACCCCCAGACCTTTTTTATTTACAGACAGAGTCTCACTGAGTTGCTTAGGGCCTTACTAAGTTGCTGAGGCTGGCTTTGAACTCATAAACCTCCTGCCTTGGTCTCCCAAACCACGAGGGTAATTGGAGTGCGCCACCTCACCCAGTTTAACTAGACTCTTTGAGCCTCTCTGAACCTCAGTTGTCTTATCTGCAGATTGGGGATGCAATGAAATATAGTTTACAAATCTCATGGTACATTACAGGCATCCCCTGAAAGTTGTTCAGTCCAAATGTCTTTTAAAAGAGGACTGAAGCACACTTTTTCATAACTGCAAGCCACATAGCTGAGCTCTAGAGTACCAAGGAATAATAGAAGTCACTGACTGGCCATACTGGCGAGTCACCGGTGAAAATGAGATGGCTATTTAGAGCTCCTGCTTCGTACAGTCCATAAGGTAAAGCACCACAAACAGTCTCTACACTCTCTGGTTATAACCACAAACCAAAGGAAAGTCCTCGCATGGGCCTGGGGTGAAAACAACAGCTGGGAACTACACAGGGCCCTGCATTCTCACCTACATAAAAGACTCACGCCCAGTGGTATCGTCTTCAAACATGAGCAACAGGCTCAGGAAAGACACTCATGTAGAGCAGGACAAATTTTAAATCTCGCTACCTCTAGACTGTTTTCGAGAACATTCCTATATTAAAAATAAAGTTGAGGGGTAAGAGAAGAATGGAGGAACTTTAGATTACGTAGAGGGAAATGAGAGGGGGGAGGGGTTGGGAGCAGGAAAGATGGTGGACTGAGACAGACATCATTACCCTATGGACATGTATGATGACACGAATGGTATGAATCTGCATCGTGCACAACCATAGAAACGAAAAGTTGTACCCCATTTGTGTACAATGCATCAAAATGCAGTCTGCATAAATAAAAAATAAATAAATCAATCAAAAATAAAGGTCTTCATTGGGCCTGGTGGCAACACACCTCTGATCCCAGTGACTTAGGAGGCTGAGGCAAGAGGATCGCATGTTTGAGGTTGGGCTCAACAAATTAACGAGACTCCATCCCAAATTTTTAAAAAAGAGCTGAGAATGTTGCTCAGTGATAAAGTGCCCGTAGGTTCAATCCCCAGTACCTAAAAAAATAAAGAAATAAATAAACAAACAAATAAATCAATATCCTATTTTAGGCAAGTGCTCTCCCTCTGAGTCATAGATATTCTAATACAGAATGATCATTGTGCATTAATTGGATATAGATATGAGGGAATGATTCAAAGAAGATATAATTTCAAACTGCCACTTTCATATTTAAACATATACAGCTTTCATGATATGAATCAATTAAATATATGAAAATTGATCAATCAATTACAGTGAAAATATAAAAGCATTTGAGCATGTTTGTACTTAACTGGGAATCAATAAAACAGCCTTCATGAGGCCAGCCTATTTTCCAGCTGTAAGATTAACCAATCAACAGATATTTATTGAATTCCACGCAAATAAAATCCTGTCATTGCATTGCAGATACAATGATGTGTAAGATGTAATTAGAGCCGACCTAGAGACTTCGATCTCAAATGCAAGACTGTCATCCATGAAGTAATGATTACTGGAACCGAAGAAGAAATATGCTAAGTACCCTACAACGATGATCATCAGAAGTGCTAAAGGAACTCAAGAGGGACAGGGCCAGCTTGGAGCCAGGGGATGAAGATGGCTTTGTGGAGAGAGGTGTTTACTCATGAACGGGGATGAGCAGCTTCTGTATATTCGAGGAGAAGAGGAAAGAAAAAATAATACTTTTCTGGCACCAATTATAATCCCCCTCTATTTCAGACAACTGTTCATGGGGAAAAAAGAAATTTCCAGGTAAAAAAATAGAATATCAAAATGACATCACAGAAAGAAGGATTTCTTTCTTCATCAAAAATAATATTTTCAAAAAAAATTAAATTTTCAAGTGCTCACTACATGATAGGCACTATGCTAAATGCTTTATCTGAAATGCTTTACTTACTTTTCGTCACAACATGGAAGGAAGGTGATGCCAATCATCCTTTCAGAGCTGAGGGAAACAGGTTTAAAGTTACACAGCTAGAAAGCAATAAGACCAGGCATGATGTTCTCTTTATAGGGCTGGGGGTGTGGCGCAGTGGTAGAGCTGCTTGCCTAGCGTGCGTTCAACCCCCAGCACCACAAAAACTAAAAGATAAACCGAATCTCTTGACTTCAAAATTTTGAGCTAATTGCATGAATTTCCAGAGCCTGTTTGAGACACATTATGAACCACAAAGTGTTCCTTTATTCAGCAAATACTATTAACCACCTGTATACAATATGCCAGACATATTATAAGTCCAGGAGATACAGAGACATAGAAACATGTCATTGAGCTTACAGTCTAATTGTGAAAATGGCAAAGTAATCAAATCTTTATAAGACAGTCACTAATGAGAAGTCACTAAAACAAGATGCTGTGGGAGGGTTACTGCCTTAACATGGGAAGTGTCAGAGAAGGCTTTCTAGAAGGGCCCTCCAGAGAGTACTTTTAAAGGAGAAAAATAGGCTCACCTAAAATAGGCATGCACAAGGCAAAAGAGGTAAGACAGAGCAGGAAGATACTCTTTCAGAATGACTGAGATTATTAAGACTGTCTAACTCAACATCAGAAGATTAATCTTTAAGCCACTGTATTTCTGGCTTTAAATTCATAGTAAAATTGTGCTATCAATATAAAATTTATTGATGGGACTGATTCGTCAGACTCTAGTGTGTATCTTACGCTTATAGCCCAACTCAATTTGTGCTAGTCTATTTCCAGGTACTCAGTAGCCTCACACAGGTGGGAAATGGCTTCCATATTCGACAGCGCTGGTCTAGGACATTTATCTGTAATTTATGTATGTATGACCGCATGGCTTAGCCCCACAATTACTTTGGAAACTGAGAACACAGTATTCATCCTTCATATCTCAAGTACCTGGATGGTACTGAGTATACAGTAAACAATCAAAAAATATTTATGAGTTGAATATTAGCAGACACCCCATATGTAGAAGATAAGCAGGCTGTGTGTAACACCCTCGAGATTATTCTTTCCATAGTGACAAAGGACAATTTCACATTTAAAAAACTGATGTTTGCTATAATATGTTGTTTTAAAAAAAAATCAGTTCGATTTTAGTCTCCCAAAGGTTAAGATTATTTGATGCATTATTACTGAAATTAGTGGGGTAGTGTTAGTGTTAGTGCCAGTGAATTTCCAAATATTATTTTAGAGCAAAACAAAAATTGGCAAAACTACAGGATAAATAGACAATTTCCAAAAATTTTAAGAGAAATGAACCTTTCTCAGTAGTAGGTAGACTAAGCAGACAAAAACTAATCAGTAAAAATATACTTGATATAGCTGCTCAATTCACAATAACTAGATTGTGGAACCAACCTAGATGCCTTTCAATTGATGAATGAATAAAGAAACTGTGGTATATATACAAAATGGAATACTACTCAGCCATAAAGAAGAATAAAATTATGGCATTTGCTGGTAAATGAATGGAGTTGGAGAATATTATGCTAAGTGAAATAAAACAATCCCAAAAAACCAAAGGTTGAATGTTTTCTCTGATAAGTGTATGACAATACATAATGGGAGAGTGGGGGGCTGGTATTAAGAGAAGAATGGAGGAACTTTGGATTGTGTAGAGGGAAATGGGGCAGGCAGGGGTGAACTGAGACAGACATTATTGCCCTTTGTACATGTATGATTACATGAATGGTGTGAATCTACATTGTGTACAACCATAGAAATGAAAAGTTGTACCCCATTTGTGTACAATGAATCAATATGCACTCTGTAAAAATATAAAAAAAAGAATATTCATCATTTGAACAACATAAGTTACAAACTTAATCCAATGGACCCATAGAGGACAGCATACTCCCTAACCATAAAATACACATTCTTTTTAAACACATATAGAACTTTTATTAAAACTGACCACATGCTGAATTGTAAAGCAAGTCTCAATAAATTTAAATACGTAGAAATTTTTTTTTTACTTTTTTTTTTTTTTTTTTTGCGGTGCTGGGGATCGAACCTAGGGCTTTGTACTTGCAAGGCAAGCACTCTACCGACTGAGCTATCTCCCCAGCCCTAGAAATTTTATAGTATATATTTCTGAACACAAAGTAGTTAGGCTAGAAATCAATAACCAAAAACCAAAAAAAAATTTTGTGCATTAATAAGAAGCATACATTATTTGGAAATCAAGAAATCTATTTACAAATAACTCATAATTAGGAAATTACAAGCCAATACTGAAGCCAGATAAGGACAATGCAAGCCAAAAAAAAAAAATACAGCTTAATATTCCCTATGATGCAAATGTCCTCAATGAAATGCTAATTGCATCATGGTGAAAGGGTGATATGCCATGGTCGACTGGGATTTCAGGGATGCAAAATATATCCTATGTTCATGGATTGAAAAAATATTTAAAAATTCTCTCTAAATGGATTAAATATGAAATGTAACATCTAAAGCCATAAAACTCTTATAAGAAAATGAAGGAGTAAAACTCCCTGGCATTAGAAATGATGTTTTGGATATAGCATCAAAAGCACATGCACCAGAAGCAAAGGCAAACACGTAGTACTCCATCAAATCACAAAGTTTCTGCAGAGCACAGAACACAATCAACAAAACAAAAATACAACTGTGGGTTAACAGAAAATCTCTGGAAACTGTGTATCTGAAGAGTTTTACTACCCTAAGAAATCTGCAGATTCAATGAAATCCCTATCAAAATTCCAAGGACTTTTTTTACAGAAATAGAAAAAAAAATCTTAAAATTCATATGAAGTCACAGAAAATCCCAAATAGCCACAGGAATCTTGAGAAAGAACAAAGCAAGAGGCCTCATGCTTTCTGACTTCAGACTGTATTTTAAAATTCCGGTAATTGAAAGAATGTGGTGTTGGCATAAAAATCAGACACCTAGACCAATGGAATGTATAGGTAAAAAACAAATCCTTACTTAGATAAGGAACTAATACTAGGCAAGGGTGCCAGGAACACAAAAATGGGGCAAAGATCGCCTCTTCAATGAAGAATTTTGGGAAAACTGGATATCTACACCCAAAAAAACAAACCAACCAACAAAAAACTAAAAACTGGACCCTTTTCACAAAAATTCACTCTTAAATGGATTAAAGATTTAAATGTAAGATCTAAAGTCATAAAAGTCATAGAAGAAAATGTAGGAGAAAAGCTCCTTGACATTAGTAATGGTGTTTTGATAAAACATCAAAATCACATGCACCAGGAGCAAAGGCAAACGAGCGGTACTCCATCAAACTGGAATGTTTCTGCACAACACAGGAAACAATCAACAAAATGAACAGGCAACCTGCAAAAGAAAAGAAAATATTTGGAAACCATGTCTCTGACAAGGTGTTCCAATCCAAAATATATAAGGAACACATGCAATTTAAAAGCAAACTAAACAAGAAATAATAATCTGATTTTAAAATGAAACAACAAAAAAAAAAAGTATAAGAATAAAATAAAATGAGCCAAGGACCTGAATAGACATTGTTCCCAAGAACACAGAGAAATAGTCAACATAGACATGAAAAAATGTTCAACATCACTAATCATCAGGAAAATGCAAATCAATACCACAATGAGATGTGTATCACCTCACAGCTGTTGGGATGGCTATTATCAAAAAGATGGAAGATAAGTGTTGATGAACACAGAGAGAAAAGGAAACCCTGGCACACTCTTGGTGGGGATGTGACTTGGTGTAGCCATATGGAAGACTGTATGGAGTCTTCTCAAAAAATTAAAAGTGATACTATCTTATAATCCAACAATCCAATGTCTAGGGATATGTTCAAAGGAAACGAAATCAGAATCTTGAGGCTATCTCTCCATTCCTTTGTTCACTGCAGAATTATGCACAATAGCCAAGCTATGGAAACAACCTCAGCATCTATCGTCAGATGACAGAGCCTTTGCAAAGGTCATTTACAACCACATGGCTAACCCTGGAGCACGTTATTAATTGAGATAAGCCGGGCACAGAAGGCAAATGCAAACATGCATAACTTAACAATGGAGATTTGTTCTGAGAAATGCATCATGGGGTGATTTTTGTCTCAGTGTGAAGATCGTAGGGTGTATTGACACAAATCTAAATGACGTAGGTTAATGAAGCCTTGCACTGCAGTCAGGAGACAGCATGTATGGGGCTACTGCTGTCCTAACCAAGAGGACTGTTTTTACAGTAAACTTTTTGAATAATGATAAAACATAGTATAGTCCATACATAAACCAGTAAAATAGTGCTGGTTTACTAGTACATTGATTCATTGCCAAGCATTATTTATTGCCCATAGTTGCAAGTGCTAAACAAACTTACTGATAATGCATTGCACTACAATGTTACAATGACCACATGTCACTAGACGATAGGAATTTTTTAGCTCCATTATTATCTTTTTTTTTTTTTTTTTTTTTCTGGTGATGCTGGAGATTGACCCCAGGGATGCTAGGTAAGTGCTCTACCACTGAACCACACCCCCACTCCTCTATTAGTACCTTATGGGATTCTTTGATAACTGAAATGCTATTATGAGAGACATGACTTTACTCGAATATTGCATGATTTCAATTACATGTGAGATCTAAAAAAGTCAAATTTGTAGAATCAGACAACAGAATGGTGGTTATCAGGGGCTAGGGTTGGAGTAGAATGGAGGAAACTGGAAGATGTTGGTCAAAGGATGCAAGAGAGGCAGGTAGTTCTGGGGACCAAATGGACCACATGGTGGATTTAGTTAATAATGTATTATATACTTGAAGTGTGCTGGGTTCCATGTTCTCAACACATACAAATGGCAGCTACTTGAGATGATGGACACGTTAACTAACCTGATAATGGTGATCATTTCATCATGTATATTATTTTTACATCGTCATCACATTTTATAACTTAAGTATAAACAATATATTAATCAATTACACCTCAGTAAGGCCGAGGGTTGGAGTAAAGAAGACAATGATAATCTCAGCTGACTGGAGGAAAGAAGAGAAAGAACTTTGCTTTTCAATTTTGTGTTTTTCTGTACAATTCTTTATAAAATAATCATGTGCATATTTTATATTATATGTGTATAAATCATATAAAATAACACAAAAAAGGAAATTAGAAAATATTTTATATTGGGATGAAGCCAAAGCTCATACTTACAGAAAATTTTTAAATTTAAATAAATATTTTAGGGGAAAAAAAGGATGAAAGTTCAATGACTAAACACATTTCAAAAATTAGAAGAAAAACAAATAAATCAAAAGTACATAAAATTGAGAAGGTTTAGGGATATAGCTCAGTGGTAGAGTACTTGCCTAGCACACGTGAGATCGAAAAAAGTCAAATTTGTAGAAGACTCAGCGCAGAAAAAAAAAAAAAAGATAATTTTTAAAAATTAAATAACATAAAAATAATAGAAAAGAATTATGAAATAGAAACAAGCATATAAAAAAACCAAATGAAATTTTTTTGAAAAGAAAAATAAATTCAATAAAATCTGGTGAAAGTGATCATGAAAATAAAAAAAGAGAAGTCACAAAAATAGGACACAACACTACAAATTCTGCACATTGAAAGGACAAGAAAAAGATACGGTGAGCAACTTTATGCCAATGAGTTTGAAAGTACAGGCAAAATAGATAAATTCCTAGAGAAATAAAACTTACCCAAAGCTGACAAAAAAAGAAGTAGAAGATGTGAATGGTCCTGTTGCAGAAACAGAATCTGTACTTTAGGATCCTCCATTAAAAAATGTCAGGTACACCACTCGAAAGGAAGAAAAAATGCCAATCTACTTAAATTCCACAAGAAAATAGAAAATGAATCCTTCCCAAACTCATTTTGTGAGCATAGTACAACTTTGATACCAAAGCCCAGCAAGGACATTTCTTTATACCAAAAACAATCGAGAAATTAAAGAAATCGAGAAATTTAAAATTATTCTAAATAATAACACACACAAAAATAAAGCACATTGAATAATTCTTTTTTTAATTTGTCCTTTTTAGAGATACATAGCAGTAGACTGTATTTAGACATACTATTCATACATGGAGTATAACAATCTGATTAGGATTCCATTGTTGTTGTTGACTATGCAAAGCCATTATTGAAAAGAAACTTTTAAAAGTTTAAATAAATGGGTTAAGGATGTTGGAAGACAGACTAGGAATGCAGCTCTGTGGTTGGTAGAGCACTTGCCTAGCACGTGGGAGGCCCTGAGTTCAATCCCCAGTTCAATATTATAGCAATGTCATTTTTCCTCAAATTAATGAACACACGGAATCCGAAAGACATGAATAAAAAAAATCCATACAGGATATTTTGTGACCTTGACAATATGATTTAACATTTTTAGATGAAAATGTTAAAAAACAAAAAAGCTTAAAAAAAAAAAAAAAAAGAGCATCCTTCAGTTTTACATTCCTTCTTCCCCTTCTGTTCATTCTTTTCCATTCATTTTGGAATATTCCTAGAGTTCCACACAGATAAAAGAGGTTTTGCTTAATATAACCAGTATCCTAAGTTTAAATTTTGAGGACTCAAAAGATAAATAGATTTCAAGACAACAATCCCTTGACCTATGATTTCCAGTGATGTGGAGATAGTTCCACCAAGGCCTCTGCCCTCCCAGAAGATGTTACTCCCATCCTACTCCCCAAAACAGAAGGGCACACAATGGGAAAATGAGACACTTTTTAAAACTGAATGAGACCTTCCCCAGCCTGTTCCTGACAGCCCCCAAAATCAGAAGAGGAAGGAACTGGAATACATACTACATGTCATGTTTAACACTAGCTACTCAGAGTTGTGGTCTGAGCTGATCTCTCAACAAACTCAAAAACTCACAGGTGAGACACACTTTCACCTTGGCCGTTCGGATCAGCCTAGAAGCAGTACTTCGGTCTATTTTCTTGCTGCTTGTTCATTTGAGGCTTTCAGGACATTAATAACATTGTCACCCTCACACCACCAAACAATACGGTCCAAAGACTTGCTCCAAACCCTGCCCATGCTAGTCCCCAGCATTGGCATTTGGGAGCTAACAGGACTTGACTAGCAAGAACCTGGGAGAAAACTGGTTTTGAAAATGTCTATGTGTACAGGGAATTGAGGTTCTGTGGTTTGGGTAGTTTGTGCCTGAGCCTGGGGTCTCCTCTTCTGCTACAGCAGGTCCCCTTGCCTGTGCTTGGTGATAGGAAAGCAATAGGAGGAATCATGGATTCTTGGGAAATATTTAGAGAAGTTATAATTTAGTTCAGGAACATTTTAAAAATACTTTTATTCATAGATGGACACAATACCTTTATTTTGTTTACTTACTTTTTTAATCTAGTGCTAGAGATCAAACCCAGTGCCTCATGCACACTAGGCAAGCGCTCTACCACTGAGCCACAACCCCAGCCCCAGGATTATTTTGAATCTGTAAGTCTTTCCTTGGTTTCCAAATTGAGCAACTCTTAAACCATCACCAAAAAACAAAGCTTTTCCCCAACTACAGGAAACTGGCATCTTAAGGGTGTCTGACTGAAAGCATGCTCTATTCATAGGGCTCTTTGAAGAAGTCACATGGCACAATTTGAAAGACTCCATAACAGTCATTCAAACATTTCCCTAGTGACATTAAAAGGATTTCAAAGTTAAGTAAACTGCCTACTCCTTAATTACATCTAAGCAAAAGAGACTCTTTTTCCTTCTTTTACAATTATACAGATGAATTCAGCATTTCTGACTCCTGATGGGACTCATAATACTATTTGTTGTTCCATAAATGAAAAACAACCTTTTCCTTAAAAGAACTTTATACGGCCATGCCCACTGTAGCCCAAAGTGGAAAAGATTTAGCGATTTTCCCTTTAATGTTATACACTCACTAAAAAGTTTCTCTTTGCATTTTATGGTTAATGACTTTACCATCTTTGTTGATCAAGTCATGTGGCTAATTATCAAATCTCCACTTCAATTTGTGCAAAATGGCCTCATTTTTAACATCAATAAACTATAGTACCTGAAACAAAAAAAAAAAAAGAAAAAAGTGTCTGAGGCTCAAGGGGTTAAAAAGCACAGTTCCCAACTGTCCTCAGTCTACACCAATTACAATTGATATTTTCTGACAACAGAAAGCAAAGGAATATGTTCTCATACAATCCCACGGTTTGGGGGTTTTTTTGTTTGTTTGTTTGAGACTGCATTTTGATTCATTGTACACAAATGGGGTAAATCATTTCGTTTCTATGGTTGTGCACGATGTAGATTCATACCATTCATGTAATCATACATGTACATAGGGTAAGGATGTCTGTCTCATTCCACCACCTTTCATACCCCACCTCTCAATTCCATCTACATATGTTTTTTTTGAAGAAGGTTTACATTAGGATCCTTGAACTAATCATTTCTTTCTCTATCAAAATCCTGGCTACCTCTTGGGTAGGAAGTTAACAATCATTTTCAAGACGGAAGGAATTTGCCCACTTTCTTATTGAAGGAATAGAGCCATCTTCCCATGCTATGCCCCCAGGGAGTTGAATAATACGCACAGATGAAATTTCCCAATTCCTGGAGGAAGCTATTGAGGGTGAATCCTGTCCTGGAGACACCAAACCAGAGCCCAAGCCAACAGGGTGTGGCATCCAGAGGCAAAGCAAGAAGGGCCTAGTTTTAAAGAAGTAATCTCAAAGTCTCCTTAATTTCAAGAAACTCCACTTTTTCCGTCGCAAAAGATTAAGTGTGGTGTCAATTCCTATCAGAAAGTAGAATCTCTGCTTCTAAGAAGTCAGGCCATCTCAAGCCTGCTGCTATCACCTTGTCGTTTGTCTAACCCTGAAAGTCATCGTTTCTCCAAAAATTCTCTTACGAGGACCCTTGCACTCCTATTGTTCTTGGCAGCCTGTTTCATTATTTTATTTAAATGCTTACCCTACTGGCTGCTCCAATCTAGCCCCAAGAGCATCTTGAGGAAGCTACTAAACAGCTCACATAACACTCGAGATAAAAGCAATACAGTTTATTGGGTATGGGTTAAATAGATCCAAATCCTTCCTTTGCTCCCTTTTTGTAAAATATTTTAAGCCTTTGTATACAAAGTAGAACAAAACTGATTAATCATTCAAGGATGCCTTGCTAGTGTCTAGATTAACCTGACCTTCCATTTCATTGATAGTAGTGGCGGTGGTTTGCTTTTGTGAAAGAATATCTTTCATCTTAATTGTCTTAAAATCCTTTAAAAATAGACAAAAAGTCTAAGTTGGACTTACATGGTGTTATCTAGGGGAACTAATGTGGAGAGTCTCCCCCCAAGAAAATAAAGTCTCTAATTCAGGTATTGATATGATTACATTACAATGTCCAAATTACAAGGTGCGTCTCCAAGAAACTACCATGCTGCCTGGTGACATGACTAAGTTCTGCCATGACAAGTACCACGCCCACCTTCCACCACTTAGTTCAGTGCTTCCCTCAGTCAGGGACTTACAGAACCTGACAGGGACAGATTCTACAGTGCCAGGGGTGAAGCTAATAATAACGAGGGTCAGGGTGTGCAGGCAAAGGTCATGCATGAATGCTGAGAAAATAGAAATATTTGTTGAATTCCATTGGCAGCCAAAACCTAAGTTCTTCTCAGTTGTCTTTAAAGATATCAGCTCAACCTCTCCAGTGGAAAGGAAGTGATTCTTCATTGAGTTGTTTTTAAATACTGCGGTAATGAAGAGCACGTGTGTTTCTCGGTCATCACTGTATTTGGTTCAAACTCCTGAAAGGTGCAGTGGCCACTGGGAGTTTCTCATGACATCTGAGTTCCACTGGAGGTTTAAATAATTCCATTTGAGGATGAACATGTGGCTCAGGGAAGGAATGTGATTGGTGTGTTGCCAGGACCAATAATATTGCTCCTTTATGTTCCTCTCTCTCTCTTTCTGTGCACACTTAATATAGGTTGAAGTGTTGTTCTTGCCATTTTACCAGTAGATGAGGCTGTTTCTCACCTGTGATGATAACAAATGATGTTGTTACACTACATAACAAACAAACCATAGTAAAATCATGTAAATCCCAAGAACAGGGCCAAACACAGTGGTGTCCCTGCGACACTTAACTGGGATTTGCTCCACAGCTAAATACGAGGCATCTAAGCCAGTTAAGTGGCTTGCTGCGGCTGCTCTGACAGATGACATCATCCCTTGGCTTTCCAAACACACCTCTTTGGCTTCGAGCTCTTTTGGCTCCTTTCCATGTAAACAAGCCCTGATTAATGCTGCAGAAGGTCTGTGAATCACGTATTCCACTCTCGCATGGGAAGTCAGAATGTCACTTTTTCCTCATTTTGAGCACAGAGCATTGGGATATTTAAGTGGCATCCCTAGCAACAACGTGGAAACTGCCTTGGTGCCTCACTGCCAGCTTCCCAACACACTTTATGTGAGGGCAGCTGATGGATCACCCACCCACTGGACACCCTGCACCTCAACATGACCATTATGGCTGGATCACAAGCATATTACAAGGCTGCCTTTTGATAAAGAGACAAGGGGAATAAAGAGAAGTCCACGCTGTACCTCCAAGAGAATAAATGGGATTGCACCCATTCAGTCACAGCTGTTGGGGACTGATCGGAGCCGGGGTGGGGGCATTGTACTCCCAGGGAACCTCTAGCCACCACTTTGACCAGCTGGTGACTCCATTGAACATGGCTGATTATTAAATCAAGGCGATCCAGGAAAGCTGAAAGCAAAATCTCCCCAGCAGAAAGAAGAATGCCGTAGATGTCAATCTTTATAACCCTTCAACAAAAATAGTTGAACTGTTGTAAATAGTCAAGAAATGACTTGGAAGGATCTAATTTGGAAGAGTGCCAGTGGCTATCAAAGCATCCCAGGGCCATGCTGGCCTTAATTGCAACAGGTGAAATGCTGTATTTCACCAGTCTTAAATGGTTAACTGGAGGTGAGGTTATGTAGACTCAGTTGTTGGGTAATGAATGCTCCCCATACATGAATTGCTTCTTCCTGGTGACTAACAGTGCAGCCTCTGAAAGTGGAACATGACAAGAGCTAAGATAATATACTGGAGCAGACTGGTGGTTGTTTATTGGCTTTAGTTTCCTCCCGGATTTGAAAAATTAGAAAACTTTAAAACCCTCGGAGTATCTTTCTTCTCTATCCCTCCCACAGGACATCCAACAAAACGTTTGCACATGGCTGGTAAGCATCGCATAGTTCATGAGATTTTTCCAGAATACCATATTATTTTCCATTTTGATAAGCCAGGAGAGGAAGTGAAGGGTTTAATCTCAACTCTAAGGTCAATTAAACTAAAACTACTCAAACAAGTCCAAGGGAGGAAGTGAAATTCCACATCAACTCCAGGGTTAATGTCTTTGTAATGTGATCTATAAAAAGACCTCAACTCTGCTATAGCAAAAGGTAACAAGCAAATGTTCAGGAGTTAGCTAATCATTTCAATTATTTTTTTTTTTTTAACTGGAGATTGAACTCAGGGGCACTTGACCACTGAGCCCCATCCTCAGCCCCATTTTGTATTTTATTTAGAGACAGAGCCTCACTGAGTTGCTCAGTGTCTAGCTGATGCTGAGGCTGGCTTTGCACTTGCGATCCTCCTGTTTCAGCCTCCAAGCCGCTGGGATTACAGCCATGTGCCACCTCGCCTGGCTCATTTCAATTGTTTTAAAGGGCCTCAAGATTTTTCAGTTCTTGTCCAGAGGCAAACACACTCAGGTACACGCAGGCGCACACCTGCACATGCGCTCCATGAAGAGTCTAGAGAGGTGGTTCAGAGGAAGGACTTCATCGATCTGGTCAGAACATCAACTCAGGGTTCACAGCCTTCTTAATAATTCATAAAACAGACTAAGAAAACCAAGTCTCCAGTCTAGCGAGATGTAATTTGCTTAGAAGTTAATGCATAAAACAAGCTGGGAGATTGTCATCGCCACTGCCGTCATGCCAGGAGTGAAGTGGCGCGTGGGGTCCCTGGTGCTGAGCGGAGCCCACCGCCACACCTGCGCAGAATGAGCTTCCCTTGATGACTTCAGCCGAGCTGCTGGCCCCAGGCTCCACCTTGCAGAGGGTCTGAAAGGTTCCTAGTCTTGCGGGAGCACCCAGGAACACTAAGCCCCCCTGAGCAGGAGATCTGCGCTCTCTACCTCCATGCCACGCGGTGAAGACAAGGATGTCACCAGTCCAACAGATTCTCCCCCATCAAATACCAAACCTGAGACTGACCTCAACCTGGGAGCTACTTTTAAGTTTTGACATTGGCAAGTAGAATTTCTCTGGCTCAGAAGCTAAGTGGGGATCATGGGGGTCTCTGACTTCGACCTCTCCTGGCAACATGGAAAGAACTGCTCAACTAAAGGCAATACCTAAAACTAGTTGGTTAGAACGTAATGGATTTTAATGTCACTCTGACCGGTCATTATTAGATAAAGATACGGACTGTGCCTCATTACCTTACCATAACAGTATTCTCATAGATTCCTTTATAGGGAAGTAACAACGCCCTCTTTCACTCTCAATATTTAGAGTTCCAGTCTTAATTCAAACTTGCAATAGGTCTCAGGGACCAGAGCATAATTTGTGTTTTGTTTAACACATACTTTGTTTGAGAGATAAAATTAAAGCAAACAAGAATATTTTCTGTTTTCCTTGAAGCATTTTGTCTCTGCTTATTTACTAACACCCATTACGTAATTCCATCATATCAAAAGTTAGTAAAATTTAGGTACTCACCATGTGGGAATCCAATTCCTCCACCTGTAAAATCATTTGTTAATAAATTCTCCAAGTCCTTCTAATTCTAAATCAATGATTCTAGCATTATACAAAACAGTGCATCAGTGAGATTTGGTTAGGCCATATATGATAAGTTAATTAATAAAAAGTGGTAGTTTTAACAATTTCTTTTTCTCTCACCTGAAAATAAGACTAGACTGTGGCTCTCCAGTCACTAAAGTCCCACGTCTCTTCTACTTTTCTGCCCTATTTTTAACATGGTGTTAAATGGTCTTAAATGGCTGCCAAACACCAGCTTTTATATCTGCATTCCAGTCAGAAAGAATAAGGAAGAAGCAGAAGAGTTTCTGATACTTCCTGATAGTGCTTATTAGCTAGAGGAACTTTACAAACACTGAAAGTTGCAACGGAGGTTGGAAAACACAGTATTTACACTAGATGGCCATATATACCACTAAAATTGAACCTTTCAGTTTGGGGAAATAAAGGGAAGAAATTTTGAAATAGATAAACATATCCTCTGCTACTCGTAACAAATACATGAAGAGCTAATACCTAAGACTTTCAATTTCTTAAAACAGTAAAGTATGTTTATATCAAAGGTAAGATCAGGGGAAATCAGTGTATAAATAACATAAATATATAAATAATAAGTAATATATACCTACAAAAACGACAAATAGGAATAAGGAAAATGAGTATCCCTAAGGCATATTTTTTACTTATCCAAGTATTGTAATTATGAATTTAAATTTGAATAAAATTCTTCGCTTTGTACTTGTTTTATATTAAAAGTTTAGAATAACCGGAAGAGAATACAAATATAAGATAAAAAGGGAAGCAAACTTAGTAACTGGTGAAGTGAATTTAGTAGTGAAGGATTTGGAAACTGGGTGTGGCAGCCTGCAATCTCAACAATTTGGAAGGCTGAGGCTGAAGGATCACAAATTCCAGGCCAGCCTGCAACTCAGCAAGAATCTGTGTCCAAATAAACGTAAAAGGGCTGGACTTGTAGCTCACTGGTAGAACACTTGCCCAGCTTGTGTGAGGCTTGGGTTCTAATCCCCAGGTCTGCCAAAGAAAAATAGGCTGATGGATTTGGGTCTGACCTGAATCCTAACCTTGGCCCCGCCCCTTACTTGTTCTGCAGCTTTGAACAAGCTGCAGAGGACATTCCTCTGATCCTGTTTCATTGCCTGCGGAATGGGAATGTGTATTTGACTAGGAGAGCACCCGATTCCTGGCCTGAGAGGCTAGTTAAAACACACCCAGGAGAGTAGTGAGCCCGGGGGGGGGCGGGGAGTTTGCACAAGAGGGTAGCAACAGCAAACAGGCAGAGAGGAAAACACCAAAGGGACAGATGGCCAGAGGCTCAAGGACCTGACCCTGGTAAGACCATGCCTGTGTTCAAGTTCCTTGCAAAGCAGGAGAGAGATGGGAACCATCCCCTTTTTCTTTATGTCCAAGGTCATAAATTTTAATTTATAATGTGTGCTCCAAGTAACAGACTAATGAGTATCCCAGTGAGTACTTCACCATAATTTCACCTCAATGAAAATGACTGCAGGGTCAGAGAGACTTCTCTACCTACTGGATTAAAACTGAACACACAGTTCTGTGTTTCTTTCTAAAAGTCATTGACTTTTTTTTTTTTTTTTTTTTTTTTGATACCAGGAATTGAACCAATGAACTCTTAGCCACTAAGCCACATCCCTAGTCCTTATTTATTTATTTTTTTATTTTATTTTGAAACAAGTCCTTGCTAAATTGCTTAAGGCCTCACTAAGTTGCTGAGGCTGGCTTTGAACTTGCAATCCTCCTGCCTCAGTCTCCAGAGCCTCTGGGATTTCAGTCACGTGCCACCATGCCTGACTGTCACTGGTACTTTTAAGTCCCTAAGTCAAGGCTTCAAATAAAGATAACTATTCAAGACTTGGGAATGATCATCCAACACAAGAATGCTTGCAACCCATTGACCAGCCAACCCATCTATACTCATGCAACACCCGTAATGGACCAGCAGAGAGTTGACAAAGCCATCTCCAGGAAGTGTTCATTTCTTCCCCATGTTCCCGATGTTTTCTGCTCTATCACTCTTCCTTAAGTGTAAAGAGTTTGGTTACCACAACCTAACCATGGTCTTGTCCACTTTCTAAGTGTGAATGACAAGCAAGAGAGCAGAATCCAAGCATCCCTTCGCAAACAGAAGAAATCAGTGTCTGTTTCAAAAGGAGATCCGAAATCTTTAGACTCTTTTTTCTCTAGCATGCACATGTATTCATTCATCAAATGCTGATAAAGCACCTACTTTGTAGTGGACACAGAATGAAGGTCAAGAGTATAAAAAAATGAATCAGACACACTTCCTGCCCTCAAGGTGCTCATCTGGATGAGGAAAGGGCCTAGGTGGGCCGGAAGTGAGTCAAACACAGAATTTTGAGCCTCATGGTCCAGAGGAGGCTGATTGGAAACAAGAAAGGCTGTTAGGATAACACTCAATGCTATCCCAAACCTTGAGGCATCTGAGTCCCGCTTCCACTCACCGCCAAGTCGTACAGCCTTTCTAAAACCTCAGTCTCCTCTTCTGTACAGTGGGAGAATAGCAGCATCTACTTCACAGGTTTGCCTCACTCCCTGAAGTAGGACAAGAACTCAGTGTTGGTTGGCCATATTTATTACTGTCTTCGATAATCCCATTATCGGTGTTGTTATAATTATAGAAAGATCCAGAACATAAGAACTGAAATTCCAGTATGCTTAAAAGAAACATACAGTATTGCCCATGGAAGGGGAAGAACTCTTCAGCTATGCCAGTTTGACAGGAGAGAAATGATCCCCCCAAAGTTGACAGCATTGGGACTACAGAGATGGATGGAGACACTGCAAGGACAGAGGAATGACATCGCAGACCAAGAATGAGCAGTTTAAACTCCTTCTCAGATAGAGGCATCAAGGATGATTTGCATGGGGACAAGAGGAGGAAGAAGTCACTGTGCTATTCTCTCCTCTGTTTTCTTTGACATCCAAAGCTAGAGCCCACTTGATTCTCTGGATTTTTACATAAAACTTTGAGAAGACTTTCTCACATTTTCTTTTTTCTTTCTTTTTTGGTACTGAGGATTAAACCCCAAGGGTGCTTAACCACTGAGCCACAATCCCAGCCCCTTTTTACTTTTTTTATTTTGAGACAGGGTCTCACTAAGTTGCTCTACTGGCCTTGAACTTGCGATCCTCCTGCCTCAGCCGCCCAAGCCTCTGGTCTTACAGGTGTGAGTCACACATTCTCAATAGGAATGAATTATTGTTACCGAGTTAATCACGGCAAGCTAATTAACATTGAATCACACATCTTGACTGCAAACAGTATTGAAAGCAATGCGAAAGAAAATACCTTTTCTTTGAACCTGGAGGGGAGAATCGTTGCCCTATAGCTGGGACTAGGGAAGGTCTGTGTTTATAGAAGAGCTTTCAACAACTTGATTTTTCATAGATTAATGTGTTCATTCTTGTGAGGAAGTCACTTACTGCTCTCGCGGCTGCTCTGACGGAGTGACCCTTTGTAATGTTAAAAGTATGAGTCAGTATTTTACCCACAATAGACACATTTAAAAACTAGCATGCAGCCCTTGACCAGCCAGAAATCAAATCTTCCGGCACCCAAACTTTCAAGACTGACCACCTTTGTACGTTTATGGCTTATTATCTCAAGAATTTGAAATATGTATTGAAATATTTGAACCTGTAAGAGGCTATGGAAGTGTCAACTCCTGGGTCTCTGAGCTAGCTGCCTCTCCTCTTCCTCCTCACCCACCCCAAACTCCTGCGGTGGCAAATTTCTTCTTGTCTGTGTTCACAGAAAACTAATTTTGACAAAAATGCTTGGAACAGTGGGATGATGCTGAGTCACCGCTAATGTCATAGGGGAACTGCTGGAGCCCAGAGTTCTGGAGTACGGAGGAGTATGGGGGGAGGTTTTGTGCGCAAGCACACACATACACACACCCGGAGCTTCTTGTAATGGGTAGTGACTCAGAGAGTCAAAGATGAAAAAGGACCGCTTATCAGCTTCTTCTAGAAGCATCTAAGTATTCTGTACACGTAGTTGGCCCGCTAACCACCATCGCCAGTATTTAACCGATGATGGAAGACACCCCCCATTTGGATGCCATCTCTAAGGATGCACAATGTCTTTCTCATTCCTGTTTTCTTTACTGAGACAGTACAAGGGCTGATGATGCTTGTTTGGACATGGTCCCTGTCCTCAAGGCACTTATATTCTAATGGGCGAGGCAGATACTAATCACATGATCACATCAATATACGCAACACCACAATGGTGACCCAACACAACAGAGGGGAATGTTACCATGGAGACCCAGAAGAAGGCTTCAGCGGAAGAAGGTAGATGACATTCCCTGAAGATGGGAGGCTCCCCCAAAGGTGAGCAGTTAACCAAGGGAGAAGGGAAGATGATGTCGATCTTAGCAAGGACCAAGGCCGGAGGGAGCGGCAGAACGAGGCACACATTAAAGGGAGAAAGGGAAATGGATGAATTTGGAGAGGCACAGGTGCCAACTGCACAGGGCCTGAGTGGCACATCAAGAAGCCTGTCCCTGGCAAAGAGTAGTGGGGACCCATTGAATGTTTTAAGCAAAGGGTCAGCCTGATCAGGATCGGGTTTGGAAAAGACCATTCTGCACTGAAACAGAAACACTTCAGGAGGAGAGGATGGAGAGGACAGGTGTGATATGCTTGTTTTAGGAAGCTTGGAGGACATCTTTGGGACTCTGTGTTTGTCCTTGATTTATTTGTTCATGCTGCATATTTTTATTGAGAACTTACTATATGCCAGATGTTGTACTACACCTGTGAATAAAAGCAATCACCACCTCTGCATGATGGGGTTCCACTCTAAAGACAGTTCCACTTGGACCAAGCATGTGACCTCATGGTAGAGGGCTCACCTGGCGTGGGCAAGGCCTAAGGTCCCATCCCCAGCACCCAGAGTTGGGTGGCTTTCTAAACTGAAATTCCCCTTCATAAAGACAATTTCATAAGCAAAGGAGGATTTTATATCATTTAAATAGGGGAAGCAGAGGCAAAATTCCAGGCAAGTACACTGAATATGCCACTGATAGGCTGTGTTCCAAAAGATGAACCTTGGCAAACGAAAAGGGCCCTCAAACTTCTAGATTCTCAGAGGCATGAGACCTTGGCCCACGAACTCTGTGCAGTCACACTCACTAAAGCCAATAATCAATTCCCTCAGTGTAAGGAAATCCCACCGAACCACGCAGGACACAGGAAATCACTTAAGGGAGTTAATTAAGTAAACAGTGTCTCCCTGCAGGGTAAGAGAGAAAATGAGAGGGAAAAAGAAAGGAAAAAAGAAAGAGTGCGCGCTAGAGAGAGTGTGAAAGCCAGGAGGATAGAGAAAGTGAGGAGGACAGACAGAAGGATGGGAAAAGATGGAGGGGAAGCTATGGTAAAAATTGAATTCCGCAGGGCTAACAGGGGACCAATATCGGAGAAGGACACTTGCAAGCTGACTGATGAACCAATAGCTAGCCAGGATGTTCACAGATTGATGAGTGGTTGGGAGGCGGGGAAAATGTCTGCACCTGATAGGCAGCTTTATACATTACACTCAGGGGCTGTCCTTCCAAATGACATATTTTTCAAATGTCAATGTTTTATCAAAGTTATGTATTTTTTGTGAGGTTTAACACTACTATAAAACCCAGAAAAATAAACAACAGTCCTGTCCCAGTCCTTCAATAAATGAGTTCTGCTCTCTCAAGCCAGGCAGTCACTTAAAATTTTGCAGCTCTTTTGCTGTTATTGGTAGTATTCAGATTCAGAAATAATATATTGTTATTTCTTTATTTTTCCTTTTTAGTCATCTGTTTTGACTTCCTATTCTGAATAGTTTCTCCCAACACTACTCTTTTCTCCTCCCCTATCTATCTAACACATTACAATTTCAATTAATTCAGAATTTAATTTTACCTTGCCAGACATGGCGATACACACTGGTAATCCCAGTGACTGAGGCAGGAAGATCCCAAGTTCAAAATGAATCTGGGCATACAACCAAGACCTATCTCAAAATAAAAAATAAAAAGGACTAGGAATGGGGTTTGGTGAGTGGTAGCACACCTCTGGGTTCCATCCCCAGTACCACAAAATTATTTTTAATCAATTCATCTTACTTTATTCTTACTTAAGCAAAAATTTTCAAGGTCCAGTCATATGATATAATGTCTTTGCATTTCTTTTCTTATTTAACTTTTTTGTTTTTCCTAGGGTTAATGATTGCGCCTATTTTTGTTTTTTGGTTTTTTTAATTGTTTAGTTTTCTATGAACCTATCATACTTTGACTGTCCTGAAAACTCTCAAAACTTCTCTCATAATCTTCAAACATGTGTGATAACTTAGGAGTTTCCTTCTCTCATGAACATTCTTCCTGGGCATCCAGTCTTCCTGATCCAACATGGTGGTTCCTCTTTTGGCTGTTCCACAGCTGATATGAGGACTTCTCCCTTCACCAGCATTCAGAGGAATTCCGTCACCTCTCTCTTAAGTATGTCCCAATTCCCTAGTCGTCTTCTTTTTTGGCTTCCTTGGTTAGCTTGAGGGAATACCTCTTTCAGTAGCTACACAGGAGAAGGCAATATTGAGAACTTGCCAATCTGAAAAAATATCTTTATACCTTTTGCACAGTGCAGTTTATAATGGAGAAAATCTCCTCCCCTCATCACCAAATTCCATCCCACTATTGCTTCACTGCTCAGTTTTACCTTCTGTGAGAAGTGAAGTGTCCAGTAGAGGCCCGTCGCTCCTCACTGGACATGTGGCTAAATTGTCTCTGCCACCACCTCTGTGAGCTGCACAGAGAAATCAAGGAACAGCAAATTAGTGCAGCCACTCTGGAAAGCAGTGTGGAGATTCCTCAGAAAGCTTGGAATGGAACCACCATTTGACCCAGCTATCCCACTCCTTGGCCTATACCCAAAGGACTTAAAATCAGTATACTACAGAGATACAGCCACATCAATGTTCATAGCTGCTCAGTTCACAATAGCCAGATTGTGGAACCAACCTAGATGCCCTTCAACTGATGAATGAATAAAGAAACCGTGGTATATATATACAATGGAATATTACTCAGCCATAAAGAATAATAAAATTATGGCATTGGCAGACAAATGGATGAAATTAGAGGCTATCATGCTAAGTGAGATAAGCTGATCTCAAAAAATCAAAGGAAGAATGATCTCTCTGATAAGCGGATGATGACACATAATGGGGGGGAGGGGACAGGAATGGAGGAAGGAGGGACTGTATAGAGGGAAAAGAGGGGTGGGAGGGGTGGGGGGAGGGAAAAATAACAGAATGAATCAAACAACATTACCCTATGTAAATGTATGATCACACAAATGTTATGCCTTTACTCCATGTACAAACAGAGAATCAACATGTATCCCATTTGTTTACAATAAAAATAAATTTTTTAAAAAGCTGAAAAAAAAAAGAAAGAAATCAAGGAACAGAAGGAAGCATAATATATGTGAGCTAATGAAGTGCATAAACTCAATTAATTAAGCAGACCCTGCTTATAAACATATTATATGTTTCTTTTCTTTTTCTTTCTTTCTTTTTTTTTTTTCTTGGTACAAAGAATTGAGCCCAGGGCCACTTAACCACTGAGTCACATCCCCAGTCCTTTTTATTTATTTTTTTTATTTTGAGACAGGGGCTCACCACATGGCTTAGGGCCTCACTAAGTTGCTGAGGCTGGCTTTGAACTTGCAGTCCTCCTGCCTCGGTCTCCCAAGCCTCTGGGATTACAGACATGCGCCACTGTGCCTGGCCATTGTGTATTTCTTTAGAGCACCTTCAGCAATCTGAAGGTGTTATTAAGGACTGCTTAAGCCTTTATAGGCTTAAAAAAAAATGTTCATGATCTAAGAATATTGAGGCAAAAAAATAAAAAGTTTCAAAAAAGGCGATTTGGGGAGAAAGTTATGGAATGGTCAGGAACAGACGCCATCTATGCCAGCCCTCTTCCCCGCTGCCCTCCCTACCCACCCAGCCACCCACCCCAGAAACCCCTCGCGTCTGCTCCACTGTTCTCAGCGTGTCATCTCTAAATCACTGCCTTGGTTCAGAATGACGTAAAGGCAGGTGCCCTGAGAAGAGGTACCAAGGGAAGAAAGGTCAGCGTCCTGAAAGGATGAGCAGATGGAGACCTTAATACCATGGTGGAGGCTCTTGGCAACGAAAAGTACGCTGACAAATTTAGAGTCAGTGTCTCTGCTCACTCTGTGGACAGCAACAAAAACAAGGTCTCCATTGTGTATTTGTTTACGCCTTGGTTACAGGAATCTCAGCAACTGCTTCCTTTGGAAACTGGAAAATCCCTTCCCTAAAGTACACTAATTGCCCATCAGCATCCAGCATTTTTATTCATCTCACTAGGGGGCCAGGGGGGATGCAGAAATGTAAAACCAGTTGTAGGGACCGACCCCATAGCCCTCTTTATCCTACTTGAAATAACAATCGGAGAGGTACTGAACCACCTTTTGCACACAGGGAAGCCAGAGACCAGAGAGAAATGTAAGATTTGCCCAGGGCCACACACCTGGCGAGGGCTGTGTCGGGGCCAGAACTCAGCTTGGAGTTCTTTGAATCATTAGTTGTTTGGGTGGCTCCTTCCAATACAAAAAAAAAAAAAAAAAACTAAAATTAAAACAGCAATAAGATAACATTGGAGTAAAAGTTAGTGAATGCAATTTAGATGTTCCCTGAAGGGTGAAGGCTACCGTGGAACCATCTGGTGAGCTGCATGTTCTCTGGATGCACTCAGTGTTTTGCCCTCTGATTTCCTCTGTCCCTGTAAGCTCTGTATGAGAGCATCAGGAGAAAGGCGTGAACTGGAGGGACCTCCGAGTCACTTGATCCCTCTGAGAGCCACCAGCACCTACTGGCATCTCCTTCTACAATAGCCTGTAGGGAAAAAAAAAATATATATATATATATATGTGTATATATATGTATATATATATATTAAACTACTGTTTTTTTTTTAACTTTCCCTTCAACAAGCTCTTTGAATTTCCCACATCATCAGCAATCTCCACTCCTCCCTCTTCACCTCACCTCTGCTGACCCTGCCCCTCTCTACTGCTGGTAGACTCACAGACCGGGATGTTCATTTTTCTGATGCAATGCCAACACCTTTGCTGTATAAAAAAATATCTTGGTTCACATAAATGGAAGTGCCAGGTATTTTGTGGCTGGGATATCAGGAGCACCTGCTAAAGCCAGCTTCAGGCACAATCTAACTCCTGGCAAAGGGGAGCAGTTCAGTGGAACCAGTCACAGAGCAAGAGGAGGCATGTGGATTGAAGTTGTTGCACAAGCCGCCCAGCTGATACCACCTCTCCTGGCTCCCCTCGACAAGACCCCTTAAGGGATATTGCCAGGGTAACAATTTCTGCCAATGTCAAATAAATGATGACCAAAGTGGATGTCAAGCTCCATCTCCAAAACAAAAGTGTCTGTGGGTGAGTTTGCCGAGTACAACCTCGTTACTACACTTTTTGGTCCATTCAAATGTTGACTGCATGTTTTGCAATGAGTTTTCTCAAATATGATTTATTTAACTTTTGCACTGAAAAGGAATTATAACTCAAGAGAAGACAAAGATGATGCCTGCCAGGATCACTCTCTTTAAACTGGTTTATTTCTTCTTAAATCACAAAAGCACAAAAGGATCCAGAGTCTCTGATAATGAACATAATATATGATTGCCATAAAAAGTTCACTCTCCTTTCAATTTCAATTTACCTCACTATAAATCAGCGATCCACTTAATCAAATATTCTTCTACATTAATTGTTTTATCTTGCTTTTATGTTAAATCTCACTGAGTTACTGCTGGCACCAGTCTTCACATTATAGAAAAAATGTCAGTGGTTGGCCCATAATTAGTCTAAAACTCAAACATTGGTTCTGAACATTAACCAGATTGGAAGGAGCCCTCACAATCTCACTGGACCAGTGAGACAAATCCGAGTCGGAAAGTAAACCAGGATTAGTCGAGCTAGCCATCCATCTGCTGTCAAAATGCGGAGTGTGGGCCTCAGCTTTCAAACTAACTGGAATTTTTTTTTTTTTTTCATAAATGTCTTTCATTATTATCTTACAGGGCATTAAAACTCTATTTGGTTGTCTCTTAAATTCTCCAGCCTGAAATGGTCCGTTTAAGAATTGCAGATGCTTGCCCGAACCTGCCCAACAGTTCCCATGAGAAACTATGTCAGCACAACATCCAGCGCAAGGCCAAAAACTTTAGTGCTTGTAGTGAAGGACACTTCCTGGATATTGTCAAAGACAAGAAGCTGTCCCTCGTGGGTAAGCCAGTTCTGTAAACAAGAAAGAAAAAAATGAATTCCATGTTATCGATTGATAAACACCTTCTGACAAGGTCTGCGGGGACAGTGTAATAGAGGAACTGTTAAATTCATCAGTTCTAATAAGGGTCCGGTCAATACTGTTTAGATACATCTTACTTAGATGTAATCTTTGACTTTCAAGTAAATATCCAAAATAATTTTTAAGTTAAAATTTTAACTAAACTGAGAAGAAGGATAAATCCAAGCCAGTCCATCTGCTTTTTCCAATAAAGGTAAATATTTCCCCCCAAAAAAGATGTTTCCTCTGGAAGTTTATATATAATTTTGAATTTCTTTTTTTTTTTTTTTTTTCCTTTTTTTTTTTTTTCTTCTTTGATGGTACATGGGATTGAACTCAGGACCTTGAGTGGACTAGGGGACTAGGCGAATGGTCTGCCACTGAGCTTTATTTCCAGACCTTGTTTTGAATTTCATAGGTGAGAAATAGAAAGTCATCTTGGTTATTCGGGAGAAATTAGAGACATATGTTATTTATGAGACTTTCTTGAAAATATCTGTTTTTTGATATTTATTGATGAGACTTGTTTCCTAAAGGATATAAGTCACTTGCAAAATCTAAACCTTCTTCACTTGAGTCATCTAACACAGAACCAAACTATTTTTCATATTAAACAGTTTTTTTTCTTATAAAATAAAATAGAAAAAGCTTACATTCACCCAGATAATGTAAACTTATTTCAGACAAAGATACAAGAATTAGTCAGCATCCAAAATATTTTAGAAGACATTTTTCAAAGTTTAAAAAATTTCTGTTTGAAGGATATGTGAGTTCTAAGATATCAGAAATGTTTGGAGAAAAACTTCAAGATCACAAAAACACCTATTTCTCAATGGACCTTACTTATGCAACTGTTTATAAATTATTAGGATATGTAATTATAGTTATGAATTTCATTTTCACTTATCAAATCAGGCCGGTTTGATGAAATAAGTTTTATATGTGTGTGTGTGTCTATGTGAATACACATGTATGTGTGTGTTTGTGTATGTGTATATGTATGTAGATACATATGTGTTATATATATATATATATATATATATATGTATGTATGTATTTAATTATCACAACAGAGTGAATTTGGGGGCAGGGGAAAGACATGAAAAACATCCCATTAAAGAAAAAGCCTTTATATGGGACATTATTCACATTTCTGCAAATGGAATTTTCTGATTAACTGCCATATATTATATTATTTGAATAACTTTAGGAAAGATTAATTCCCAAGCTCTGTCCCCGGCAATATTTTTTCCCAGCTGAAATTGGGCTTTAAAACAAAACGTCAGCCAGGCAGGCCGACCGTTCCCGCTACAGGTTCAGAAACTTGGAGTGCAGGCAGTTAAAAGTGATTTAAGAAAGGCAAAATCATTCTTTCACAAATGTGTATGTTAAACTTGTAAATTGATATATCAAAACCACAAGCGGAATATAGCAATTTGTCTCTCTTTGCCTACTCTGGAGTATTCCGCAGCTGCCTGCCAGATAACATACTGATTGTAACTTCCCTAATTTACAGAGCCTTTAAGGCTAATCTCCAGGGCCAGCCTAAAGGGCTTCTTCATCCATGGAAATGCCAGAATAATTGAAATTGTCTTCCGCAGACACTCAGGCAATAATGAATATTTTCTCTGCTGATTGCATGCCAAGGTTGCATGTAGCACGCTGCACACAGAAGTGATCCCAGACCCAGCCTCCCCCGGGAGGGGCAGCCGCTAACCTTTGGCACCAGGCACAATGCCACGGCTTCCCCTGCTCCCGGTTCCCGGCGCCAACCGACGCCCACCAAGCTTCGGTGCCCTGAAGGGCAGCACCGTAGCGGAGGGAACAATGATCCCAGCGGCTTCCCTGACTCTCCAGAGGCAGATTAAAGGCTGGGAAAAGTTGTGGTTATGGATTTTCCGATGGGGACAGCAGGAGAGACGGGCAGGGAGGCTGCTGTCAGAGTGAGAGGAAACCCACCAGTAGTTCATCAAAAGAAGCGCGGCATGGATGGGGCCTGAGAAGACGCTCGCTGGCCTGCAGCCCCAGCTGCCTTTCCCATACCTTTGAATGGTCTTTGTCAATGCCGGGTGTCGCTTCCTGATTTAGAATCAGTACTGCTTCGCTGGAGTCTTAACGAGGTGCTGATTGAAATTAAAGCTTTCGGCAGCCGAAGGGAATCAGTAAGAGCTTTGAAAAAAAATCTAAAAGGACTAGTTTAACCTTCAGCTATGGAAAGGTTAAAAGGTAAAATGCCAAGACGTTTTGAACAGATATTTAAACTGGGGGATTTATACATAGTAAAAAGTGATGCCTGATTGCAATATCTTGGATACTAAGTAACCAAGAACAAAATATATGGGATATATATGAGTGATTTATTGCAGCTTAATCCAAAATTTAGCAGTATAAAACAGCAGTGAATTTTTTTTTAATTTTTTTTTTAGTTGCAGATGGACACAATACCTTTATCTCATTTACTTATTTTTATGTGGTGCTGAGGATCAAACCCAGTGCCTCACGTGTGCTAGGCAAGCGCTCTACCACTGAGCCACAATCCCAGCCCCAACAGTGGTGAATATTAATTATCTCACTCAACGTCTTGGCTCAAGAATTGAACAGCAGCTGTGCAGAACCTTTCTGACTCAGATTTTTCTTACGAAGTTGCAGTCAGGTTCTTGCAAGCATCTGAATGGATTGGGAGGATCCACTTCCAAAGTGGTTCCTCAGATGCCTGGCCCATTCGTGCTGGTTGTGAGGAGAAGTCCCCACTGCCTTACCACACAGACATCTTATTAAGGACTTCTTCTCCATGACCCAGAGTCAGCAATCCAACATGGAAGCCATCATCTTTTATCCCCAGTCTCAGAAGTCGCACATTAACATTTCCATAGTACCTCCAAGGCAATGCAGGGGGGTCCTATCTAATAGCGAGGGGACCACATAAAGACACCAGCCACATTGGGGGCCGTTACACAGATCCACAGTGGAATCCACAGATTCTACACCATTGTTTTAGTTTTCTACATGTTCTTTTTTCCCAGGTGAGGAACAAGGGATATTTAACTTTAAATATGTTTCATTCTTTCCCAGTTCCAAATCCCAAAGTGGTCTTCTCCCCATATCCACCACCACTAACCCCAAGGGACCCTGCTCACTCACTTTTCCCCCCGGAATTTTTCATTGCACCACACAAGGAAGGCGTGATGTTCTCCAAGGGAAGGACCACAGTCACCCGGAGAAGCTGGAATCGTGGGGATGTGTTTGTGTGGGGGAGCAGGAACCACCAAGACCAGCTCAAAAGAGAAAAAGGAAGGGAAACAGCCAGCTTCTCCTGTCAAGTCTCTGTTGATGAAATTCAGCTGGAAACTAGCTGGCAACCTACAGGGTCAGTATACGGAGTCAGCATCCTTGGTCATTCTGAGCAAAGGAGGGAATATTAATTCCAAGCCAAAGGAGAACCAACCAGTGTTCCTCCTGGGCACCAAAGCATTATGTGGAATTTTTTCACTTAACATCACATCAACATTTTTATATCCTACATCATTTCTATACTCATTATTTTAAATTGCTATGTGCATTCTGTTGTATATGTGGACCCCAGTTGACTTCATCATTTCCATAGACTTGTATCTTTAGATGGTTTCATTTCTTTATCATTATTATTTTCAAATGACAACTCAACATCTTTGTTGTTCACTTTTCTTCTCGGCTATGCTCTTTTATGGATTCAAGAGCATCAACATTTTCATGCCAACTGATACACATTTCAGGTTTCTGCTTTTCAGCTAACATTCTGATCCTCTTTCTTGTCTGTACCCCCTTCTACTAACATAACAGAGCTAAATGAAGACCTGAAACTACATAAGGACTCAAGTCTGTGTTTTTAAGACAAGAGAAATCCCAGCACTTTAGATAATCTGAATTTAGATAGTGCAGCCACCGCAGAAGCAGTGTGAGACCCGGGGGGAAGGCTTTGATTCACTTTGTGAGGATGGTCGACTTCTCCTGGATGTGACTAGAATAATTTTTAGTTCAGGGTTTGTCTTAAAGGAAACAAAACCTCAGCATCCTTGCCTGGGAGCAAACATGAGGTGAAGAGCAGTGTCCCCTTCTTGATGGTGACTTTGCTGAGATGTCTTAGAAGACCCAGATCTGAAAGAAGTATATTAATAATGAAACCTGTCGCTTGCTTCCAAGACGGCTTCAGAACAATATCTAAGGGCCCGTTTGTATGAACGACAGAGCCCTTGAGTTATCTTCTGGGCAGAGCCCTTCAAAGTGCACCCTAGCCATGAACTGCTGACCAGTAGGCAGCAAGGGAAACCAAAAAATTGAAAGCAAATGCTTAGAAACTTCCATAGCAACTTGATATTGCAGCAGCATTTTTATTGTATTTACAAAAGTGTAAATCTACAATGAATTAAAAAAAGTAAGTAAGTCACCAGGAGGTACTGTCAGTCTACCAAAGCCTATATTGAGTAAAGCTCTCAGATTTGCTCATGGTCCTTGACTATGGCTATTTTTTTTTTTTTTTTTTTTTTTTTTTTTTATCTACCAAGAATTCAAAGCAGTAGACAGGTATCCATGAACAACAGGTAGCATTAGAGTAATAGTTAACATGGATTTTTTTTTTTTTTTTTTTTTTTTTTAAGTACTGGGGATTGAACCCAGAGGTGCTCTACCACTGAGTTACATGCCCAGCCCCATCTCTCCCTTTTTTTTGGACAAGATCTCACTAAGTAGCTTAGGCTGACCTCAAACTTGCGATCCTCCTGCCTCAGCCTTCTGAGTAGCTGGGGTGTCAGACATGTGCCATCGCGCCTGGATGCATTAATCGATATTTTTAAACCAGGGAAGTCTCTCTGTCTGTGATTATTTTAGACCCTAGGACATCCGTAAATATGAATATTGATTGATTTTCCTTAATTAATTAAGAAAGATTTATGCTCTTTAGATTAAGATGTGTGTTGAGGATAGTGATAGAAAGTGATAGAAAGGGGTCTAAAATCTCCTTATTTGCTCAGTAACATAGGTTAAGCATCTGGGTTTTCATGACAGAGTAGGAAAGCAGCCAGTGGGGCAGATCTAATTGTTCAGAGATGAGAGATGTGAAGTTTAGTTCAGTGGCCAAGGGCCTAGGGAGAATGCATGCACAGAGGTTCCCCGTCGTCAAGAATATCAGCACTAAGATGCATGACAGGGAAGCGAGAAAGAGAAAACAATATGAATCATTCCAAAGGATGGTCTCATCTCTGCTTTAAATGATGTTCCTTCTGTATCTGCTCCAGCTAGGGAATCAGCAACACAGGCGCAACTGTAACCAGGGAAATTTTTTCCAGATCACACATGGAGACCAATCCTCACAAGTCCCTCTAAACTGAAGTGGCTCACATCTTCCATTTGGTAACATGCAGATGGTTAGGAGCACAGTCTGGGGTTTTAACTCATACTGACCTGAGTTTAAAGGTCAATTGCATCATTCATTGGCTAAAGTACCTATCTTTCTATGCCTCAGTTTTCTCATCTGTACATGGGACCAATTATAGCATCTGTGATCCCAACTATAGGATTAGTAGGACTAAATGAAATACACATTGCCCGGACAAGGGTAAATGCTCAATAAACATTAAATTGTTTTGATATGTATTCTTCTCGCCCTTAGATTCAACTTTGCTCCACTTCTCATCAATCCAGGGTTAACTGTTCCTCATAAGGATTTTCCACACTCTTTGAGAATAAGTATTTGGGAAATTACTAGGAAATTAGGATACTAATTCCTGTTTTCATAACACTGAGAGCGATATAAATATAAATAGTACACACAAGACAAGCTCATCCCAGAGTACAGGACTATTGATAAAGTTAAAAAAAAAAAAACTTTGAGAAACAAATTTAAAAATTTACTCATGAAGAATTACAAGCAAATGGAGTAAAGCCGTAGATGTAGATGGTTCCATCACACAAATGCAGAAGGCGATTGGTTTGGAGAAGTCACAGCCGGCACAGCTGGCACTGGTTTGGCAGTGCCATTAACTTTTTGATGTCCAGAGGAACAACGCTGCCATGGCCTTGGAGGTGACCTCCCGGGACGCTGCACAGAGTGGACCGTCACATCTCTGTGCAGAATACCGTGTGCTGAAAGAAACAGCAGACGTGATCCGCGGGCTGAAGAAGCGCAGGGTGCAGGACGTCTCCGCGCAGCCGGGAAAGGAGACAAGTGCCAAGCGCATTGACCAGCCACAGCGCTCCACGCCCGTCCTGCAGGTGGGTCTGTCCCAGTGGAGACGCAGGAGCCCCGACCCACTCCAGGGAACGCAGTCCTGGAAACAAAGCCTCCCTGTGTGGCCGTCTGCTGGAGTTAGTTCACTTTTCCTAAAAATGAAGAGTTGGAGTTCAGTACACGGAGAGAACGGGATCTGCCTATCAGATGTCTCTCCTCCTTCACAGTCTGTACTGTACATTGTGCCGTGCCCATCTCTGAATGAGCAGTTTACTTTTATTAAAAATTAAATCCTAAGCCACTCGGATTACAGGAGTGCACCACCAGATCCAGCTTCTGCTGTCTTTTTGATAATAGCCATTCTTATTGTGGGGAGACAATATCTTATTGTGATTTGGGTTGTTATTTCCCTGATGATTAGTGACGTCGTCAGCACTTTTTCACGCACCCACTGACTACTTGTGTGTCTTTGGTAAAATGTTTATTAAGGTCTATTTCTTTCTTTCTTTTTTTTTTTTTTTTTTTTTTTTTTTTTTTTTTTTTTTTTTTTTTTTTTTTTTTTTGGTACTGGGGATTGAACCCAGGGGTGCTTTACCACTGAGTTACATTCCCAGCCCTTTGGACTTTTTATTTTTTTGGAGGTACCACATTTATTTATTCATTCACCTACTAAAGATGAGGGGATACTTTCGATTGCTTCCAAGTTCTGGCAATTATAAATAAAATACAGACATCTGATGTGTAGGCTTTTGTGTAGAGTACGTTTTCAACTTCTTTGGGTAAATACCGAGGAGGGCAATTGCTGGATTATCAGGTAACAGTATGTTTAGTTTTGTAAGAAGGTACCAAATTAAAAAAATTTTCAATTTAATTTAAAAAAATAAATTAATTAAAAAGAAAGAAAGTACCAAACTGTCCTTGGCTTTGGCTGTGCCATTTTACATTCCCAGCAGTAATGAATCAGAGTTCCTGTTGCTCCATGACCTTGTCAGCATTTGGTATTGTCAGTATTCTGGAGTTTAGCCATTTTAATAGATGTGTTGTTGTCTTTCAGTTTGCATTTTCCTGATGACATAGGATATGGAACATATTTTCGTGTGCATTTTGCTATTGAAGGTTCAGGGTCAGTCTCAGCAACCTAGGGAGACCCAAAGCAACTTAGCAAGAACTGTCTCAAAATAAAATAATAATAATAATAGTTAGGGATGTGGCTCAGTGGTTAAGTACCCCTGGTACCAAGGGGAAAAAAAAAAAACAGATAGAGGGCTGGGTGTGCAGCTCAGTGGTAGGGCACTTCCCTAGCTTGTACATATACAAGGCCCTGGGTCAATTCCCAACACAAAATCACTTCTAGGTATGCATTCAGAAGAACTGAAAGCAGTGCCTTGAAGAGATTCCTGGACCTGGTGTTCATAGCAGGATTATTCATGATAGCTACCACATGGAAGAACCCCAATGTCCCTCAATGATGAAATGGATAAGCAATGTGGCCTATATATACAATGGAATATTACTTGGTCTTAAAAAAGAAGGAAATTCTGGCACTACTTACCGTCAGAACAACAAGGATGGAAGGTAGAACAGTTGTCGCCAGGACCTGGGGAATGGAGAGTTATTCCTTACTGGGCATAAAGTAGTACTGGGCACCACCCTTCCTGGGGGAGGATAGTGAGGATGGTTGCCAGTAAATGAATGGAACTGGAGACTATAATGCTAAGTGAAATAAGCCAGTCCCCCAAAACCAGAGTTGAATGTTCTGCCTGGTATGTGGATGCTAACACATCATAAGGGGGTGAAGGGAGGGAAGTATAGAAGTTCACTGGATTAGACAAGGTGGAATGAAAGGAAGGGGGGGTGGGATTAGGAAAGACAGTGGGATGAACCGGACAGAACTTCCCTATGTTCATACATGAATATGTGACCCGTGTAATTCCACATCATGTACACCACAAGAATGGGAAGTTAAATATCCAAAAAGAACAAATTCTTTAAAGATGACAAATTTTGAGTATTTTTCCACAAAAAAAAAAAAAAAAACTGAAGGAAAAACATTTATGTCAGTAAGTGAAAAAAATAAAAGGAGATCATTAAATTCTTTTTAAAACCAATCAGCCATCTGGGAATTACTTTTGTTCATGTTTAGGGAATATCATTTACCTAAATAATGCTTCGTAGGGCAATTGTGTCTTCTACTCCCTTTCAGCTGCTGTCTTTCTATCCACTTGCAAAACTAACCCCCCCACACACACATGCATGCACACGACTTCCTCTGTAATAAAACTGCGCCCCAGAGGAACTTCAGATTGTTATGTAGAAGGAAAACGAAAGGGAGGTGGGGCATGAAAAATAGTGGACTGAGACAGACATCACGACCCTATGTACATGTGTGATTACAGGAATGGTGTGAATCTACATTGTGGACAACCACAGAAACGAAAAGATGTACCCCATCGGTGTACAATGAATCAAAATGCAGTCTGTAAAAAATCTAAAAATAAATAATTTTTTAAAAATTAAAATTAAAAAAAAATATATCTGTACCCTATCAGCATCTAACCCCAGCCAAGCACGACTGCCCTCTCCCCTGACACTTTTTCTCAGGGGATGCTACGTAACTCCAGGAGACCCGAGAGTCATCTTTGACTCCATCTTCTTCACCAAACCTCCTCCTTTCGGTTGTTTTGCTTTGGCCGCGCTAGAGCTCTAACCCAGGGCCTTGCGCTCTCAACGTCCCTGGTCCCATCAACCCTCCTTCAAACTGAGGATGAAGTCCTTAAGTATCAATTCCTCCCTCTCAATACCAGTCCTCCCCCCACCCCTTCACTCTCACTGCCAATACTCCAGCCCAGGTCTCCAACACCTGTCACCTGAACGATCAGGACAGGCCTGAAGTTCACCTGCCTCCTGCCTTGCTGCTTCCCCAACCATTTCCTACCAGAACAATGTTTCCAGCACACGTCTGGTCTGGAACGACCCCTGGCTTGCTTCAGTGGCTCCCTTTGCCTGCCAGTCACAGCCGCCTGTGTCTGGCATCTGCCCACCTCTCAGCCTTCTGAGCTGCTCCTCTCCCACCTCTCCACCGCCAGCTCCCCAGGGCCCGAACCTCTCTCGCCTTTGTCTTTGCCAGTGATTTCCTCCTGGGGGGACACTCAGTGGAGCCATTTCGACCTCCCTGTCAGGATTCAGAGCCCTCCGGACCACCAAAGACAGAGCCCTTCTCCCACATCTCCCTCAGCCCCCCTCTACCTGCCCCAGGAAATACCCTGCATCTTATCCCCAGGGATCTTCCAGAACCGAGCACTATGACACTTGGTTGGCCTTAACCTTTATTTATTAAATGGGTGGATGAACAAAGGAATGCGATAAAGAATTGTAACTCTTTTCAGCAACTTGGTTGAACAGAGGAGAGTTCCTGCAAGAGAAAAGATTGGGGACACTCCATCAGATGCCATAGTTTACCAAACTTTTTTTTTTTTAAACCAGTCAAGAAATGGATTAATTTTCATTCAAGTTTTAGTGCAATGATTTCACATCAACGCTAGTAACATTTTTGCATTGAAGATACAATTTATTTTTTACCTCAGGTTCTAGATCTCGGACAAGTAGGGGGCGAAAGACCACGGATCAGTCAGATCTCCCGGAGGTGGAAACAGGGCCGGCTCTCCAGGCAATTCTGAGCTTTAGCAGGGCCACTGCTTTGCATTTTTTCTGTTAGGTGCAGGCATCCTTACTCAAAAAGTTTCCAAATTAAAAGCTAATTTACTTTAAACCCCTACGAGGAGCCTGTCTCTTGCTTGGGTTTTGTGGTTCACCAGGGTAAGGTGTAATTTTCTGACTCTTCCCAACTCCTGGTTTGAGACAATAATCCACTCTGTCTCCTCTTAATTAAAGCAAATAGCCGGGCTCACAATGGCAGTTCTGGGTCTGGTCTTCTCATTCCCTCCAAGCACAGAGCTAATTGATTTCCAAATGATAATGGTGTTTACATTAGAAAGCCAAACCCCTTGTATTTTAGTCCTTAGCTCTCTTAAACCTTCTAGTCTCTTGAATATCAAATGGCCAAAATACCTCCATTGTGGTGGGTGCCCCTTATGGGGTCAAGTCTCAGTCCCAAAATATTTAACGAGCTCTTTGGGTGATTTCTGGCTTAGGGCACTGACATTCCCATTTTGTCCAAATGAGGAGGCTTCCTTGAAATTCTCAAGGAATTGCCTTTGCTATTTACAACCTCATGATCTTACAGTAAAGGCCCCCAAGGCAACTCTGGGGCAATGGGTGGATTTGAATTTTAAGGATGGTTTTTTAGGTCACATGCATGAGGGTTTATGGGAGGGAGCGGTGCAGAAGGAAAAAGTTGATAAAGCACAAGACAGATGAACAACAGTTCTTGGCTATGAAAGTTACGACAGTGCCCACTACTGCGTGTTTGAAATTATTTGCCCAGATGGGACAAACATACATCTACAGGGCTGATTTTTCTCTCCTTTGAGAGTCTCGGGAGCTTGCTCTTCATAGTACGCATTCTGTATCTCCACAATTGCTGATAAGTTTTTCTAGATCTTGAACTTCCATTTAGCTCAAAAAACATCTCAAATGTCCCTGTTCCGAAGTTCAAAAACAGCCAAAACAAATCATAGTTATTACTGATCATTTCCCTGGCCTTGGGCAGAATTTTACCCAAATATCCCCTTTTCATCACAACATTGAAGTTCAGGCAAGACTGCCTTTGGAAATGGGTATTTGTCGTGTGAGAGAAGAGCAGGAATTTTGCTTTCCTGAAACTGAGCTTTGTTCTTAAAGAAACTATTTTCTGAGCCTGTTCTTGAGTACAGTCAATTGCTCATACAACCCACAGGGCGAGGGGGGGGGTCGGGCCGTGCTTCAGTATAATCACTTTCTAAGTAATTAAAACAGTAACTAATTTCTCTCATAATTAAAAAAGTTTCTTCATTGGCACACACATCCATCCTGATGCCATATTTAGCAAATACCTTCATTTTTTAAAAAAGTACCCCATCCACTGCAGTAAGCTGCCATTTGTAGACGACTCTGTCCCTTTGGTTGTCAGTTTAACCTTCCCCTCTCTTTGAATCACTACCTCCCAGTTCAGCCTAAAACATTTCCTCTTTCGTTTGTTCTTTTGTAGTGACAATGTTACTGTACCAGTTCCCAAAATGTGTTGTCTTCATAGATTACAGATAGATGATATTGATTGATATATACATGAATGAATGAAAGCTTGACAGTGGTAATATTTTACAGATTAGGGAGAATTCATTCTCATTATTTACCTCATTTACCCAGAGTCTCCCCACTGGTCTAGCACATAAGCACCTGATCCTGGAGTCCTAAATAACAACATTTTTTACTCTATGCCCAGATCTTTGAAGACTTCAGTAAAAGGCAACTCTCATCTCCTCTTTAGAACCCATTTAGCATCATGGTATCCTTGAAACCAAATGAGCTGGGCGCAGTGCACACGCCTGTAATCCCAGCGGCTCCAGAGGCTGAGGCCGGAGGATCAAGAGTTCAAAGCCAGCCTCAGCAAAAGCTGAGCTAAGCAACTCAGTGAGACTTGTTTCTGAATAAAATACAAAACAGGTCTGGGGATGTGACTCAGTGGTTGATGCCCCTGAGTTCAATTCCAGGTACCCACCCCCCAAAAATAAATGTTTTCAAATTCAGTTTTCTTGGCAATAACATCTTAACTTTAGGGACAAGAGTATTTAATCCACAGTTCTACAGGTAAAATCCTACTCCAGTGGTTTCTAAATTTCTTGATGGTAAAACTCTGTGCTGTCCAGTATTGTTTAAATAAGTGACTCACTAGCCAGAGCTTAAGGTGTTTTGTTTTGTTTAATTAGAAAGAGTGTTCATTTTAATTATATTCTTCAACAGGATTGGTCATGCGGGGTGGAAATCATAGCGTGCATCCCAGTGTGCCCAGATCTGAAAATAACACAGGAGAGAAACAGCCCTGGCCCTCCCAGAGTGTGTAAGAAAGAACCCAAGTGGAGAGGGCTTTTGTAGTGTCCTGGAAATCAAAAAGAACGTCTACTCCTCTGCCTCTGGTGAGTGGGTCTGACAGTCACCTTACAGAAGAGACATCTGTCCCTGGCCATGGGGTTGACATGCAGTCCCTACTTAAATGGAGAGAGAACGTTGGCAGGAACCCTGAGTGGTCCCATCCCAGAATGCTCTCCTGCAGCAGAAGGGAGGAAAGTAATGGAAAGCCGAGGCCACAGCCCACACCACACGACCAAGAAGATCGATTCAGAAGACGCAAACATCAGTATCAATGCTTTCAGAGTCTGGAAAACTAAAAAGCAATTTCCATAAACTCTCAAATATAGCTTTAAATAATATAAAGCTTAAATCGTCTCTTACAAAGGAAAGACTCCTTTGAAAGGATTCCAGAAAACCATGAAATGCTGTTGATAAGCCCGTGCCAATTTGTAAAGCTTGCTACAATCTGCGTCTCCTGCCACTCCCCCCTCCCCACTTCTTCTTTCTTTCAAGAAAAAAAAAAAAAAATTCACTGAGCTTTGTTATTCTGGGAGCCTAGGAGGACAACACAACAACAGATAGTGTTCTCTAAAGCTGAAACCTCTTTCCCCCAACAACAAGGGGGCTGGGTGGCTGACGCATTTGATTTATTCCATAGAAATGATGTCGAAATAGCATTTACAAAGCTGGAGAAAAGATTTTTGATGGAAAGCTGGAGTAGGGATGTGTAAGCTCACTCACCAAGTTTCTGGCCCTTATCAACCATTGTATTCAGGATTAATTATAGGTTTGCTTGAATCTCACACTTCCCTTGAATGTTTACCCACCAAGACAAAGAAGGCTGATTGGCTTTTTTCAACTAAAGTAAACTTTTAACTTAGTGGAGTCTTAACTTTCTTAATGTTTTGCTTACGGATTGTTTAAGGTGCTTTTCTTCCTCCTTGTTGACCAATTATTTTCAATTAGACTGATAATTGCATTGTATAGTTGAAAGGCCCAATTAATATCTTTAAAGCAACATCGTTAAGTAGTATTTAGGGGAAATTTTATATTTAGCTGTTAAGAAATAATCATGGCTTAGGTTCACGGAGCCCCTTTCATCCTGAAGTGTACCAAAGCACTATTATAAATTTCATACACTCCATTACTAATTATAAGTCAGAACCCTGTCACTCCAGCACTGCAGCTTCCTGTTGGAGGTGAAGAATGATAGACTAATTCAGTAGCATGTACAAAAAAAAAAAAAATTTTAAGCTTCTATACAACTGGAACAGTGAAAGCTGGCGATTCTTGGAAGATGGTCCCCACCCCAACCACGCAAACAGCTGGTAATCAAAAAGGAATGTACGAGTGGCACAAAGGACTTACATGTGAAGAGTGAACCCCCTTTTCAGGAACAGAGACCAGCGATCCCAGGATACCGTGGCATGACTGTGATTACTTGCTTTCTAACAACGAAAACAAATTCATCACAGCAAATCAGCACCAGCCAGCCTGTGCAGGGGCATCCATCATCAGAGACTCTACCAAATTCACCTCTTCGCTGACTGGCTTCAGCGCTACCTGGGATACTGACTGTGTTCAAGGAAGATGGAATCTTGAGAGTTTAGGATGCATTTATATATATGGGGAATGGAATACTCTCCCTCAAAATGATGAACCTCACAGGTGGGCCTTACAGATGCTAACGATGCTGAGGATAGAGAGACAAAGCTTATGAATGAGACCTTCAGGGGTCAGTTGCTGACTTTATTCCTGCATTCATTCAACAAATACTAATTGAGCACCTACTGTGAATTAGTCCTGCAAAAAGGAAACAAAACCAAGAGAAATTCTTGTTCTCAAATATAAAAAGGTAAACAAGGTCAAGCAAGGGTAGACTGAAATAAAAGTTCTTTTCCTTAACAACTGGAAATTGTTCAGGCCAGCCTTATGCTGGGATGGAGAAAGTATAAAGACCCTAAGAAGAGTCGGTTCTCCTCCTTCATGGAAGTTGAGAGTACATGGTGATCAGAGACACCCTCACGCTGATTTTTTCACCCAAACTAACTGAAAGCAACACGGACGTACTGGGGAGATGAGATCCTAAAGCAGCAAAGGAGACAACAGACGATCCCATCAAGATGGTGGGATGGTAGCAATAGCCAAAGGAATGTGGAACAGATGGAAAACAAGTCAGCAAGAAAAGACCAAATAGCCCCTGAAGGGGAATTTTTTTCCAACAACAAAGAAGTATTTCTGCATAGGAAAGATTCGATAAAGAGGTGTTGGGCAAGAAGCTGGGGAAGAGGCCACCACTAATTCTTGGCTCAGGTGACTTTCCATCTGGAGCCAGTTTGGGAGGGTCAGATAGAGATTGATAAGCAAGGAATGACCTGGAATCCCAGGATCAGGCCAAAGGGAGCCCACCATCCAACTTGGAGAGGAGACACAGTATCCTCACTTACTAAATTTCTCATCTGCAAATGTACTTTAAGAATAGGTAAACGGGCATTTCTTTCAATACATTCAAGAACCTTAAGCAGCCACTCGAGTCTGTTGAAATGAACAGACCACAGCAAAGCAAGAGAGTGGGTCTTTGTTTAAAATCTCAGGTTTTGTGAAGAGAGAGGGAAGGAAATCGTGTTCCTTCCACAAAAGCACCTAACTGTTGAAGTAGGATGGAAAGGAATGTACCTATTTTATCTACACAGCGGAGAATACACTCAGTGGAGTAAAGGATCGACGGAAGCAGAAAGTCCACCAACATGCCATGAACCCCTGCAACGCTTTTCTCCATCTGTGTCACTGCACACAGCTACCCCATGACACCCACTCATTCTCCAATAGTGGGTGCCAGACTTGCCATTAGATTGCAGAAAATCCCATTAATGCCGATTTGCAGACGATTTAAGTAGAACTCTGAAGCAGAGAAGTTCTATCTACTCTTTCACACGTGGTGATAACTGAATTGTTCTGATTAATTACAGCATTGCTCTTCCCTAAGAATCTATTACTTTTCTTATTGTTCATTAATATAAACTCTTAGCAATGGTTACTTTTATGAACTGAAAACTCTCTTTCTGCTCCCACTAATTGTGTCCCTAAATTCCTTATTTATCTCCTAATGTCCCTGGGAGACAAAGCCAGGCATGAAATGACATTGAAATGAAAGACTTGGCCTGAGGCTCAGCTCTTCTCAGGACATACCCTTTGGCCATATGATGTCAAGGGTTACATTTTTGCCTTTTGCCAGCTAAGATGCTAGTGACTCCAAAACCAATTGCATCATAAATTTGTCATCTTAATATCAAGGATTTTCCAAATATCCCTGCAAAGTAGAGAAGAAATGGATCATTTTGTTTCCCTTTTGGAAACAGAAAAAATTAAATTCAAAAATATTAAGATGATTAACCTCTGGTAGGAGTAGAATATCCTCACCGTACTCCAAGCCCGAGAGTCTGACAATTCCTAACAATACCAGGAACACAGGAGACTCTTGCCAAACGCTCTATATGAAGCATCTCTTTTCATCATGAGAAATACCACAGGAAGCAGATACCTTCAGGGTCCTTGGCTGAATCCAAAGAGGCTGAAGTCAGGAAGTTGGGGAATCAGGGTTTAACCCACATTGCCTTATCATTGACACCCTTAGTGCCAGTCATGAGTTTAAGACAAAAAGCAAAACATTTCCGTCAAGTTCTCCCTCTTTGGAGAAATATAATATCCAGAAATATGGCAATTTCTAGAGGAAAAATAACAGGAAAGCTATTGCAGAGAAGACTATGATTTTAATTCAGGGGCTGATGAAAAGGATGTGAAATCAGGAGAAAGCTCAGAAGTAGAGACACAGGATGGCAGGGAGGCGAGGGTGGGTGGGGTAGATGCCATCCAGTGCCTGAGGATGAGTCTTCCTCCCCTGGGGCTTCCTTAAGGTCCCTGGCTCTAATATTAACACTTCTGCCAACTGGATCCCCACCAAGACCATCCAACACTCTGAGTATCATTCTGCAGTCAGATGATATCAGATCCATTCAAATCTCATAGGTCACAAGCTCAGGTGCCACCTCTGAATTTATAGTTGGCTTTACTTTAAGTCTGAAGTACCTAAACATCCTTTATTTTGAATTCCATATATTCTTGTCATCTGACAATAGTCCTCAAACTGTCTTCAATCATCTCCCCCCCTCCACCCTCCCTATCTCTTCTTTTCTTCTTTTTTTCCTTGAAACGTCTCTCTGCATCTCATAATTTGTTTCCTTGATAAGTCACAATGTAAAACAGTCTCCTAAATTCCGGTTTCTAAACCGATCAGTCGCCCCACAAATGCTGATTGTGTAATCCTGGGGATTGTGCTTGAAGGAATAAAAGAAATACATAGGGCAAGGATGTGCCCTTGGGGAATTCAGTTGAAGAGATAAAACTCAAAAAGTAACTCAGAAATTTGAGGAAAACAGCATATCTGAGGTTCCTGGCCCCTAGATGACCACAGATCATGTTCTGGTTGCTCTGCCTGTTCCTTCCAATTGAACCCCACTAAACACAACATGAACCGTCCAAGGAATATTCCATAATCCATCATCCTCTAGTGTTTACTTTGGTCCTCAACCCTACCCACCCTGCTCCACTGATGGTAATTCCCTCTGGTTTGCCTCTTCTTCCTGCACAAGCCTATCTGAAATCTAAAGAAATCCTCATCTCAACAGCACACATCCAACTTGAAAATCTTCCTCACAGAGGAATTTGCAGACTAATTGGGCAACGTTGTTAAAATAATTTAAAATCTTAAATATATAATCCTTTTTTTTAAATTTTCCTTAAATAAACTCTAATTTTACATTTCTCCCTAGTGTATTGAATTTTCTAGAATTTATCGTGGCAGGTCTCCTAAACAGCAGTGGTCTTTTTCCCTTTAAAACTCACAGTGGGTTTCCATGTAAGTGAATGTTGCAGGACTTTTCTTTCCACACCCCCCACCCGCTGCAGAACAAGTTTCTAGAAGGTCCATTCTTACCAACATGGAGTCTCAGAGATAGTCACAGTAGTGACAAGCTACAATGTCAGCTCTTTAAAAAGTTTGCTTTTGTTGTTTTTTTTTTTTTTTTAGATGAATTGAAGACTCCAAAGAGCTATTGCCAAATCTCTGCACACAGATTTTTAGAAAACATTATTTCATCCTAGCGATTGTATCAAGAAATCTCTGCTCTCCTTCTTTTGTCCCCGGCTTATCGGAGCTCACGTGAATAATGAAGGACAGAGACACAGGAAAAGAACGTCAGCTGTTTGGGAAGATCGCAGATTGGAAGATTTCTAGAGAAACTTCTCAGAGTAGTTATTATGAAATCCTCAACGTGGTCCCATCAAAACCAGAATTCAAAGACTGTCCCAACGAGCCCAGCAAATGCCTGCGGGTTCAGGAGCTGGCGACCAACTCCACCATCAAAGAGCAGAACCACCTGGGGCAAGTCACTTGGTTTTTCTGGCCTTTACCTTTCTTTCTGATAAAATGTTGAAATAAATGACCAGTAACATTTCCTCAGCTCTAAGATATTCTATGTTACAAATAAAGTTCATGTACAACAAAGAGCATCATAACTGGGAGGTGAGTCATTCATTTCATAGTGATTTTTAGTTCAAGGAATTAAAAATTTCAAGTTGCAATATCAAACAATTTTCAAGTGATTTTTTTTAAAAGTCAAAGTCACCAGATCTTGATAAAATTCAAACTAGGCTGAGAAATTGAGTTTGGTTGAGTTTTAAGTGGACCTGAATATTTATAATACAATATTAATCGACACAGTGAAACTTTGCGGTGAAACTTTGAAGAGCTCCAAAAACAAAACCCATTCAAGCCTTAGCTCAGTAACCCTGGCCTCCAAGCTTTAAGACTCAAGTTTTTTCTGAAAGAGTGGAGGTTCTGAAAGAGAAGAGTTCTCTCCTTCTTCCCTCTTTCCCTCCTGCCTCCTTCCCTCTCTTCTGTGTTACCTTTTTATTTTATTTTATTTTATTTTTGGTCTTTTTTTATTTGTTTTTGCTTTAGCTTTATTGTCTTTGAGCTCAGAAGTTCATGCAGGCAAACAAACATCTAGAACCAACACAAGATTCTCTGTGTATAGCAACTTCCAAATGTGGTAGCCACTAGCCCCATGTGAATATTCATCTTTCAATTTGAATGAACTAAAATTAAATAAAATTAAAAATCCACTTTCTCAGTTACACTAGCTCCATTTTGTGGGCTTATGTTCAACAGCCACAAGAGGCTACTGGCTGACATAGGCAAGAGTGCAGATGTAGAACATTCTCATTACTTCAGAGATGGTCAGCTTGAGAGGGCTGACATTTAGGAAGTTTAAGAAACTTCTCTAAGAAGCTCTTTTCCTGTGCCTACAACAAGGCTTTCTGAATTCAAATAGGCACCACTACCTGCTTGGGTCCCAAGCCTATGTCCTTTTTGGAAAATAGAAGCGGTAATTACACAGGCCTCCGCCTGCTGATGTGGGGATTGAATGACATACTTCGTGGAAGGCACAGGGCCTGGGATCTAGTGAGTTCTCAGTGAAGTTCAGCTATTGCTTTTAATATTGATGCTCAAGAGGAGAAAGTGGAAAATCACCAACCCAGTTGCTCTCCATGCTACGTACCAGCCTGTTGGTTATCAAATTGAAGCTCGGTTTTGTTGCACGGACTGCCTGCAAACATCTTTCCCATAAAAAGTCTTCTTTATTACATATGCTTTAGCAAACACTCCCACTTTCAGTTTGATTCCTGTGCAGGATCTTCAAGTCCCTAGTACTGATCTTATAGCAATTTTTAACCTATTGAAATAGGATTGAGTCTTGCTTTTCTGCCATGATGTGAACAGTTTGCCCTGCCACTCTCTCCTGCAATATGTGCCCCCCAGACACCCGCTTCCCACTGAACGTCAGCAGCCTGTAAACAACAGATCAGCCCAGCGATGGACTGGAACCCCCAAACTGGTGAATAAAAATAAACGTTTACCTTCATCAATTGATTATTTCAGGTGTCTTATAATAATAGAAAGCTGATAAACTCTGAGTGGCATAAATTGAAGACTGTACTGTATTAAATGGAAGGTCTATGCATATAAATCCCATTTCATAATTTTTGAGTCTAGGAGCCAAAGATAATAGTTGAAAGACGTTTCTCTCAAGCACCTGCTTCTAGCATCTTGCTCTTAAGACCGAGTGAAACAAGGTTAGGGCTATGGCTCAGTGGTAGATCGCTTGCTTAGCATGTGTGAGGCACTGGACTCAATCCTCAGCACCACATATAAATAAATAAATAAAATAAAGGTCCATCAACAACTGGGAAAAAAATTAAAAAAAAAAAAAAAAGAAATAGGACTGAGAGCAGAGTCAACAAAATTAGCATCTGAATTATCTACATGTATACTAAAAGCTTATGATTAACTTTTTACTCAGGCAAATTCAAATACAAAATTATCTTCAAGAGCATTATATAATATGTCACAATAATAAATTTAAATATTGGAGAGTAATCCATTTTAAGAATGTTTTCACCTATACTGCGCCTTTTCTTACTACATAGTGATACAAACTCCACTGACTTTCCTTCCATGCTGAAACCATGAAATTAAACAGTATCTGTTCTAAATGTCCGCTGACATTTTTTTTTTTTTTTTGGGGGCTACCGGGGATTAAACCCAGGAGCTTTTCACCACTGAGTCACATCCCCAGCCCCATTTTTAATATTTTATTTAGAGATAGGTCTTGCTGAGTTGCTAAGTGCCTTGTTAAGTTGCTGAGGCTGCCTTTGAACTTGTGATTCTCCTGCCTCAGCCTCCCAAGCTGCTGGGACCGTGTTCTCTGCCTAACAACTAGCAAAGCTTGAGGAGAGAGGAAGCCAGGGATTCTGCTGATCAACCAGGAACTCTTCTCCTCACTTCTTGTATTTTCTGGAAAATCCTGTATCTCAGCAGGATATTCAAGCCTCATGCACAACCAAATGGCCTTCACTCAGAGCAGGATGGGGACAGTCTACAATTGCACAAGGGAGGCCCACTGCAAAGGGAAGACAGGCCTAAGAAGCACAAGGCCTGCATTTCTAATTCAAGTTCAACCACAAACACTGAGTCTGAGCACATTCTCTATAAAGTACAGGAGTTGAACAAGGGACCTTCTGGTTCCATTGAGAACCTACCATTTCCACGGCAAGAGTCAGTTCAGACAAAATCTCAAATTGGTGCCATATTTTTGGTGGAGAATTTTGGGTGAATAGAGAGAGAGATGAAATAAAACACAGCATCCAAACACCAAATGGCATTAGAAAAGAGGAACAAAGTTCCAGTTCTTCTCCATTAGGTCTATGCTCCCAGGGTCCCTCACTGGTAGGAATTTTCCCTCCCTTGTCAGATTCAATGAGTTTCATATACTCATGTTAGAATCCCACATTAGATCTTTTATTATGCATGATGTAGAAATTATTAGGAAGTTAAGGGTTTGTTTTCAGTTTTGCAAGGTTTTCAAATTTATCACCATTTAAGTAAGAATCAAAAAAATTTTTTTTAATTTGGTACTGGGGATTGAACTCAGAGGTGCTTAACCACTGAGCAACACCCCAGCCCTTTTTGGTATTTTATTTAGAAGGGGAGTCTCACTGAATTACTTAGGACCTTACTAAGTTGCTGAGCACAGCTTTGAACTGCCTCAGCCTCCTGAGCCACTAGGATTATAGGCGTGCACCACCATGCCCAGCAAGAATCAAATTCTTAAACTGGAAGCAATTGTAAATACCACCCTAAAAAGTTAAGAAGAAAAAATCAGGGAGCTGAATGACTTACCCCAAAATCCTATCTACTCAGTAGATTCCCTACCTGATCTGGTTTTCCTTTTCTTTATTTTCACAAGTAAATTACCATGGATTCTTTTTTTTTTTTCTTTCTGATGCTCCTTTTTTGTGAAAATATTCTTGTTTTCATTGTTCTAGACTTTAAGAATTTTAAGAATTTGTGAATGCAGGATCTAATGCAAGACAAGATTGCCTTTGGGAAACCACACCTTGGCAGAGGGCGGAACAGATGGCCAGATTCAGGAACTAATTGTCACCTACACCAATGTAAATAATTTGTTTGATGACAGTCTTAATTTTCAGGTTTCTTTACCACTCACCCACTCAACATAGTATTAAATAAAAGAGATAAGTGATAAATAAAAGTATCTTTCTCAAACCCGAGCAATGGTTCAATGGTTGACCATCATATACTGGAGCAGATTTCATTCACTTCAGTATCTGCAGGAAGCCAAAGAGCTCCTCTCGACTTATCAAACTGAGAGAGGAATGGCCATAAACTACAAGTCCCAGCATGCTGTGGTCCACGGAGATCAAAGAAACATAATTAAAGATGATAATATCTTCATTTTAATTAAAAGAATTCTCTTATCTTCAAAGGGTTTTTCAGACACTCACAGTACTTCATAAGTCCCATGCCATTATAACTGCAATCTAAAGATGGATAAGAAACTAGGAGGTCAATTTGATTGGACTTGACCATAGAAGTTGCTCATCACAGGGAGACTCTAGATGCCACAGTTTTTCACTGTGTTAACATTCTCCTAAAATTTTAATTACTAAATAAAACCCAAGAGCTCTTTTCAGATTACTTTGCTATGTAATCGATTACTTTCTGGGAAAGACAATCTATAGTACAAAAATTCCCTGATCTTCAAATCCGATGCGTCAGATCCCAGGGGCTCAGTGTTTCTTTGTAGAATGAATTTTGCTGCTAGAAACAAGCAAAACAAGATTTTCAGTTGAAAGTTACAGTGAAGGAACCCGATACTAGGATAGGAGGAAAGATGGAGAAAGCTAAGAATAAGGGAGAAGTCACTGAGCAGCAGAAAGCAGATTGGGGGGCTGCCTGGAGGTCGCCACCTTTTTCTTACCAGAAATAGTTAGAACAAAAGCATCCACCAGCATCATCTGTCTCCTCGGGGATCTGTGATGAGAGAACATCGTGTCCCGGTTTCCCCAGATGGGTGGTCCTTTCTAGCAATATGGGGCTGATGACAGATGGCGACTCAGAAGAGGCCCACCATAAACAACCTGTTCTCATGGACACACTATTTATTACCCACTGAATTCATTCCCAGTGGGCACCCAGTCCTTCATTCTCCTCCACCCTTTCTCGGGTTTCCTTTGTATTGGTTTCTGATTCAGTTATCACTTAAATACACATTTTAATTGAATTATGCAGGATTCAAACTTCCACAGCTTTGAACACTTCAGCAAACATTTCTACACACTCACCTGCAGTGATGCGACAACACTTTGCAGGAAATTGAGGGCAGTTCTGACAGCTTCTCAGTAAAGGGCATTTTCTAAAATGTAGAAATGAATTTATGCTAGAAGTTACTAAGCTGAAGTTCACTATTTCTCTTATTTTTTGCTGTTCTGTTTTGACTTCCTAAACCATGTTCTTTCCCTCTGTCTCTTACTCTGTGCTTCTAGAACATAGTCAAGTTCAGGAGCTCTACTATCCTTCCCTTGCTACCGGTCTCCTCAAGCACCAAAATCAACCCCGTCTACTCCTTCCTTGTGTTAGGGCTGCGTCTCTTGTACCCTGTTATACGCATGTAAATTCTCTGAACCACAAGACTTTGGCCTCTCCTGGAATTCAGTCCAGGCCTTCACTGTTTCTTTTACTTTTTGTTTTTCTTTTCTCTATGTTTTAATTTGTTCTTTTTAGCTATACGTGACAGTAGAATGTATTTTGACATATTATACATACATGGAGTATAACTTCCCATTCGTGTGGTTGTACATAATGTGGAGTTACACTGGTCATGTATTCATAGGTGAACATAGGAAAGTGATGTCCAATTCATTCTACTGTCTTTCCTATTCCCATCCCCTTTCCTTCCCCCAACTCCCTCCTGCACAATTCAGTGAACCTCCACTCCATCCCCCTTCCCCCACCACTATGAGCCAGCAGCCACATATCAGAGAGAACTTTCAACTTTTGGCTCATTTCACTTAGCAAGATAGTGTCCAGTTCCATTCATTTACTGACAAATGCCATAATTTCATTTTTCTTTATGACTGAGTAATATTCCATTGTGTATATGTACCGTACCACTAGGTGTTCATGGTTTCTAAAAGATGTTGCTATTCTTTCCTCAAGAAATTCCCTTTGTTGTGATGCTCTTAATCGCTTCATTGATAACAAGTTCAAGCTCAAAAGCATTGGTTCCAATGCATCATCTCAGATGTATCAACTTTTTGTACCAGGGTCTCTTTTGAACTCATTTCCCTTCTAAGGTTTTCTTATAGCATTTGTTAGGTTGTAACAATACGGAGTATTTTCAATTGAATGCAGAACCAAATTTCTATGGGGTAAAAGTTAATCCATACCCAAAAGAGCTTCGGACTAGGCCAGTGGCTTTACTTATGACAGCACAGAGTCAAGAAGGTCGAAATCTGAGAGTGTTTATCTTTTTAAACAGAAATGGTTTTGTTCTGTACCCACAAATGCAGTTCATAATTTTACGAGTGGAGGATGAATCAAAAGATCACCAAAGGTCTTTGAACCATCACCACTAAAGGAGGAAAAAGCCCCTCAGGACACATGTCCTGTGTTGTGCATCTTTCCTAAGTGAAAGTTGACCCAGGAAGTTTATTCCAGAGAATAAATCACTTTAGCAGATGGCATCTCCAATTACCACGCGTTATCTAAAGCCCCATTGATTCAAAAACTGGAAAGATAGCAAATGAGAAGACTTTGTGATTACTCATTCACTGGAAGTCAATGTCTGCTGTCAATTGTCATGATAAAATACAGGCCAAGAAGAGGAACGATAATATGATCATAATGAACATTTATGGACCATTCGCTTTGAGCTGGGTCTACGCATTATATCATTTAACCCTTACAACAAAACTAGCATCTTAGAGGACTGGTGAGTTAGTTGGACTACAGTAATTCATTCACATCCAGCAATTCATCAAATGTCCCTCCATCCCTGTCCTCAGTTGCACTGGGCCCACACACTAATTTTCTGAAAGTTACTAAAAGGTAAAAAGACTTTAAACCCTAAAGTTTAAAAGGAGTCCAGTTAAAGGGAAATGATATTTGGCCTGACCCTAGACAGTAGTGACAGTGCTTTAAAATGTCTTTCAGACTGTCATGTGAAGAAGGGACCATATTTGTTCTGTGTAACTCTAAGTGGAAAGGGGTATTTCAGCCCAACAGCTGATTTGATAACTTGGAGCGGAAGGAACCTCCTTGGGAGAAAAGAGCTCATGTCAGAGAACTGACCAAATGTGAAATTGCATGAAATAATATTTACTTGACCACAATGAATCAAGAGCTAAGTTCTTTGCCAAGCAGTGGTAATAGATGAACTAGATATATAGGAGCAGACACTAATAACGTGGTAAGGTGAGCTGAGTTAACAGGGATTTGGAAGTGGCATTAGGGGCCGTAAAGAGGGCTTCCAGCCCCAACTTGAAGGGCGGGTGTGGGTGTTGAGGACGCCCTGGACTGAGACTTGGACAGTGAGGAAGAGTGAGGCAGATGGAGAAAAGGCCCAGGCCATTACAGGTGATGGTGACAGGGAGAGTGAGCAATGGCATTTGGGGAGGTGATGTGGAGAGCCGCTGAGTGCACTGACTGACATGCTCGTGTCCTGTTTTGATTTTGTAACTTCTACCAAGGACTCTGAAGACAACCACCTGCAACGGAATTTCTTCACAGAGAGTCAGTTCTCCTCTATCTCAGAATAAGGAAGGGAATAGCTTAGGGAAGCTGGGAATTCACCCAAAACAAACGTCAAACTCCCTGTCCTTCCAGGAAGAGGAACAGAAGAATAGGAGGTGAGGCAAAATGAGGATAGCGAGAAGAAAACATAGTGATGTCATCAGAGGCCACTCTCCAAGATGGAGCCAGGCAGAGGGGCTGAAAGGGAGCCGCCTGTGGTACAGAGAAGGTGACGCTGGAGGGTCAGGTATGGAAAAGCCATACAGGTGCCAGGACTTTAAGGAACCATCTGGTTCAGGCCCACAGAGAGAAGGCACCTTGCCCAGCATCTCAGGGCTGTTTGGAGGGAAGATGCCTAATTCTAAACCCAGGGCGTTCTCATTGTGCTGTGTGGTTTAATTTGAGTTTTTACTCAATAGAAAAATCTGCTGTTATGCATCTTTGGACTTTCTTCCTTAAGGACCAGGATGGTGATAATTTACTTTAATTCACAATACTTTCCTTTTGCAGTTCCTGCTGGCATTAGAAGTTGCATGCAGGAAAAGAATAAATGGAGATGGTGGTAAGTGATTCATAGGAGGTGATAATATTCAGACTTTTAAAATAGGTTTTCACAGGGCAAATCTGTGATGATAATAATCCAGAATCAAGCACATTAATGCAATGAGTTGGACTTCTTTGCCTAAAAAGGATCATGTCATAAGCATGATTTCCTTAAAGTTCCACTCTGCTTTTCTTGAAACCATTCAGCAAAAAAGACGAATGCTTATAATGACCATTTTTGTTACTTTTTCTATTGATAATGGTTCAAAAAAACCATATTTGTTTGTTTTGCATAAATTCACCAGTAAGTAGAAACTTTTAGGTAACTTTGAAGAATACATTCAATTAAATTTTCACAGGTTTGAGAGCCAGTAGTTGTGCCTGAATAAATAAGGAAGTTAACTGATTCGGGCATTAAGCCACCTTGGGCAATTCAACAGGGAAAAGACGACTAATGCACAAAATCAGCAATATTTCAGCCTCCAAATCTCTATTTACTATCCCAGGAACAAGTAACAATGGAGAACATAGTGAAGGTGCTTCTTACTGTCTGAAATCACAGTAAGAAATACTGGATAAACTCAGTGACTGTACTGTAGATTCCAGTGCCCTAAAAGAAAACATTTAAGAGTAGTGCAGCACATACAATCTTTTCTGGAACCACATGATACATTCACACACAATGCACACATAGGTAAAATAAATCTGCAAGTTAATAAAGACGCAAAGTAACACAATTACAAGAATCTTAAAGTAGATCATGTTTGGCATTAAATATTAAAATTAAATATTAATATTAGATATAAAGTAGGTTTAATATTTGCAAATCCATGTCAAATTTTCTTTCAATAAAAGCAGGCATTTCCCACTTTCTTTTTTTTTTTTTTTTTTTTTTTCTTTTTTCTGCCCCCCATCCTGGGGTGCTGGGGATTCAAATCCCGGTCCTTCCGCATGCTAGGTAAGCACCCTCAGAGATGGGCTATATCATCAGCACCCATTTCCCACTTTCAAACTGTCCTTTAAAAACAATTTTACCACTGGGCATAGTGGCACACACCTATAATCCCAGCTCAGGAGGCTGAGGCAGGAGGATCACAAGTTGCAGGTCGGCCTGGGCAACTTAGTGAGAACCTATCTCAAAATAAAATTAAAATGGCTGGGGATGTAGCTGAGCAGTGAAGTACCCCTGGGTTCAAATCCCACTACCACACATATGTGTATATTTGAGTACTTAGTAGATGTCCACTGGACTAAAAACTTAAATATTTGAACTCAGGGAGTACATATTCAAGTACAAAAATGACCAAGATAGTGAGTAAATTAGTGTAAAGTGTTGTAGAAGATGTGTGCTATCCAGCTGGCACATGGAGAATGGAGAGCTGTGATTTTATACAGGCATCAGGGCAGACTTGACTCAGACTCATGTTTGATGGAGTCCTTAACTTCCATCCACATGTCAAGCAGGAGAGTGAATGGACCAAGGACTATTGTAAGCATTGAGAATTACTTTTGTTTTTGCTGGATTTGTTAGTTTCATTTGTTATTGCTGTTGTAGGTTTACTTTGAAGTTTTATTGTGTGTGATTAAAGAGAGAGAACAAGAGAAAACAAACTATTTACTGTTCAGCTCCTATTTGGGGCTGATGAGAATGTCTCAACTAGATTGTTAAACTTTGTTTCTATGAGTCACAAAGCAAATCATGAGTCTATTGTTATTCATTCATTAAAGATTCATAGAACACCCACCATATACCAAGCATTGTGCTAGACCATGGGACTGTGGAATAGAATAGGCCACAGCTCCCGCTCATTTGAGCTCATATTCACACTACATATGCTAAGGACTAAGTTGCTCCAGAATTTCTCCAATATATAAAAAACTTAGTAAGGACCACCAAAGCACCATGCTGGCTACCTGTCTAGCATTTTCAGAAGTAAAGTAATGCAACATTAGCAATTTACTAATTAAATTTACTAATTATCTGATAATAATGCAAAAATTCAAGGGGACCGCCAATGTGTTCATTTAGAATACTGTGTCTAGAGAAGCCATTCCCTAAGTCATTACTGAAATGAGCAGAAAACCGGGCATTGATGTGAACTTTGTTTTTGTCCTTCGCAGAACTAAGACCTGTTATGTGACATTGAACCAAGAATTAATTCCTTCTAAGTCATGGATAGTAGATTTTGTTTTTCAATCTTTAAATTTAATGCTTATAATAACATATCAAAACCTTCTAAAGAGAACTTAGCCTGCTGTCACTTAAAGAAACCTTTCCATGCTTGGGCATTTTATTTGTGCTGTGAATGTAGAAATATTTTGATCAGTTACAAAGGGGGAAAGGTGTTTTGTTTTGTTTAGATATGATAATTGGAAACAGAGAATAATTTAGGACTACTGGTATTGAGTTTGCAGGTATTTGGGTCAAAAATATATATTTAAGAAGAGAAACCTTTTAAGGAGCCTTTTCCCTTTCCCCTTCAAAAGGAGAAGAAGGAGAAGGAGGCTTGCTAAAACAGATCAGATTTTATAATTCCTGATGTAGTAAAAATTAGGGGGGAAGTGGTCCCCCAGGGTAGATATTTAGAGAGAAGACAGAAAAAATAGGAAATAATAGCCAAAAGAGAAATTTTTATTTTAATTGATTTATTGTAAAACACCCTTTATTTGGTGTGATTTGAGGTGGATTTTACAATCAATTACCTTGAGTGAGACATTTAATAAGCAACCCTAGACTCTGAAACTCACCCCCTGAGCTTCACATCCACTTTATTACCTGGTTGGTAAACCTAAACAAATAGATTTATAATGGCTTGTAGACAATTCCCATGCAATAACTGTATTATTAAATTTAAAGCATCATTAAAGGTTAATTATATTTAAAATTATTGAGATTTAACAATGATGTAATATATAGAGAAGATATTTATCTTCTCCTGCGTGCACTATAATTACTAAACCTCAATGAATTTCTCTCTTTAATTCTGCTATTCTCCTCACTAACTAGCCTGTCTGATTGAATCCTACGCCTACAACCCAACGTGACTCTTTCTGCTTTAGAACTTTAAAGTCTTCCTTATCCACCTTTCTTCTTCTGCATCTTTACCCGAGATCTTGTCAATATCTTCAAAGAGAAAATTGTCGCTTTATGGAGAGAATTCTCACCCCTCCCTTTTCTCCCCCTTACCAACATCACTCTGTCCAAGCCCTGCATCGCCCTCGATGTTCCAAACACCTGCAGGACTTAATGTATACTTTTATCTTCATCAAGGCCTGCTTCAGTAATGACCATTCAGTTATTTTTCTTTGCTCATCTGTCTTTTGCTCTATTTGTATAATGCTTCTCTTCCTGACTTTCAGAAATGGATTTTTTAATATAACCCTAAATTAAACTTCCCTATCTCCAATTCTTATTGCTGATGGTTCATCTCGTCCTTTGAGATGTACAGATGAGCTCCTAAAATATATTGTACCTTCACTTCTTTCCTTTTTCTTTCTTAAAATTAAATGTGACTCCTACCTCCCAATGCCAAAATGACTATTTGGTAATCGGGTTCTTGATTTATACTTCTTTTTTATTTTCCTGCCCTGCAGTGTCAATCTTCTTATTACAAAGTTGCGTTGATCTCTTTTGACATCTCTCCCAGGCCTTCATCTTTCCGTGTCTTCTTTTTATTCAAATACAACAATTTCTATTGAACATCTATTTTGTGTCAGGCACTGTTATAGATTTGAAGATTAGAGGGAAATTAGAACGAAGGTCACTACCCTCCTGAAGCTTGGAAATGGGGAGGGACAGTCAAGATGAAATATGTGAGTAAAACAGTAATAATAATAAATGTTATGCTTTGAATCGTAAATGTACATCAGGGTCTCATGGTGAAAGCATTAGTCCCCAGCTGCAGGCACTGTTGGGAGATGGCAGAACCTTTAGGAGGAGGGGCATAGTGGAAGGAAGTGAGGTCACTGGGCATGTGTCCATGAAGAGGATATTGGAAGCCTGGGCCCTTCCTCTCACTCTTTGCTTCCAGGTCAGCACACGGCTAGCAGCTTTGCTTCTCCGCACACTTAACACCATTATGTTCTGCCTTGTCACACACCCAAAAGCTATGGTGCCAAACAACCATGAGTTGAAACCTCTGAAATCTGAAAACCCAAATAAATCCTTCCTCCTTAGAAGTTTATTATCTCAGGCATTTGTTACAGAGACAGCTGACTAGCAAAATACGTAGAGTATTACATATTCTGAGAAGAAAATCAAACTGGGCAAAGTAATAGACATTGACCAGAGAGAACGATACCTGCTTCAGATAGAGTGTACTGTGGTGACTTATCTGAGGAAGTGACAATTTAAGCCCAGACCTGAATAATGGGAAGAAGTTACTCATATGAACAGAAAGCCCTGAGAAGACCCAAATGAAGAGTCTTCCAGAAGATGAGAATGGAAAATTCCAAATTCTTGTGGCAGGAACAAGTTTAGAGTATTTAAGGAGCATAGGAGTCCCCACAGGGGGACAGGAAGCACTGAAGGTGAAGTGAGTCTATTGAGCTCAGTCCTCCCATGGTGTCACCCAGGTTTCAAGGCTGAGTGTTTCCAAACACATTCATGGTTTATCCATTCCAGAAATCAAAGAAGAAGGCCTTTTTGCTGACATTGGCCAACCACAACTGCAAAACATCAATGTCCTTCTGGCTTGTAAGTGGTAAGCTTACAACTGTACACAAGCTTCTTTCTACCATCGAAGTCATCTTCTCCTTCAACAGTCGTCAGCCCAGGACTCTGCGACACGCACCGTCTTTGGATAACCATCCTGTTGGACCACTCTCCATTTCCTGCCCTCTGAGAAACCCCACGTCCCTCTGCAGCCGCCCTCGCTGGAGCTGACGTGTCCCCCGCAGTAACCACCTCATAAAAAGTCCTCCAGCCCTTCCTGACTTCTCATCCTTCACGGCTGCGTCACCTGGTAAGGTTGTCATGAAGATGAGAAATCATTCATGGAAAGTACCTGGCTGAATCCACAGGAGCTACTGCCATTGCTACAGAAGCTCTTCTTTCCACCTGTGCCAAGGGACTGACTTCTCTCACCACGTCTGAAGCGAATCTTTCTGGAGCCTCACCTCTCTGCCAGGCACTGGACTGGACTCCTCCTGGTCCTTCTGACCCTGTGCCCCAGGACACAGAGCTTCTGAATGATTCTTCCTTTGACTCCTTCCCTACCAGCTTCACAGTCTGTTTTTATTGTCTTTTCCAGATGTGTATGTCCTAATCTATTTTCAAACAACATAAAAATTCATAGAATGTCTACATCTTGTAATATCAACTTGAACATCAACGCTAAGGGTGTTGGAGGAAATTCATCAGAATCTTAACTCAGTACCGGATTTATAGGTGACTCATTTTTTTTCTTTATCCTTCCCAACACTTTCCAAATTCTCTATCAATGACACTATTCGTATGATACTAAAATAAAATTCAGAAGATTCAGAAGTGATAAACCATCCTGGCAACCTTGCACCCATTTGGCATTTCACAGACGCTGACCTGTCCATTGCCCCCGTGGAATATTCCGGTGTACTTTCTCTGAGGGCTTCTCTTTTCCTTGGGGTTATCCTGAAACTCTGAGATGACCTGTTTTCCCAAGAACAGGGCACGAGGTGGTTGCACAGGTGCGACGGGAGGATTGCACCCATGGCTAAGACACGTCTGTGTCTCCCAGGGGACTTGTAGCCACACGCAGAGGATGCTGCCAGTTGTGCGGAAGCCTCTGAGGCTTCACGCTCGGGACATCGTTCTCATTTAAATGGTATCAGAGTAAACAGGATGCTGCATGTAGGATGAAACTTCTCAAGTCCTTACCTGAAGAGATAAGGCTGAAATCATAGGCCTCGTACATAGTTTGAAAATGGTATCTGTAAACAGTTCCAGGAACCTGAGTCTGGATCCACTCTAGACACCCAAGCTTCCAACAGCCCAGAGAGAGGACAAGGAGGCCGCCATATCCTAGAAATGATTCCCCACCCATTCCTTCCAGGGACCCCACACATGGAAAAATTCCATATTTGTCCAATAAGCCAAGAGTGAGCAAGGAAAAAAAATATGAACTCCTGCCAAAAGTGTAGGGTCTCTATAAAAAAAAAAAATATTCCCAAAGTATGCCAGTTCAGCCACAGAACATCTGGGAATTGTTTGAAGGATAATGACAGTAATAATTATGATTACTTATACTTAATTCTCCCTCACAGGGGTGTTGTGAAGATTAATGAGTTAATGCTGGCAATGTGTTTTTGGTTCCTCCGTGAAAGCGCCCATGAAGGCCTGGATTATTATTACGGTTATTATCGTCGATATTAGACCAATCCTGTGGAAGGGAGTCCTTTGCTGCTCGTCCTCCACGTTCCCCTCAGGGAGTACGGCCACCTCTCCAATGAACAGACCCCTGGCTTGGAGCCCTTGCATCAGGCAGGGGTTCCCCGCTTTAAGAAAGAAAATGGCAGAGGGAGCAGACAGGACCGCTGTCCCCAGCAGCCCAGGTTCCTCTCAGCCACGAGGCTCTCTGTTCTCTCAGCTGCACCTCAAGGACATAAGGAGAATGTCCACTGGAAAACATGTTGACAGTGTTTTTAAGTGTCTTCCTGAATTCAGTGTCTGCAGACAGAATCATGGACACAATGCCCAGATGTGGGTAGCTGATTTTTAAACAAGACGTATAGTGGGGATTGGGGTGAGAGAAGAATGGAGGAACTTTAGATTATCTAGAAGGAAACGAGAGGGAGGGGGTATGAAAGAGGGTGGATGAGACACACATCATGACCCGTGTACATGTATGGTTACACAAATGGTGTGCATCTACATCGTGCACAACCATAGAAACACAATGATGTTCCCCATTTGTGTACGATGAATCAAAATGCAGTCTGTGAAAATAAAAATAAATGAATCAATAAAAATAATAATAAAAAAAGAAAAGTATATAAAAAAAAGACATCATTGAGCTTTGAATCCTTTCAAATCAAAGGCACATAAAAGTAAAGTTGCAAACTTGATCTCCTCTGTCCTTAGGCCTATACCAAGCAATGTTTGTTGAACAAGACAGGACGAGACAGGCTCCCTGTTCATAGAGAAGATGGTTCTTGGAAGGCAGCGTTTTAAGCCCCTCCGTGTGACTTGGTCAGGAAGACTGAATACAGTTACAAGGGCAGCTGTACCTCGGGAGGTAGGGATGAGTGTCTCCTCAATTTTTAATTGCAAGTAGAAATGACAACTTATTTGTTCAATAATAAAACACTTTTAATAGGGCTCAAAGAGGATTACGCCACCAAAAAGGCCCCTTTTGCGTGCTGTGAGTGATGATAAATGTGTGTAACCTGTCTGGTTCCGTAAGATGCTCAGTTCTACAAAAATGAACCCAATCACCCTGGAAGAAAAGAAGAAAAAAGTGGAAAACCAGGATGTTCTTTTCCCCTCTGTGCCAACGTCTCATTTCTACCTTTTTTCTCAGCCTAAAACCGCCATCACCTTCTACACTTAGATCCAGAGGGTGGGGGACTCTTCAGAGGATAGAAAAACCAGGAGAAATCAAGACCCGTCTCCCATGGCCACTCCCCCTTCCCACATAGCCACAGAATCTTAACTTCAGCTGAGCGCTTTCCCACCAGGAAGAAAAGAACACACTTCCCAGCCTCCTTTGCAGCCAGGTGTGGCCAGGTGACTAAGTTCTGTTCCAGGAGAGGTTGGCAGAAATGTGTTGGCTCCAACTTAGCTGGTAGGTGTCACCTTCATCATTCCCACTTCCGCTTTCTTGCTGCCTGGCAATCTGACACGACAGCCAGAATTGTAGCTATTAAGGACCATGAGTCAGCCTTCGGGACGGAAGGCAGAATCATGCCACCCCCACCTTCTGCAAAGATGTCCACTCTGCAACCCATGGATAAGCCACATTACCTGACAAAGGGAAATGAAGGTCACGGATGAACTAAACTTTCCTTTTTTCTCCCCCCCTGCACTACAGATTGAACCCAGAGGGGTTTTACCAATGAGTTGCATCCCCAGTCCTTTTTCCTTTTTATTTTGAGACAGGTTTTGCTAACTTGCTGAGGCTGGCCTCAAATTTACAATCCTCCTTCCTCAGCCTCCTGAGTCACTAGTATTATAGGTCTGTGCCACTGCGCCCCGTTTGGAATAAACATTACTCATGAACTGACTATACAATGGGGAGATCATCACCATCTGGATTACCCAGTTGGGTTCAATTAATCACAAGAGTTCTTAAAAGTGGAAGAAGGAGGGGCTGGGGATATAGCTCAGTTGGTAGAGTGCTTGCCTTGCAAGCACAAGGCCCTGGGTTCGATCCCCAGTACCGCAAAAAAAAAAAAAAAAAAAAAAAGTGAAAGAAGGAGACAGAAGAAAACCAGAGAGATGGCAGACTGTGAGATGAGCCAAAGGGGCTAGCTGTAAAGATGGGTGAGGGGCCATAGGCCAAGCAACATTGGCGGCCTCTAGAAGCTACGAAAGGCAAAGGAACAGATGGCCTCTTAGGGACCCCAGCAGGAAAGCAAAACTGCTCACCCCTTGATTATAACCCATTTTGGACCCTTGACCTCACACTGTAGGATAATAAATGCATGCTGCTCTGAGTTTGTGGCCACTTGTTATAGCAACAATACAAAACCAATACACCAGTGAGGTATTTTGCTGAAGATAGCAAAGCTGAAAGATGAAGGGAGCCCAGGTCCCTGATGACTGTGGAGCTGCCCCACCAGCCCTGGATGACTTCCCTCTAGACATCTTTCAGGTGAAAAGATAAAGCCTTCAGTTTTTGTGCCACTGTTATTTGGATTTTTCTTGTATATGAACAAAAACACCACTCCTAATTGTTGCACCACATTTTAGAGATGAGAAACTGAGAGCCCCTAAAGGTTAAGGGATGTGTCTAATCCCACCCAACTATTTATCTGAAATCTGAAGTAGAACGCTCGGGTCCTAACCCTGTGTGCACCATCCGCCCACTAGAACGCAGCCGTGGTTCTCAAACCAGCTTCTATCAGAATCACCAGGAGGGCTTCTTAAGACCCTGATGGCTGGGCCCTACCCGAGAGTGTCTGAGCCAGGAGGTTCGTGGGGTTAGGGGACACTTTGAGAATGTCATCGGACCAATCTTTCTTCCATTTCCAGATCCACAACCAAAGTCCACCCACATGACCGCATACCTGGAATATCGTGGCAGCTCCTTAGCTGGCTACCTTGCCTCCAATCCTGACACCCCCAGCCACCATCTGAACAAATGCATTTTGCTGTCATTACGTCATATTTCTGCTTCAAAACCATGATCGCCCCCATTGTTGATTAAAGTGAGTCCAGGGCCTCTGCAGAACTCCCGGCTCTCCCCGTTTGCCTTCCCTCTTCACCACACACCATTGCCCCTCTGACGATCCCTCTGAAAAGGAGCAGAGAAATCAAAGATTTCCTTATTTTATAACCAGGAAGGCTGAGAATACCCAGAGCCAGTTGGTCAGGTCAAAACCTTTGGCAGATCCAAACTGGAAACAAAGGGCCATTCCAATTTCATTTGCTCCCGGAGAAGCCGAACACCTCCCTCCGGGAAGGAGGAGCCCCGGGCCTTGTTCTGGTTCTGGTTAAGGGAGGCAGCAGTACCTCCATGGAAACTCAGGAGGAGGTGAGAACATAATGTGCATTTCGGCTAATTGCTCCAGGAGGGGACGGCAGCCAGGAGGAGCTGAGATGTCTGTGTGCTGTTATTCGGAATTTTGAAAGAGAGGGCAAACTTAGAGGAAATTGGCAGAGAGTTTGTCCAGCTCCAAATGCCAAAATGGAATTCTGTCCCTCCCTGAAGTTGCAGTGTGTTTGTGTGACTGCCGGGCAGCGGCCTGCCTTTCTCTGAGCAAAGAAGGGCTGGGGGTATGGAGACAGGAGAGGCTGTGGGTGGTGGCAGTAAACCCCAGGAGGAAGGGCAATTTCGGCTCAGAGCAAAAGGAACAATCTCCCACTTCTAAGCCTGCCATATTTTAGGGCCTTGGCTGGTTCCTCTTATCAAAATTAGCCTACAAATAAACATAATATTTGCCAGGCCCTTGCCTGGGATTCTGGAACCTCTCTTTCTTGAGGGCTGTTCTTTAAGAAGGAAAGGTTTTCCTCTACTTATGGTACCTTTTTATCCTGTTCCTTTTTTTTTTTTTTTTTTTTTATTGCCATTTGTGTCTTTGTTCTCCCTCTGGCCTCCTTTCTTCCATTTTCCCTTCCCGTTCTTGATCTGTGTGAACCCTTCCTCACTCTCAAAACAATTCGCTGAGACCTGGGTTTTACATTTTTCGCCATATTCTCAGCTGCCCGGCTCCTGTAACATCCCTGAGCTACTTGTCTGAGCTCCTGGTCCTCTCTCGCACACAAGACCATCCCGCTTCCTTGCAGACATCCAGGAGAGCATGCCTTTGACTAAAGAGCCCTATCAAGTGCTTACTGAGTTTCCTACCATCCGTGGAGAGTCTTGTCCCTCTGAGAAATCAGTGTTCCTTTTTGCTCACCCACAAGAACCTGCCTTGAGCAGTTCTGGTTAAGAGATTTTAAAATAAGAAAGCCCCCCCCTACACACACACACACTCACACACACACACACACACACACCACACCACCACCACCAAAAGGTGACTGGCCATGAGGTGGCCAGGCTGATGCAGAGACTTCCTGCCCAAGCTCCTCCTTCAAGGGCCTATCAGAATGGTTTGGTGAAAAGAGAGACAACTGAGAAGTTTAACAGAAATGCAAAACATTCAAAAAAAAGGGAGGAAGGAAGAAATACAAGAACATAAAAGGTAGCATTTTCATTGAGATCCTCTTTCCTCATGCTCAGTGAAGTTTCTTACTCTTAGATCTTCTAATCCTTTCTATTCCTTCCTTTCTTCATCTGGGTACCTGCTGGTTTTGCCTTCTCAGAGACTCAGTGACTAATCTCTGCACAATTTAAGTGGGAGGAAGGAGCAACCCTTGCCTCGGATCATTTTGGGGAACTTTATATTCCACACATAGATTTAATTGTGGGAAGGTAACTGGAAGATCTCAATTTAAGAAAAAAAAAAAACAACTGTGTGTGTATGTGTGTGTGTGTGTGTGTGTGTGTGTACGTGCACACAGTCCTAAACAAGAACATGTACTCTCACTGAGAACTGAAGGGCTGGTGTATCTCTGGCTCCTGTTCCCAGGGCACTGCGCGGTTCTGTAGGCTACAGGGTAACACACCCTGAGGGTGATGATAATTACCCCGGAGTTATTTAGGGTTTCTTTGTGCAGGGTGTTGGAGGGGAGAGGGGAGCTGACTTGTAAAGGAAATCGGGGATGGAAATTCCAGGTGAGCTTCAAGCACCTGGCCAGCAGTCATCTCTTCTCAGTGTTTCCTTGTTCTGGCCCCAGACTGGGAAGCCATCTCTCCCTGGCTCTCTCATGGAATTTCTGTGTGGTCCTGGTCTTACTCAATTAACCTCTTCCCTTCTGCATTTCATCATGTGTATATGGGATAGGATCAACTTCAAAGAGGTCCAGGGCCTAATTAATGTTTCTGAGGTACCTTAAGATTCTTGGATGGAAAAAATAAAACCACCACCTGTATGCATAATCCAAGCCTGCACGACGGCAGGTGGAAATTATTACTATGAGGTGTGACTCCATGTCAGAATATTTGGCTGACTCCTCCACTGTGACGAGAGAAATATTAAGTTAGGAAGAGCAAGTTTCTTCTGTGACCTATGCTGGTCCACCCATGTGGTCACTTGGTCTCCCTCTTTGTCTCCCTCCATGTGTGTGTGTAAACCTTGCGTGAGCAAATGAAGGCAATAGCCTCAACAGTTAAAATTGAGAACAAAATAATAAAAAGTGTACTGTAATTAAAATCTTCAGAAAGGAGAAGCCACCTAGGCAAAGAACTACTTCCCACCCAGCTCCTCCTGAGGGACTTAGCTTCTCCTCCTCACCACCCAGCCCACCAGCCAGGCATCTCTTTCCCCTGTTGTCTACCCAAGGCCAGAAAGATCCTGGAACTCAGTGGAACCAAACAGATGTAATGATTCTTCTGAGATCAGGGAAGTAGCACAGTTAAGTTCTTAAAATAATTACTCAAAACCTTTACTAATTACCATTGTCTTTCCTACAGTTAGTTTGCAAAGAGTCACTAAACGCAACCAGTAATTTGTTTTAAGCTCCCCAAATGCCATTCATCCTGGGTAAAAAGATAGCACTATCATATTCGTAAAGGTCTTCCGATGTGATCGTTAAGAACTAGTTTACAGAATGTCCTTCTTAATGTCCTCAAGCTGAAAGATAGTTTGCTAAGGCCAAAACCTTCATTCATCTATTTATTTATTTATTTAGTACAAATTTATTGAGTTCTCTCTAAGTGACAAGCATGGAGTTTGACCCACATTTCAAGAACCCTGGGGGGATCCATGTGTAGTAGCACACGCCTATAATTCCAGCAGCTCGGGAGGCTGGGGCAAGAGGATTGAAAGTTTGAGGCCAGCCTCAGCAACTTAGCAGGGCCTACGCAACTTAGCAAGACCCTGTCTCAAAATTAAAAAAAAAAAAAAAAAAAAAACAAGGGTCGAGGACGTAGCTCAGCAGTTAAGCACCCCTGGGTTCAATGCCCAGTACCTCCCCTGTCCATCTTGGGGGATATGAGAAAGTGAACAGGGAAATGGTGAAGATGGACCAATTATTTGCACGATAGGAGGGATAGGAACAGAACGTCTTGAATCTTGTATGATGGAGATATTCTTGGTTGGAAATTTATAAACTCAACTAAGGGGTATAAGAGGAAAAGGGTTAAATGAAATGAAGTTCCCATGCTGTCTGATCTTCGTCGTTCTTCCTGTGCTGGATGCTTCGGGACCTGTTACCTACCCCTAACCTCCAACACAGAATCTCCTTGGCCTCTTGCTCTGCCCGTTGACATCTTCCTTTCCACATAACACGTGTTGGAACTCGTGGGCATGATCCCTTGAGTGTTGAATTCAGACAAGATCAGGTGATGTAAAAGTCTCTGCAAAAACAAATCCCAATAGTTTGTGTAGAAAATACTATAGGTATATGAAGAGGTTCTTTATAAGGATTTGGATCCCAGGACTAGAGGTTGGCAAGTCTGAAGTCTGCGAGGTGAGCCAACAGACTGACCCAGGAAAGTCAGTGTGCAGTTCCAGTCCAAAGGCTGGCAGGCTGGAGACCCAAGGGAGCCGAGACCAGGAAGACCAGATGCAGACCAAAGGCAGTCAGCTAGAAAATCCACTCTTTCTCTCTCTTTCTCTCTCTTTCTTGTTTTGTTTTGTGTTTTTGATACTGGGAATTTAACCAGGGGGACTTACGACTGAGCTCAACCCCAGCCCGTTTTCTTTTTTTAAATTTTGAGACAGAGTCTCACTAAGTTTTTTTAGGGCCTCACTAAATTGCTGAGGCTGGCCTCAAACTAGCAATCTTGTCTCAGCCTCCAAGTTGCTGGGATTACAGGTGTGCGTCACCATGCTCAGCAAGAATCCTCTCTTACTTGGGGAGAAAACCGGTGTTTTTGTTCTAATGAGAGTACCTGCTGATTGGATGAGGCTCACCCACATAAAGGGGGTCAATCTCTTTCACTGAAATTGACCAATTTAAAGGTTAATCTCATCCAAAAACACTCTCACAGAAATACCCAGAAAAACGTTTGACCAAAATATCTGGACACCTTGTCAACCTAGTTGATGCATAAAATTGACCATTGCAGATAAAAGACCCTACACTAATAATATTTTTTTAATTCCTTGTACCAGTTTTCCCTATAAGTATATTTATAATTATCTTTCTTCATCTCTATTTCATAAAATTTTGGAGAAAATAAAATAGACATGACTTAAGTTACCCCTAGGAGCCTTATTCTACCTGCTGCCATCTTGAAAATACTGTCATATCATTTAAGAGTATTTTTTAAATGCCAAAGACACTAAGGCCAAAACTGTTCCCCAAATCAATAGCACTTCTTCAGTGCTACAATGAAAAAAATAAATAACCAACTAAACTCCTGGTACCTGAAAAGCAACACCTTCCCCCACGTCCCACCCAATTTCTTATACTGAAATCAAGAAAATGTCAATGACTCAAAAAGTGCCAGCCAGTTCATCACTCGGGGCTCCATGGAGACCCAGGAAGAAAGCAGAGCGTATATCATGGGCACTCCAGGCTGTCAGGAAAGCGACCTGGCTTTGGGACAAAATAGCACACTGCCACCAGAAAGCTCCACCACACCCATGTAAGCTGCAAGTTCATTTGACTCTTTTAATACAGGGGAATAAGTATTTATGATCTTTCAGTTGACGATGTTGTGACATTGACTTCAGATGAAATTATACAGCGTCATCATTTACTGCAGATTATGGACTTTCAGCAGTCTTCTCAATACGGTGGGTGGTCACTAAAGTAACCCTCTGTACGACGTTATTTAAGAAGTAAGTTCTTTCAATAATCACTCAAAACACATATATGTATACATATATATACACACACGTATATACATATATACATGCATATATGGCTGAGCACTTATTATGTACCAAACTCCAATAGGAATGCAAATGGGACGACAAAATCAATCCTAGACAAAAAAATACAGAGTCCAGTACATGATAAAAAGACAGACCAACACCAAATTAAGGCACACTTGTACATTGCTGGTGGAGTGGCAAATTGGTGCAGCCCCTCTGGAAAGCAGTGTGGAGAATCCTCAGAAAATTTGGAATGGACCCACCTTTTGACCCAGTTATCCCACTCCTCAGTTTATACCCAAAGGACTTAAAATCAGCATACTACAGTGATGCAGCCACATCAATGTTCATAGCTACTCAATTCACAATAGCCAGATTGTGGAACCAACCTAGATGCCCTCCAACAGATGAATGGACAAAGAAACTGTGATATATATATATATTTATACACACACACACACACACACACACACACACACACACAATATGGAATATTATTCAGTCATAAAGAAGAATACTATTATGGCATTTGCAGATAAATGGATGGAATTGGAGAATATCATGCTAAATGAGATAAGCCAATCCCAAAAAACCAAAGGCCAAATCTTTTCTGTAGTAAGTGGATGATGATATATAATGGGAGTGGGGGTTGGGGTGAGAGAAGAATGGAGGAACTTTCGATTACATAGAGGGGAATGAGAGAGAGTGGGGTAGGAAAAATGGTGGAATGAGACAGACATCATGACCCTGTGTACATGTATGATTACAGGAATGGTGTGAATCTACATCATGCACAACCATAGAAATGAAATGATGTACCCATGTGTACAATGGATCGAAATGCAGTCTGTAAAAAATCTAAAAAAATTTAAAATACCAATGTGAGCGATGCCACCCGGGGAAGACTAGGGTAGTCGACTCAGAGGTACCGAAGCAAAGAGGATCGCCTTTTCCTAAGTGGTCCTACTCCCTCATCATCCCAGAGATCACACCTCACATACTGTCACGAAGGATATCCAGTGGTACTCCAGTCATTACCGTGATCAGCTGATGAGCACGCACGAGCAAGGAAAGGGTATTGACTGTAGTACCGATAATGAAGTATCACCCACAATGAAGTATTTCCGCGGGTGGCATCTCAAGTCGAATACCAATAAACTATGTTTTTATCTCAACGACTTTGAACTAAGAATGCTATGGTATCAGAGCTGGCGATCGCACCCCCCCTCGCTGAGCACTGCAACCTACTGAAGACTTGCACGACTTCTCTCCCTGATGGACCCTTCACAGTCTGCAGACCACAGGACCTTCCCCAGCCGCATCTGGGGTCAGCTCTTATGAGAGGCAGATCTTCACTTTTAAAGTGATTTGAGGCCCAGCCGAAAACTGTTCTCCTCTGGCGTACCACATGACATCCCCAAGGGGACATCGTAAGCCAGCAGGGACCACCCTCAGTAGCGGGCTGCTGCGTGTGACAGGGGACAGTGCTTGCTCACCTATCCACATACTTCTAGAGCCGTGGATCTGATGCACAGATATCAAATCAAGAAACATAAAACCTTGATGTGGAAATGTTGTCTCAAACAGGCCGATTATACTGATGAGGAATCAGATGCCACCGTAACTTGCCCAAAGTGACAGAGCTAGGAAATGGTGAAGCCAGACTGAATTCTCCATTTCCTTATTCTTTCAAGTCTATCAGACCTCTAAGTGGACATTCAAGAGGCTAACCTCCTGAGGAGAGCCATTAACAAACACCCCGATCTAACACCCAGAGCCAGTTTACAACTGGATTGTTCTTATATCAACAGATAACATTTCATATGGAAAAGAAAAACAGTCTTCTGAAAGAGATTGGGAATATTGGAGCTGATCTGTGGCGATCAGGAATGGTCACACAGTGAGAAATATGTAAGATCCCTGAGAGAAACATAATCCCCTAAAAAGCCTGAACTCCTTGAAGATGAACAGGAATTATGTGTGATTAATTTTTATCCACAGTGCTTAGGAAGGCCTGACAATAGACGGTCAATAAAGCTTTGTGTGCTGAATGTGTGGCTGTATGTAGACAAGTCTCAAAACAACACTGAACGAGAGTAATAATCACATGAATGTGTCACACTGAGCACAGCACCTTCTGGAAGGTGGCAGTATTCACAGAAATGAAGAGACCCTGCCAGCTCTGTGCCTGGAATACACTTCACCACACCTCAGTGATTTGGAAGCTGGCTGGCCTTCTTGGGAAAGAAATAGAATGTCTTAGGCAGGGCCAAGAAATGTCTCTCTCTCTTTCGGATCTGCTTTAAAATTCACATTTGCCCACCACTGACATAACTCAGTTCCATGAGCGCGTGACTTGCACTTCCAGCTCAGTGTTCATCTTTTCTGAAATGACCGTGAAAACGTCAAAGTGATCAATGGCAAATAAATGTTGGTGCTCATTTATACTTTCAGGATTTAAGCAACACTGCTCAGAGAACTTTGTGAGTTTGACCAAATTTAACACCAAACTCAATGTCAGCAGGCTTGGGAAGCACAGCTCCCCACTGTAAAGTAGACCCAACCGTCCAAGGGAGTCCTTGAAGCAGATAAGGACAATACACGCTGCTGTCATCGATTGCTCTATGATCCTGGATTGTCCCTGATGTGGCCTTTTAAGTACCTATTATAGGTTCACAACACTAACTGAAGCAAACAGGGGGGAAAGTGACACTATGATTAAAAATCAAGATTTGAAAGACACGTAACATCATGGAAAAACCTTCCCGATGCAATTGTATAAAAACTTAAGAGTGTGTGAGTTCTGAGTTCCAGGTATCTAATATGGCATAGCAAACTTCTCCAAACAAGCAAGACCCCACACAAAGGCACATTTATTTTGCCAATGAATACAAAATTTGGACAAGACTTCAGGGGAAGGGCATCCACTTGACGTCAACAGGGACAGCTCCAAGGTGGGACTTGGAATTGTCTGAAGGCCTACTCAAACACTGATCTGACAGTTGAGGCTGTCTTTGGACTGGGAGACTCCGTTTCCTTCCGTGTGGATCTTTCCACACAGTCTTCCTTTCCAGGTTAATTTGGGCTTCCTCTCAGCACAGTCTGTATTGAAGGGTAAACATCCGAAGAGATAGAAAGCCAAGAAGCAGCTGACGAGCATTCTCTGAAATTCCGTTTTGTTTCGTTTTGTTTTGTTTTAAAGATGGCCTCGCGAAGATGCTGAGGCTGGCTTTGAACTTGTGATTCTCCTTCAGCCTCCCTCGTCACTGGGAGTACCAGGCATGCACTACCTAACCCCCTAAGTCACACTGGAGCACTCCCAGCGCAGCCCCTGGCCAACCAAGATGCAAGGGGAAGAAGCACACATTTCTCAATGGAAGAGTATCGATGTTACTTTGTTAAGAAAAAAAAAAAAAAGTTTAATGAGTATAAAAGTTTAAAAAGTTTAAGTTTAAAGTTTATATATTGGTGTGATCCATCTCTGGAATACCCTCTGTTGTACTGAGAGATGTAAGTTCCTTCAAATTCATATCTAAATTGGTGAAAGCCACAAATCCCTAACTGTCAAATCTTCAGAACTACTACAGATATTCTCTATGTTCCACAGACTCATTAGGTAACTGCAAAGGCAATGAAGTTCTCCAAACTTAAACAAAATAACCAAAAAGACCAATAAATGGAAAAGCAAGACATCACAGGGCTTGAAAGAAAGCGTTTCTTGTTTGTTCATTTGTTTTTCAATACAGGAGATTCAACTCAGGGCTTTTTTTTTTTTTCTTTGAGGTGCTGGGGATCGAACCCAGGGCCTTGTGCTTGCGAGGCGAGCACTCTACCAACTGAGCTGTCTCCCCAGCCCTAGAACTCAGGGCTTAATGAATACTAGGCAAGTGCTCTACCAGGCTGGCCTTCACCTTGTGATCCTCCTGCCTCGGCCTCCTGCCTCGCTGGGATAACAGACATGCCACACCACACCAGAAAACCTTTTCCATTTTCAGACCAGGAGGCATTAGATCACAAGGCTGGCTTCCTCTGGTCATTTGATATTCACACCTGCGTTAGTCATTATCCACTACTGGTCACAAATACCTGAGAGAATCAACTTATAAAATGAAAAGGATTATTTTGGCTCACAGTTCTGGATGTTTCAGTCCATGGCCAGTTGACCCTGTCGCTCTGGAGCCTGTGGTGAGGCAGCACGTCATGGTGGAAGGAGGAGCAAAAGGTTCACCTCCAGTCCAGAATGTGATAGAGAGGAACAGACCAGGTCACAGAGCCCTCTTCGAGGGCACAACCCCCATGACCACCTTCCACTAGGCCTTACCTCCTGAAGATCAAAAACACCTTGAGTTGAGACCAAGCCTTTAACACTGGCCTTTGGGGAACATACCAGATCCAAACTGTAAACACCCTGTGTCATCGACTTCCATGGACAGAAGCTTGGATGTGTGGCTTCCTTCCAACAAACAAAACTGACGGAATGTCACACCCAAGCTTAGGTTACTAACATGCTTGCTCCCCCACCTCCCTCTCTTCCTCTGCCTGAAGCACAGTGGCCACACGGAACTGCCCTAGGAAGAGGGCCCCCCCCCCCCCAAAGAACAGAATTCTCCCAAGAACCCTACGAATAAACTCAGACCCTTGCCCTGTTGAACTGTTAGATGACACCGCAGCCTTGATTGACAGCTTTACTGCAGACACACGAGAGGACGTGGGCCAGAGTCATCAGCTTCTCCTGGATTTAGGACCACAGAAACGAGCTGTGAGTTAATGAGGGTTTTTATTATTTTAAGCCACTAAGTTTTGGAATAATTTGTTATATAACAATAGGTATATTATGGACTGAATTATGCCCTCTTCTCACCCAAGATTCCTAAGATGCATGCCTAACCCCCGGTACGCTTCACAACATAACAGTATTTGGAGATAAAGCCTTTAAAGGGGCAATTAGGATAAAATGAAGCCTCTAGAAAGAGCTCTACTCTTATCTGACTGGTGTCCTTATAAGAGGCAGAGACCCCAGGATGTGTGCACATAGAGGAAAATGTCACGAGAAGACACAAGAAGGCCGCCATCTGCGAGCCAAGGAGAGAAAACAGCCCTGCTGCGACCTTGATCTTGGACTTCCAGCCTCCAGAATTGTTGTTACATATTCGGACACGCACACAATATAATTTGGCCAATATCACTCCTCACTGTGAGAGAATAAATTTCTATTGTTGAAGTAGCCAGCTTACGGTATCCTGTTACAGCAGCCCTAACCAACTGATGCCAACAACTACAAACCTTCTTACCTTAAGGATGGTGTGGTAGAGCATTTTACCTCAAGACGACTAACCAGTGGGTAGTCAAACAGCATGCATTTAACTACCTACATGATCATCATGGTCAACTACCCTTTCTGGAACTCACTCTCCTCACCTGTAAAATGAAAGCTTATACGGGATCAGGGGTGGCAAGCCAGAGAGACCTTGTCTGGCGACTGCAGTCTCTCCAGATAACATTTTATTGGAATACTGCCAGGACTCTGCATATATCTCTGACTGCTTTCAAACTGCAATTGCAGAGTGGAATAGGAGGTGAGTAGTTGCAACAGAAACTGTGTGGTCAGAAAATCTTATAATATTTACTATCTGGCTCCTGACGGGAGTTTGCCTGCCAACCCCAGGACTCAGTAATCTCCAAGGAACCATCAGGTTTTAAATGTGCACAATCCTGCATGTTTGGATATGCTATAATGAATCACACTAATGTATTTAGTTATAATAAGTCAAAACATTTAAAAATAATTTTTTAAAAATTTTTACAACCCTGGGAGTCTAGAACCTTAAACCCCTGACATCCAGTCTGGTTGTCTCTGGGTTGGACCAGTGTTTCTCCAAGGCTGAGCCTTGAACCAGCAGCATCAGCATCACTGGGAACTTGTTAGAAATTATCAGTTTGATAATCATTGATATCACTATATTGGCCAAATTATATGACATTGGGTGCATGTATAAATACTTAACAGCAAATCCCACCATTATGTACAAGTAGAATACACCCATAAGAAATGTGAAAAAAAGCAAATCATCAGCTCCCACTCCAGATCCACTGAATCAGAAATTATTGAGTGAGATCAGAGAGCTGAAGTAGGATTTTTTTTGTTGTGTTTTTCGTTTTCTGTTTTGGGGGTTTTCTTCAGTGCTGAGGATGGAACCTAGGGGCTTACACAGATTAGGCAAGTATCTATCACTGAACCACATCCCCAGCCCAAGATGTGAGTTTTAATAAGTCCTCCGTACACTGATGGGAATCTTGCTATTGCATTACATTCATTTATTACACAGAAATTAGGTAAGAATAATTTTACTCTTTAAACAATTTAAAAGAGACAAATCAAAGTAGTGTTTACAGAAAGCCATTTTAAAGGGTATAATTTGGTGATTCCTAGAGAATAAAAAAGAGAAAATAGATATTAAATAATAATGATAATAATAATATAATGGTTTGATCTCTATCACTTATTTCTTTTTGTGGAATTAGTAAAAAGCAAACCAGAGCTGTCAAACTCCATGTTTACTTTAGCAGCCAGTTAGAACCATCCTCTAAATTAAACAGCCTGACAATGCTAATCTCCTTCAAGGAAAAAGCACTTTGCATTGTTCACATGGCGTGCCAAACAAAAAGCAGATTCAAGTGATCACTCCAAGACCCAGAGAATGAGTCTGATTTTGATTTATATATTGGAATTTACCAAAATAATTTCAGGGCATTGACTATGTTTTCTAAGTGTAAAAAGCTCAAAGAAAGAAGAAAGAAACAAAGAAACAGGAAGTCATGACACCTACACACTCAGAAGAGGAATCCCTGGACCAAAAACCATTTCCTGCCTTGCAAGGTAGCAGAAACTTCTCTTCTTTATCTAAAATCCAGTTCCTACACCACTCAGAACCAAAGCTGAGCCAAAATATTGGTTCAGGACTGGCAGAATCATTAGATTTCCTTCTTCTTTTCCTGGAAAAATGCAGCCCTGCAGCTGAGTTATTGAACAAATGAATTATTGCACCGATATATCTCAGAAAAATCCCACTGAGTGAGAAAAACCAGAGAAAAGAATACCCAGCAGACAAGCAGTCAGCCTTCCATTACTGCCTGGAAAACCCTTGCCTCATTCCAAGCTGACCTCCTAGCTGACCTTGCTTGGCCTATGAGTCTCCTGGAATCTCTACCACCAACTCTGACCTAGGAGGGGTAAGATCACGTTGTGTGTCCAGACCCAACCCTGGTGCCCTTCCTCAACATTCAAGGACACTGAGCTTTGGTCAGACTTTGCTAGACTTCAGAGAACACACCCAACAGCATGGTCTCATTTCCCTGAGCCCTAATGGCTACAATACAAAGGCAAAGCAAGGGCTTGCAATTGTTGGCTCACTTGGGAATGTGAAAAGAGTCATACTGTCACTTAGGAAAATGCATTTTTTCCATGACTCTTTGGTATCAGAGTTCTAATGTTCTGTATGAAATTGGGGGTGATAACTAATATACTAACCTGGGTTTGAATGGTTCAATCAGGTCAACTTCTATGTGTCAAATAAGGAAGCGAGTGTCTCTATCCCCGACTCAAACAACTTCACCTCCTCAGAGGGATGGTTCAGTCTAGTGAAGCTTAGGGGTATTTGCTGATTATGGTGACCACTTCTTCTGACAAAAATTGATACCATAAGTTACACTGACCCCAAATGAGAAATAAACAGGAAACTTGGCTAGTGACCTATATACTGCCAATAGACATCATGGCAGAACTTGCAATGGTTGTTGGTAGTGCACCTACACTCCAGTTCAACCAGTGCTTTTGATTATCTGGTGGAGAGGCAACGGTCTTAGATTCTCTTGTGCTTTCCTTTCCAAAAAAAACAAAAACAAAAAGATTAAAAAGTCATCCCTGTATATAAAACAGTAGAGATACTTTGGAAATGGTTTGGCAGTTTCTTGCCAGAGGTTAAATATACACCCACCTTCTGAACCATCTATTCCACTTCCATGTATTCACCCAAAAAAAATATTTTCCCAGATGAAAGCACATGAATGCATAAAGACTTGAATGTGGATGTTTGTAACAACTTTGTTTATAACAGCCAAAACCCAGAAATGACTCAAATGTCTATCAACAGGTGAATGAATTAAAAATCATGATATATTCCTTCTAATGAAGCATCACTCAGCAATATAGAGGAATGAATTATTGAATTATTGAACAAATGCATTATTACACTGATATATCTCAGAAAAATCCCACTGAGTGAGCAAAACCAGAGAAAAGAACACAAAGCTGTTCACAAAACTCTAGAAACTAATCTATAGTGACAGAAAACAGATCCCTGGTTACCTGGGTATGGGTGGGAGGAGAAGGGAGGGGCAGAAGGAAGAGGAATTACAAAGGTATGAGGAAACTTTGGGATGGGGAAACTCACCGTCTTGATGGCAGCGATGGTTTCACAAGTGACCAGATTTGTCAAAACTTCAAATTGCACATCTAAACATGTACAATTTATTGCATGTCAGTTATAACTCTTATTAAAGGTGTGAGCGTTTCCCTCCTTGAATTGGAGAGACAAAATCTGCAAACTAACCATAGCAATACATTCACTGGAAAGTCAGGTTCCATGTCCCTTCTAGAATTCTGACTTGTTTTATGCTGGGAAATTTGGGTCTCTCTCACTCTGTGTTTCTTATCCCATCCCCAAGTCCAGTTGAACAGCAGGAGAATGGATCACCTATATTTTTAGCTTCTGAGGTTCAGCCTCCTATGACAACTTCTCTCCAGGCAAATGTTTCTTTCCTTCCTGCAAGGACAAAGAAGGGGACAAACCCAATGGATGACACCAAGATGCAAAACTGCTCACAACCCCATGCACACCACAGAAACCAGTCTTCAGCAGGAATTTACCCGAACTGAGTAATAGACTTTCTGAGTGGGTTTAGCCTAGGCTGCAGAGGAGGGGCCAATCTAGTGAGAGGAGGGAGGGACATCTGGACAGATGTGCCCCCGCATCGAGGGTCCATCCTGGGGATATTTGTCCTTGTAACCTCATAGGAAAGCCCCCTGCTCACCAAGCTATCTCTTACTCAAGAAGGGTTCCCCAGGAAAATGCCAGTCTGTGCCAAGCAGCGGGTTAGCTACAGGCATTTGATTTATGCACTTAACCTTGGGGTTTGCCAGCAACAAGAAGCCCCATGCCTTCTCACAAGCATCTGCATTAACATTAACTATTGCAGATGGCCCTTCTGGCCCCTCGGGGTCACCGCGATAACCTCCTTTCAACTCTTGACATTCTACCACTCCCAACCCAGGGTACCCCCAGATGAACCTCAGCTATCAGAAGGCGATGAGACATTTTGAATCAGGTTTATTCCAGATGAAGGAAGCCAGTTTGCCATTCAGGATGTTAGACTTTCTTGCAACTCAAGTTTCCAAATCAAGCCCAAATGTGGACAATGTGGATTCCTGCCAAAGGACGAAGTCATGACACTTTTCATATGTCTTGAGTCCTCTAAAATTGTGGATCGATCTTTTAGTGGGGCAGGAGAGGTCTGATTCTCAGTCCTAAATTCAAGCACAACCATGGGAGATTATAGATTTGGCTCTTTGGTAATTTCTCTGATCTGTCTTGAATGTGCTTGAGCATCTCACTGAGGAAGTAAGCCCTCCAGAAAAGTAATTCTGATACTTGCTCAGTCAATGCCGAAGCTCAGGAAATTATAGGGACCATAGGCAGCTTACCATATCAAAGGTTAATTTCACATATTGAGTATAAAAGGGTGGTTCACAGTCTGAGCCACTGTGTCCTCCTATCACCACAGGGAAATATTTGGCAATGTCTGGAACATTTTTTGCTTATCACAACTAGAGTAGAGGACACTTCTGGTATCTACTGGATCAAGACCAGAGATGCTGCTATAGTGCACAGGGTGGTCCCCCAATACATTTTTCACACACACACACACACGCGCGCGCGCGCGCACGGGCGCACACACGCGTTCAACAAAGAATATTCTGTCCCAAAGTATTAAAGGTACAAAGGTTGAGAAACCCTAATGCACAATGGGAAGTTACAGATCTTTCTAGGGACTTTCCAATTTTAGGGGAAAATAAGCCACCTCCATTTTAAATTCAGTTTTTAGAATGCCGTTTTAGGCGAGGCATCTAATTTTTTGCCTTGATTTTCCATGTCTGCAAAATGGGAGCATTCCCCTGTCATTTCTTCCTCTTTTCTCTCTCTTCCTCCCTGAGCGCTGCTAATGAATGTTTGCCAAGCACTTTGAAGAGTCTAATTACTGTTATCCCCAGGATATCAGTTCAAGATTGCAGGGCACCCAAGAGTCCTGCAGACGATGAGATACTGAGTTCAAGGAGCCAGTCTTGTCGTGGTGGTTGCTATTTATCATTCTCCAAGGGCAGTATCAAGCCCTTAGGCTTGAATTACTCAAATCGAGTCTAGAATCTGCTGAAGGAAACCGAAGGTTCTCACAATTAAACCCCAGCCTTTCCCAAAGTCAGGGACATACGCCTTTAGCTGAGAGCTTCTAGCGGCCAGCGAGTAAGATTCAGAACATCTTAGCAGGTAGCCAGCATCCGACAAACCAGGGCTGATGACTGCTTTATGCATAATTCAGGTAAAATTTAAATAAAACTGGGGATACCTCAATTTCAGGTTGTCAGGAGAATGCAGTACATCAAGAAATTTTTGCCAGGCACAGTGGCCTATGCCTGAAATCCCAGCAATTCAGGAGGCTGAGGCAGGAAGATTGAGAGTTCAAGGTCAGCCTCAGAAACTTAGCAAGGCCCTCAGTAATTTATCAAGACCCTGTCTCAAAATAAAAAATAGGAATGTGGCTCAGTGGTTAAGTGCCCCTAGGTTTAATCCCCTGTCCTCCCCTCTCCCTCCCAAGAAAAAAAACTTTTTCAGTGCCTTCCACTTAGCAATCACTGACCATTAAAAAATATGTATAGTTCCAGCCAGGCATAGTGGCGCACACCTATAATCCCAGTGGCTTGGGAGGCTGAGGCAGGAGGATTGCAAACTCAAAGCCAGCCTCAGCAAAAGCAAGGCACTAAGCAACTCAGTGAGACCCTGTCTCTAAATAAAATACAAAATACAGCTGGGGATGTGGCTCAGTGGTCGAGTGCCCCTGAGTTCAATCCCCAGTATCCCCCCAAAAAATGATAGTTCTGACTGAGCAGGTGATGATCTTAGATTCGACATCCAAACATACTCGTCTATAGTAAAGATGAGCCTCCACAAATATCTCCACCCTCATCACCACGTCCTGACCCTTCTGTTCAGAAATGATGGCACGCTGGGGCTCACAGGCCTGTGGCTCACACGCTGGGGCTCACAGGGGATCAACTTGCAAAGGTCCCCTGAGCACACTCTACCAGGAGAGCTGCAGTGAGAAGCCAGCAATAGGAAGACCTGGTGTCTGTCCTCAGGGGCCACCCAACTGACTTGAGAAGTCAAACGGCAGCCACCTCACAATGCTGGACTTGTGTAAGTGCTGACCTAAGTGGCATGGTTGACAAAGAGGAAGGACTTGAAAGGGGATGGGCAAGAAACATAGGTAGAAGTTCCGGGAAACCTGGAGAAGACCCCCCAAGCCTTCCTTCTCAACTCCCGACCAACCGTAAGACCCTTCAGATTTCCCAGGCACTATTTTACCACAAGATAAGGACTCTGCGTTCTGGATTGGGTTCTCTTGTTCCCAATGCATGACTGTTGACTACAGAATGCGTCACTCACCAGGAACCGTGGTTCCGAAATCTGAGGCCTGAGATTCTGCATTTCTAACCAGTTCCTGGGGGATGTCAGTGGTGTGGTTAGATAATTAGAAAATCCAACACCCCTTTAGGGAAAATTATGACTGTAGTTTAGGTGGAGTCTGAGTGTGTCTCCCCAGAGGTTCACATGTTGGGAGATTTGTCTTCTGTGTGATGTTAAGAGGTGGTCGGACCTTTAAGAGGCGGGGCTTAGTGGGAGGTCACGGGGTCACTGAGGGTAATGATCTCAGAAGGGATTAAAGTAGTTCTCACAGGACCCCAAGTTAGTTCTTGCAAAGGGATTGTTATAAAGAGAGGGACGCTTATCCCCTTGCCTTGCTCTGGCCTCCTGTCTCTCAATGTAGCATTTCTGCCAATGAGACCTTCCCCAGAGCCCAATATCCTTGAACTTGCAAAACTCTGAGCTAAATAAACCTTTTTCTTTAGGAAAAAAAAAACACCCAGCCTCAGGCGTTTTGACACAGTAACGGACAATGGACTAATACAATCACGCAGCACGCACACCCAACCAAAGACCGCCAGGAGCATCAGCTTTCAGTGAAGCTGTAGATCACAAACCTATTAGTTATTATATCATTTTTCTAGGTGTTCAACATCAGGAACTCAGGAAGTCTCCCAAGACCCAGCTCAAATAGATAAAGACGTCTTGAACTTCTGCCATGTGCCAGGGGCTTTACCGTGATATCATACTGAAATTTTCTTCTCATTTTGATGGGCCAATGTTAAAAGATGCCAAAATGAGCTGAACTAAAGGAAGGGAAGAGATGAACGTGGATCTCAAAGAGATTTTAAACACACACACACACACACACCACACATACACACACACACACATGCCAACACACCCTGAAGTGACCTAGCACAGGAAAGGGTGGAGGCCCAAAAAAGGGACCTAAGAGAAAAAAACAACCCAGGCAGACAACAGATAAACTACTCTGTGGTTAGGTCCAGACCCTAGGAATCGAATCAACTCTGGAAAGTGGTTACCTCCCAGATCTGCTCGGTTCTCATTGTGTTTTGTGACCAGCATTTTCTTCATTTTTAGGGTTACTGAGCAGGAACGGCACCGTCTGTGACATTTGACATGTGACAGAAGCTCCTACGGAATGTCCACGGAGCAGAGATCCTTCCACCTGGGGCAGAGACAGAGTCGCACCCGCAGTGCAGACCAGAGCTCTTCTCTGCCAGCAGGGCTACTTTTATTTCTTTTTAATGAGGGAAGCTGAAAAATACATTCACCCGCTGAAACTGCCAGGGAAATTTGAGACAGCACATGCAATTATTAACTCAGTTGAAATGTATTATTAATAATAATGCTTCGCTCTGTTGTAGCATTTTCAGGCTTCAAAGCCATTTACAAACATCAACTAATTAATCCTTACCTCAGCACGGTGAAGTCATTAAGTATCATTATCCCCATTTTGCAGAGGGGGAAACTGAGGCACCCAGAGGTGAAGCACCTTGCCCAAGGCCACAGAAAGGATGTGTTCTCAGAATCACGAAGGCTCTCTGACTTCCACGGACGCACTCCAAAGCTCTCACTCCTGGGGGGGAAGTGAAGTCCTCTTGCAGGAGACGCCCCCAAAAACAGCAGTGATGGAGCACGTCCCTGCCTCCTGCCTTTCATAGCACCTCCCTGCAAATAATCAGAATCATATTTTATTTTTTAGTGTTTTCCTTCCTCATTAATTTTTTTAAAGCGCTCTGACTTGAGGGAAGATGCCAAAGCATTTTAATGATGTATGAAATAAAAAATAATAATAATAAAAGCTTCTGCCCACACAGAGAGAACACAAGCCTGCTTCTTGGAGGGGTGCTGTTCTTTTTCCCTCTCGGGCTGGAACTCGCTCCCTTTCAGAGCCACGGAGCTCAGTCATCGCCAGAAACTTAAAAAAAAAAAAAAAAAAAGAAAGAAAAAAAGAAAAAAAATGAGCATTGGAACATTGCAGGCTGAGACAGAAGAGCAAGCACAGCTTGGTCTCCATGACCTTCTACAAATCGGGCCTCACTTCCCTTGCCCTGAGCTTTGTAGAGAGACACCAACCCCACCAGAAAATTCACTTGGGTTTAGGGGCGGGGGCTGCTTTGGCTTTGGCTTTGGTTTTTCTTGTATTTTGCTGCATTTTCTCTCCTCCTCTCTTCTGTTTTCAAATCTTCCACAGGAAAGGTGAGGGCTGACCCAAGTGCCCCCACCCTCACCCTAAAGGTTCTGTGGTTGGTATTTACAGGGATGAGACAGACTGAAAGACCAAAGTGGCACGTCAGCATGTCACAGAAGTCCACAGGGCCTTCTGAGCCAGCGGCAAATATCTTATGGGGCTTCCAGGGGCCATCCCTGCAGTAAGCGCGGCCAGGACATCTCCTCTTTTTTCAATTGACCACTGAGGATGGGTAGGGGGAGAGGGGACCACTCCCACCTGGCAGGAGACCCCAACCCAGCCTAGGCTTTCCTCACACACTGATGCCACTCTTGGGTCTTTCCGCCAGCGTCACTGTCCCTGTGAGTTCATCAAGTCATCTCAGTGGACTCTGAAAACCCCACACAACTTTAAAAGACAATAAAAATTGTTTTAAAAAGGCAAAGTAAGATGTCAGTTTGGCAATTAGAGAAACATACTTGGGGGATAAAACTTTAAAGAAAAGCATGGAGATAAATATAAGATAGAATAATGGTTGCTTGTGTGATATGGGAAGCTTCTGGGGTGACTGGGATTTCTTTCTCAATCAGTGTGGTTATGAAGGTATTAGCCTTGTAACTCGGTTATTGCTAAGTGATCCTTTTTTATACAATTAGGGTATTGCTGCTATAATTTACATCTGTTATGTTCTACCCTGTCAGTGTCCCCATCTGCACCCTGCCCACCACCAGGGTTGACATTCCTATGGCACCATAAGACCCCACAGGCACTAATGGCTGCTCTCTCTTTGCTTGACCCTCTCCAACCAGATTCTGAGCTCCCTACCTATTCCTCTTCCTATCTTTGGGCCCAGCACAGAGACCTCTACATAGTAAGTTTTCCAACACTGTTAAGCAGATGAGATGAAATATGTATATGAAGGCCTTTCCTAGATGGTTATGCTGGTAGGGAGTCACTGCAACAAGCGGAAAAAGTAGACCGTGTTAAGCAGAACGAGCTGAAATGCAGGAAATCGGGTGTCTACAAAATCACTTCAACAGCTAGAGAAGAGACCCAGGGGCTGAGCTCCAAGATTGGGGCTGATCACCTCATACCAGGCTTATCCATCTGTCTTTATAGAACCTCCGGGGGTCTTGCCCAGGATCCAAGAGAAGCCAGGTGCAGTGGTGCACACCTGTATCCCAGCAACTCAGGAGGCTGAGGCAGGAGGATCAAGGCCAGCCTCAGCAACTTAGCAAGGCCCTAAGCAACTTAGCAAGAACCTGTCTCAAAACTAAAGAGGCTGGGTGGTTCAGTGGTTAAACACCCCTGGGTTTAATCCCTGGTATAAAAAAATACAACGGGAGACTCATGCTTTGGGACAAAAACCAAAAAGCCCCTCTGCACACAGCACCCAACTTCTTCGGCTTCTTGTCCTACACTGACATGCCTAATGCTCTGGGAACGTGGGAGGCAGGGAGGTGGCCATCCCCAACAGACTGTAGCCAGGTCTGCCCTGATGGTGCACATCATGAACTTCAAATGTAAATACCCCTGGTGAGCCGTGCCCACCAGCCTGGCCGCCTGTCGTTCCCACCTGGCCTGCATGCGACCTGCTGGCTCAAGCTGTCCCTCAGACTCTCCCGCTCACAAACTCCTGCTGTTCCTCAGGTTCACGGAAACTATCTTCATCATGGGGAAGTCTCCTCTGAAGCCGTGTGCGCAGCACTTAGCTCAGCACCGCAGGACCCCAGGAAATGGAAGCATCTGTCTACACGTCTGTCTCTCTAGACTATGAGAACATCAAGGGCAGAACTGGACAGCATTCATTTTGGCATGGAGCCAGCACACAGTGGGTATTCAATCAGGGTTTGTTTAACCTGCGCACCGGTGAACCACAGATCAGCCTTGCCTTTTAGCGAGACGCGCACACCAAGCCGGGCTCTGCCTACCCATCTACCTTCTTTCATTCTGACCTTCTTGACATCTGTGCTTCCCCAAGCAGCTCAGAACCAGGACCAGCTGGTGAGATTTGAAAGCACAGGTATCTAAGCCCCCTGTCAGAGATCTGAAAAAATCCTCCCTCACATAACTCTGATACATAACCAAGTTTGGAGATCATTGCTTATGTTGGGTCAGAGAAATTTGAACCAATGTGTAAATGATGCTTCAGGAGAAATGGAAAAGAAATAGTGACATTCACATAAAACACGAGACATGCCTTGGCCAGAGGGGAGGGGAAAGGAACAAAAAATCTTGTCATGAGTGCTGGAATTTTAGCTTTTTAGTGCAAACAACTTCAAGCAAAATAAATTTTGTTAAAGACCTGGTGCAAAAATCCAGAGCACCTGTCAACTGAACCACTTCTTCTTTTTCAAGAAGACAGAAGGAAAGAAAAAAGTAGTCCGTGTCCTTAACTAAAGCCTACAAACTTGAGTCTTTGGAAATGCCAAAATATCTTCGATAACACATTTAGACACCTATAAAAACAGAAAGTTCAGTCAGAAATGCCAATAAATGATTCTGAGCTTGTCTTAAAGCCATTACAGCTGCAAAAACATAAAATATCTCTCAGATTTTTAGAGCAACTCCTTTGGAAAAAAAAAAAAAAACCTGGTAGACAGATTCAAAATAGAAGAACTGTATGAAAGGTGAACAGTAAAACTGAGATCGTCTTTATGGTTTTGTTTGATGTCTTTTCCTTCTTTTGCTACATTGACACCTACTAGGTGTGAATATTATGAAGTTACATAGGCAGGGAACAGGAGGAGTTGCTGATCAGGGATGGGGTGGAGACGGGGTGGTTTGAAAATCAGTTGAAATGTTTATTGCTTAGTATCCAGCTTGACTCCAGGCAAAAGCTTTGCCATTTGCAAGTGAGGGAGGAAATTGAAAAGAAGCTGTGACCAGTCCAAAGCCAGGTGTAAGGAGAATGTCCCCTGCCACACTGACATTGAACGGAGCCAGCATTGGGTAGAGAAGCAATTTGCTAGGCAGTAAAGAGAACCCAACCTTTGCCATCCCACCCTGGCCAACTCAGGTGCGGGTCTCCACCAAGCCATCTCGGCTCTCGGGTGTCGGTCCTGCCTGCTTCTGATCTGGCTGGAAGTGCCTGTTTTCTCAGCTTTTCCCCCTGGGCACAGCAAGAAGTTGTTGTTGTAATTCCAGTTCTAGCGAGCTTGGTACATCTTTAACAGTTCTTGTGTTGTTATTAACTTAGTGACTAACTGAGAGGTGTTTGGCTTTTGAAACACTGCCACGAAAACTTCTCTCTCATCTCTGGGTGATGTCAGCCCCATAAACCCAAGAGCTGGAAGAAACAATAGAGATTTCAGTGGTAAAATTTAATGAGGTAGACCCTTCTTGTCCCAAAAATCTGAAATTACCTCCATTTTCTGCACCAGGCAGTTAAAAGGATCTCTGAGGGAATTTAGGAGGTAGATTCAGCCTTCAGAGTCATTTCAGTGCATCGACTTTGAATTCCCTAGGGGGAAGTAAATCATGAAGTCTTTACACTCTCCAGTGCTGGATGATTTGAAGCATCTCATATGGACTTTACGAAAAGAAACCGATTTCCCAATAAGCTTGGCACAGATGATCCAAACAGGCCTTAAAGCAGAAGATAGTTTAACATCGGACACCAGAAACTGAAGGACAGGCGCCTTGCAGAAGCTCAGTCAAATACCCAGCAGGTTAACAGTTTCAGGAGAGAGCAAAACCCAGGACACGTTTCGATAGGGACTTAGAGTGGTTGTAAAGGTCAGGAAAACAGTCTAGACATCAATGTAATCCACAGGGCTGTGTGTCCCCAAAGGAAAGAACCTCGGTCCTGCTCTTCATTAGGAACATGATTCTAAATCCATAGCTGAACGTCACCGAGGAAGGGTGAAGTTCAGCACACCTGTCTATCTGCTGACAGCTAACCCAGGATATTAATTAATGGTTCACAGGACCCTGGCCAAGGCCTGCATTAAAACAGACAATGCTGGTGCTGACATGGCACAATCTTTGCAATGAGTACAATTAGCTTCTCACTTCTTTTATGGTCTCCTCCAACCGGAGCTGCAGAGAGGCGTTTCTGTCTACAATCTTCAACGGCCTCCCAGCCGCTCTCATGCCTTCAAATACAGCAAAAAAGCAAAGCTACGCTACGCTAAGTGTTGCAATGTTTGGCTCAAAAGAGAGAGAGTTCAGAAGCTCAGCCAGAAACACGGGGCCTGTATTTCTCAGTTCTGAGACTGTGTGGTTGTCTTTTCATTATTCTTAGGCTGCAATCACTTTCTTCCAGTGGTTATTAAGCCCCTAAGAGTTTGGTTTAGTCACAGGTCAAGGTAAATGATGAGAATCTGAAGTGAGGTTTCATTTCTTACATGGATGAAGCGTCTTTGCCTCTGCTGGTGACATGATTCCACAACCAAACAGAGCAACATCCACAACCAACTCATCTCCATAGGGTGGATGACTTATTTGCTCAAAAGCACAGCACAAATTGCGACTTTCTAGCACAAAGAAGCAACCCACCTGCACTATACGCGAAAAGGTACATCATGCTGTCACCCCACCCATATTTTCTTCTTAGCCCTCTTTCCTTTTTCCCTTTGTATTCTTCTCAATTTGTATCATAGGAGCTAGGATTCCAGATAATGATCAGCCAGTTTCCAAATAGTAACTTGAGATCTGGATTTGGGGGCTATGCAAAGGAATTTAACCTTACCTTATAGGTTTGCACATCAAAAACTAGAACCTGCACTGCAGTAGAATGAGCATTACTTCACATTTATAAAATCCTTTACTTAAATAAATGCCTTTCTGTCATTGAAACATAGTCACCCCCAGGATGCAAATGAGGCCTCCACCTTCCAGCAGAGATGACATGGCTTCAGAAGTCCCTTTGATTTTAAAGAAGTCTTCTTGCAACCACATCTGAAAATGCTTCCCTAGGTAATTCCCAGTCCACTGAGACCACCTCCAGATGCAGGATTGATGCAAGGGAACTGGCTAGAACATCAGGATATGTTTTGGGGGATAATAAAAATCCCAAGAGCTACATACAGACCATTCAGTTAGTCACTCTTTCCTATGCTGCTACCCTAATGTGTGTTTGGGGAGTCAATATTGATAGGTAATATACTGTGGGCACAAAAATACTATAGGATGCACAGAACTATTTTTTTTTTTTCTATAGCTTCCTAACTACTGGTTCAACAGCAGTGGAGACAGCCTTATCCACTGACTGAGGAACTTGAGCAAGACTAACCCAAAAGTTTGACAGTAATTTTTCCTTATTCCTAAGCCAGGGTTCTCATAATCCTCCTGTATTGTACCCGCAAAGTACCAAAAACTAAGTCTGTGAATTATGTCCTGAGGCAGGCTAGCTTTACAGATATAAAGAATTAGGTGGAAAGATGTGAAATGATTTATTCAGCAGAGGCCAGAAAAAAATGAGAGCTGCAGCTTTCCATTGCTAAATAAGTCCCACTAATTTCCTCAATCTGATAAATTACTGATAAAATCAAAGGAACATGAATCTCAATGTTCTTGTCTCCCAGATGAGGCTAAAATCTGTGTTTGTTTGCATATGCATTTCCAAAATGAGTAATTTAAGATTACATTGTTTATATCATTTGCTACAGTCTGCCTTTGGGCACAAAGAACACAGGCATCTTAAGTGGCAAATATCACACGTGTCACCTGCACCAACCAAACCATCCAAGAGAAGCCAACTGAAATTTTAGTGGAGAAGATAAGACAGGATGGCCTACTTCCTTCCTTCCCACCTTGCTGATCCCAGATAGACGGTAGGCATGGCAGGGGCGGGGTGTTAAACAAACCTGTCAGTGTATGGAAATCACCACCTCTGTATGTGACAGAAATCATTAGCGAAGGGTAAATCAGCACCCATGAACAGGAAATACCCAGAGCAACTCATCCAAACTAGGAAATCTGGGATGGTTTGATCCTGTTATTGGATTTAATCAATGCAGCAAGATCAATAGGAGCTGGTTGTTATAGGACACTAGTTAACAATTACTACAAGTTATAACTGTGATTGAGAATTCACTAAATTCCAGACACTGTGGTGTTAATCCAGCTTGCCTGATTCTATCCTTCCCCCAAAGCTTCATAAGCGAAGTAATAAGAACCAGAATCAAAGGGACTGGGGTCCAGTTGAAGACCTTCCCTGAGGAGCCGTGAGCTGTTGAGCAGCTAACCTCTCTAAAGCTCAGTTTCCTCATCTGAAAAATGTGACAATTCTGGTGCATGGAGTTCTCATAAGGATTGAATAAACTAATGTATATAGAGCCTTGGCAGATTATAAGTACCATTTGCTTTGATTTTACTTTAAGTAATTTTACTTTGATGTGTGCTTTGAAAATACATTAACATAATATCACATGATATCAAAAATATCACACATAATATCAAACATGAAAATTGAAAATACAAGTATGCTTGTCATCAATGGTCAGAGTAGAGCTCAGTCCTCAGCCTGGTTCCAGAGGCCTCCTCCTCCTCCTTCATCACTTCAATGTGACCCCTACTATTTAATTCTTCATCTGAGAAGCTTTCCAAGTTGGTGACAGCCACCCTTTTGCCCCCTGTGCTTTCCAGTACAGCAGTCTGGAAAGCAAAAGGAAAGACTAGGAACTTGCAAGTTCAAGTTCAGCTCGTCGAAGCTGCTGCTTCAACTCTCTGCATCCCACAGTGCTCTGTGCTATCATTCAGTCTTTAGCTCAACTGCCCCAAACTCTGCTAATACATGGATTTCTATCCCAATAGCTTTCTCACAGAGCATGGGGGCAAGAAGTCTTCCTGTCCTCGTGACGTGATTATTCATATTGCAATCTCTTGTCCATTGTGACCTTCTGGAATGTTCCCGCACAGCTACCTTTGAGCCAGAAAGGCCTTGCTCTATTCCCATTCCAATTTCACCTTAAAATCCAACAGATGACTCTCTCTGCAATAAGAAACCAGCATATAAGGAGCTATGTTTAAAAATTAAAATGCAACGGGGGCCCTAAGCCTACTGTCAATGCAAATATCAACCTTGGGCTGTAATCCCTGATTCCTCTAAGATGTGGGTGACCCCATATTCCAGGGGACAGAAGACTGGCCGCCCCAAGTAAGGTATGCATCTTCATTCTGGAAACTTGGCTCTATCTAGAATTCTGCTTGCAAACAACCAAATCCATTTCCCAGAAGAAGGGAAGTTGAGACTATTGGCTTATGGAATGGTTAGTTATCCAGCATTTAATTCTCCTATTTTGTACTTATATGTAGAGCAGTAAGCATAGGAAAATGAGATTTCTGTTTTATAGAAAATATAATCCTTGATCTTTGTTGAGCACTAGAAGCAAAGGAGAAGAGTAACCCTTTCTGGAGATGTTACATTGAAAAAGAGAATAAAACTAGTACATTCAGTGACTGCTATATTTGGGGATGGAACAGGAGGTAATGACTAAACTTTATTATTTGAGAGAAAAGAATATTTCTTCATTCTTCTTGGCAAAATAAGAATAATGAATAGAATTGGGATGGCTTTTGTACTTTGGAAGGTTTCATAATGGCAGCTTGCAGGGTAGTCAAAGAAGTAAATGCTGACTGGGTCATTATACGCAATTTCAATCTCTCCCAAGACCCACAGAGATCTGAGAGGGGAAGGATGGAGGCAGAGGCCAGGCGTAGCATGCAGCACCTTCGGTATCGTCTTTAAGGATCTGCCACTGATTCATTGGCCTCTTGGGCTGCCATTGTGTCTCCATTTACCCACCTGTGAAGAACAAAGAATAATGCACATTTACTCTTCTCTAAGGGATATGGCTACCCAATATAATGGAGTAAGAATTTTGTGGTCCTTGTATTAAAATTGAGTATTACTGAACCCCACTCCCCCAAATAAGAAAGAAAAAAGGGCTGGGGATATAGCTCCATTGGTAGAGTGCTTGCCTATCAAGCACAAGGCCCTGGGTTCAATCCCCAGCACCACAAAAAAAAGAAAGAAAAGAAAAAAGAAAAAAAAGAAAAAAGAAAAGAAAAGAAAGAAAGAAAGAAAAAAAAAAAAAAAAAAAGATCAGTGTTTGTTGCTCCATTTGCCTAGGTCTACTCCTGAGAAAAGGTACAGCAGGATGATTACTGGTTGGAGAGGTGAAACAGAGCCGGAGCCACAGCCTCTGCAGTTCAACCTGTCTTCTGCCCTAGTTTGCTGGGCTCCCCGGGGCAATTTATTTAAGCACGCCATGGTTCAGCTCGTTCATCTGTAAAATGGGTATAATCATACCCACTGCCTCACTACGGTTAATTAACAATGTATAAAGCTTTTGAAAATATAAAGTGCAATGCATGTGCTAATTATTATAAATCCAAAAAAACACCACAGTTCAATTTTTAATTACCTATATATTTTATTGAAAATACATAAAGCACATAATAAAATTAACCTATGTGTCAAAAAATTACTGCTCACCTGTGCTGTCTTGTTCATCCCTCTGCCAGAACTACAGCAGCAATTTCCTGAACTAAAGTAATAATTTTATTTCAGTGGCAGAAGTTTAACCAATATGACCAGGCCTAACCTGTGATTTATGGCCTTATAAAGCAGCACCTCTCATGCCTGCCTCAATTTCCCTTAGTTATTATAATTCCATTAATGTAACAGAAGGGCCTATTACCCAAATGCTATAGTAAGACAAGGTTGTGTGTCAATTTCACGTTCAAGGGTTTGAACACTGGAATGTGACCACTCTTTTTATTTATGTCTTGGAAGAATAACCTAAAGATTCCAAAACTGGGAAAGAGATTCTAAATGATTTTAAGGTCTTGCTTAGAGTGAGAAAAATCTAACATGGAAGAAGAAAAAAAAAATCTATACATACGTATTTCTTTTAACCTTCAACACTAGCACACAAAGCAGAAAATAAAATGCTGTTTTCTACATCCCTTGATGAACTTTTTCTCTTTCCCAACAAACCTTGGGCTCATCCTTATTTAGTAATTAATGGACACTCAGGCGTCAAGTTCAAGCAGAAGACAAGAGCCACAAAATGAATTGCCATTGCCATCAGTCTTTAGAAAATGAAGGTAAAATTAAAATCAACCATAGTTCTTAAGCTTCTATGAGAGTAAAACACTGTGCTAAAGCCAAGAAGAACTAGAACGTGTGGGCTTCTGCTTGCAATGAGGTATCAGGTATTTGAGGGACTAGATCAAAAATTTCACGAGGCAACTTAAGACTGATCTGAAAGTCATATATAAGAAAGTTATGTGTAGATGAAGGAATAAAAGAAGGGGAAATGACTGAACAGGTCTATGCTAAGGTCAGGGAAATTCAGAGGAAGGTGGAGATCTCTGGGACGAAGTCTTGGTAGGTGCAGGTTCTTATTGGGACCACCAATAAAGAATAAAACTAAGAGGAGTAAAGGAGGCAGGGACCCATAATGCCCTTTTCTGTAGTTTGGATCTTCAATGACCTCCAGTGGCTCATGTGTCCCCAGCTTGGTGCTATTGGTGGAAGAAACTTGAAGAGGCGGGGTCTAATGGGAGGTCTTTAGGTTGCTGAGGGCATGCTCTTTTTCATTCTCTGTCCATGAGGTGACCTGTTTTGCTCCCCACCATGGCCACCCAGCACCCCCAGCTGAAGACCTAAAAGCAATGGACCACCAGATCATGGACTGAAGTCTCTAAAACTGTGACCTTTTCTTCTTGTGCATTGATTATTTTAGGTATTTGTTATAGTGCCAGAAATTGGAATAATACACCCTGTAAGTGGGTAAGTGATCCAGATACAGGGACAGGGGCCTCCGGAAAGAGAAAGAGGCACATGATGCTCCCCTTTCCTTGAAATCAAGCAAGGCAAACCAGTGGCATTGTTCTGCTTCCGATCTGATTGTACTTAAGCTGCAGACAAACTTCAGATATTACAGAATCACTGTCTCAAGTGCCAGTAGGCTGTTCTCGATGGCGTTGCCCCATTCAGTGATGAGACATCTTCTACAGGGCCAAGCATAGGTGACAATGAGTGGGATTAATTTCTGTGCTTTCATCAGCAAGCGTGCTCCGTCTTGCTAGGAAACGTAGTCCCTCTCCATGGTGCATGTTCCATCCCAGACTCCCCTTCATTCTGCTCTCTCTTCTGCTGCCCACTGACTTCAGCAGACAAGAAGGAAGCAACGTGTGGGATTGGACTGGCCCTAGGAACGTGCCTGCTGCAAATGCATTGTTGCTCTGGTCCATTTTTCCAGGGGAAAAAAAAAAAAAGAGAAAGGTTAAATGGGCAGGGGTCCATCTCCCATTAGACAGCGAGCTTAGGTTCCCAGAGAAAGAGTCTCCTCCACTGCAAACATAGGTAGGCCGAGAAAGAGAGGAAGGGACGATTAATCAGCTTCTTCCAGAGCTGTTTTTTTAAGAGCTTGATTACGATACATATGAAACATTTTAAAGTATGAGTGCTGCCTATAAACCTGTTCCCTTTATGCTAATTGCTCTCAATAAAACCAGATCAAGAACTAGGACTCTCAGCCCAGTACAAGTTCTGGCATGCCTGTTGGGCACAAGTTCAGAGTGCTCAGGGCCTATCTGATGGGCCCTTTGGAAACAGATAGATAGCCGGATGGATAAGTGATAAATAGACAGATACATCATATTAATAGGCAAATGATCTTGCAGGAACTCAAGGTGATGGAAAATAGGATACAGTAAACAGTTTGTCATCGCAGACATTTCATAAGAGAAAACTCTTAGAAGGGAGTCAGCACTGTGTTGGGCCCAGATGACTCATCGACAGCACCGTGGGCCACTCCAGAGGGGACCCAAAAGACCTTCAGACACTTGGGAGTTAGAACAGCAGGTCCACAACTGACTCAGAAAAGCAGGAACCCAAGGAAACTGGCTTGGAGAGCATCCTGCGAGGTCAGCGTCCTCCACTTTATGAAGCCCAGGCCAGACTTGTCTTAAGTCTTCCCAGAGGAATTCACAGGAAGAGCCACAACTCTGATCTCCAGTGATCCCCTGTCCTCCCCCCAGTCACCAGCTGCTCCACCACCAGAGCAAGGGAGAGTGGACCACCAAACCCAAGGACTAGCAAGGCCTGAGCAGGACCCCAGAGTCCCACCTGCATTTGATACTGCCTTAGAGTTGGCCCAACAGGTGTGTCCTCCACACAGGAGGAGGGGCTCCTGAGGCCTGTTCCTTCCTCACCCCAGCATCTAACAAACTGAGAAAGCTCTGCAGATCTTGTCTAAATTCTGCCTGCTCCAGGGAAAGCCTGTGCCCTCCTATCATGGCTTAACCCCACTGCACAGAGAAAGCCCTCTAGGACTGGCAGAGAGAGTGTCTGCTCACTTGCTTATCACCTTTCTCAGTTTTATATGAGAAGGTCAATGAGCACAAATGACAGAAAAGCCAATTCCTTTGTCTTAAGCCATCAAACCCTTGTGGCATGGCATGACTTGCAAGATATCATTGATTCTATCCAGGCTGTTCACACACCATCCCAACAACAGGGTCAAAGCGCTTATAAAAGTCTTTGAGGAATTTGATCCTAATACATTGTTTTATTAAATGTTCTCTCCATGCAGTATTTGGAAAGCGAGAAAGAGAGGAGGGTGGGTGGGTGTGTATGTATGTATGTGTGTGTGTGTGTGATGTTAGTGAAAGTGTTAGCACTAACCTGTTAATACTCTTTCCTGCAGGCAAATTTATCACTAACAGCTCTGGAACAGATGTAACTTTCCCAATGGTTCTTCTGCCAGGATCCATGATTTCATACACAGAAGGAGTTGGGCAATGGGCCTACAAAAATCAGAGGAACCAATCACATGGATTTCAGGGTCATGAGAGAAAGGTAACTGATTATATCTCTCAGCAGTTCCATTAGAGTTTTTGAAAACATTTAAAAGACGGCCTATGCAAGTCCTCAAAGATGAATTCTGCAAAGCATTATAGGTCCCCAAAAGAGCTCTGGGGTCCTGGCTCCCAGGCCACTGAAAGGTGGCCTAACATGGAAAGACTGAGGACCTCTCTAAACTGGTGTGTCACTAGGGATTAAGACATCATTGGGAACCATTTTCCCCCTGTTCTTTTAAAGGAGAAAGGTGTGCAAAAAAATAATAATAATCATTTCCTTAATTGTGCTAGCTGGGTAATGTTTTCAGGTAGGCCACAACAAAGCAAGCAGGGACTGTACTTTATCTACTTATGAAGACAGCTACTTTCTGGTTCTTGTCCATGCTTACTCTAACTTAAATATTATTGCATTTGTTGAGAAAAGACCTTAATTTCTCACAAATTCTTACAAATTACCCAAGTTTAAGTTGTTGTTGTTGTTGTTTTTCCAAGATAGATACAACTTGTAGGGAAAGGCTGAGGGCTGGGAATGTAGCTCAGGTAGGGCCCTTGCCTAGCACGTACAAGGCTCTGGGTTTGATCCCCAGTACTGTGAGAAAAGAAGGAGAGAGACAGAGAGAGAGAGAGGAAGGAAGGAAGGAAGGAAGGAAGGAAGGAAGGAAGGAAGGAAGGAAGGAAGGAAGGAAGGGAGGGAGGGAGGGAGGGAGGGAGGGAGGGAGGGAGGGAGGGAGGGAAGGAAGGAGGAGACGAGAGGAGACGAGAGGAGAGGAGAGGAGAGGAGAGGAGAGGAGAGGAGAGGAGAGGAGAGGAGAGGAGAGGAAGAGGAGAGGAGAGGAGAGGAGAGAACATTTGAGAATGCCAGGATTTCACGGGGCTATTCGAAGGCAGAAAATGAATCCTTGGGTGAGAAAGAGAGAGATGACTGCCCTTTGCATGTCCTGAGGTTTTCCCTGCTCACTGTCCATCCCAGGAAAGCAAATCATGGACTTGATTCCTGAAAGAAATGATGACCTGGCTGATAGCAGCCCTCCAGAACATTGAACATGTTTTGACTTCACATTGGTTAGTTTTCTTTGATTAAAGAAAAGAAGCTACTTAGATCCCAAATAAGATGTAACTGCGCCCTGGGGAGACTAATACCCTGGACGAGTTCTAAGATAGGCCCTGATTCTCATCAGGTATCCTGTGGAAGGCAGGGATGCCCCCAGTCCTGATCCACGCAGAGTTGAAGGAGCCACGCTCAACAATGAAACAGACAAACGGAATCCAGGAAACAGTGGTAATAAAGTGACCTCTTCTTGGTGACCTTCTTTATGAATGTGGCTCAATTCCCACCCCAAGTCAAACTATTTTACCTTCATTATCTCAGCAGGTTAATCTGGAGAATCAAGAATATAAAGAGAAACATTTGCCCCTTATCAGAAGGATAGTCTCAGACTTGTGTATTCTTTTGTGGCCTATATGTCCAGCCAAACGAGCACCACAGGAAATTAATATGTTTCAAAATAACAACTAATGAACCTCAACTAATAGGACTAGGAATGATATTGTCATAGCTATTCAAACTGATTCTGAGTCCCATGGGAAGTTGTGGGTGATTCCCATGACATAGCACAGCAACCTCAGCTTCTCAATGATGGGAGAGGATGAACATTTATCCATAATTTTCTATGTGCTAGACACTGTGCAAGGCATTTCTACTAGTGTTTAATCCATACAATCAGAGCTGACATTCAGCTGGCCCTCTGTGGTTCAAAAAGCAGACTGATGTCCAGTATAGTTGGTCAGAATGATCTTTGCTTTGAATGATCCATTGTGAGTACTGTTGTTATTATCTCAGTTTTTCCAAATGAAGAAACTGAAGTTCCTGAAATAAATAACTTTTTTTTTTTTTTTTTTGGTACTGAGGAGTGAATCCAGGGGCACTTGACCACTGACCATATTCCCAGTCTTTTTTTGTATTTTATTTAGAGATAGGGTCTCACTGAGTTACTTAGGGCCTTGCTAAGTTGCTGAGGCTGGCTTTGAACTCATGATCCTCCTGCCTCAACCTCCTGAGCCTCTGGGTTTATAGATGTGGGCCACTACACCTGGCTAAATAGCTTCTTGAGAGTCATGCAGATCTTATGAGGAAACAAGGATTTGAGCACAACCAACTCTTTTTTTTATGCTTCACTTCCCTATGTAATCTAGTCTTTGTTTTTACTCTGCCAAGAATGTCAAAGCCAAGTTTTGGTTTAATTTTTATTTCATATATGCTCAGGAAGACAAATAGTGTCAACTGGGTATATCTGTAAGTATCTACTGAGGACCATGTTTACAAGGCAACAAACTGTGGCTTATTACATGTCTTTGAAAATAATTTTCATTTTTAAAAATACATTCAACAGCACTGAGTACTTATGAAAGGCTTCTAGAACATGCTAGTTGGCTAACACCAGCCAAGGGCTTACTGCGTGAAGAACACCCATTCACCGATGCAAGAAGTAACAACACAGTTGAGAAGCACTGTTTTGCCTGGAACATAAAACCAGTATCAGAGTTGAGAGGAACCCTGGCACCCTCCAATCACGTCACCCATCTGATGCTTCAGTGTTTAATGCCATTTTCCAAATAAATGACTTTTCAGCCCATGTCCAAGAATTTTCAAAGCCAGAGAATTCATATTTGGACAATTGTGTCTATTAGAGAGTTCCTTTTATTGTTTTGAGTTGTTGACCTTAAGTTGGAAAAATTTCAATACCTCTTCCACACAGTAGCTCTTCAACTGTTTGTAGATAAAGTTTATTATACTCATGCCAATTTTGTTCTTCTCCAAGATAAAACGACCCCATCTCTTCAACTGTTTCTTATATGGAAATCATTCCCCATCCCCTCACGATGTTAACAGGTCCCCTTGTGTGCACTCTAATGTATATATTCCTATCAGTTAAAGTGCCCTGAACTAATTCAACATTCCCTATTTAACCTGCCTACAACAAGCAGAGCTTTTTCTTGCAAAGTAGTCAGGAATACAGAACACACGGAGTTAAAAAAAAGTTCTTGGGAAACATTGCAAAGTGATGTTTAATCAAATCAAAGTGACAAAATCTGCAAGTACTGGATCAAGTGCATCACAGAGGATGCAAACCAGAGAAGTCTTTCTAGAACGGTTTCAACCATATATACCCTCTGAGATTCACAGAGAAGAATGTGAAAAGCATTTTTTTAAAGTATTTTTTAGGTGTTGATGGATCTTTATTTTATTTATTTATTTGTATGTGGTGCTGAGAATCGAACCCAGTGCCTCACACATGCTAGGCAAGCATTCTACCACTGAGTCACAACCCCAGCCCTGAAAAGCATTTTTTGAAGGGAAGTGTGCATAGTATGCACTATCCAGAGATCACAAACCAAATTGTTAACCAGAACACAGTATCTCCCTGAAAGTTGGTGAAAAGTCGGAAGTTGTGAGAGAAAGAATTCCAAGGGAAGAGGTGGAGGTAAGAACTAAAGTATGATGGCCATCTTCCATGCGATTTTTTTTATGGTTTCTTATGGTAATTGTTTCATTTAATCCCACAACCAAATAATTGAACATCAGTATACACATTTAAGATGTGGCGCAGGAGTCGATGGGAAGACTAAGTTAGCAATAGGTGAAAACAAAAGCCAGAGTTCCATTCTGGTTATACAGCTTTGGACCTCCCCTCTCTGTGTCTTGGAAAGAGGGACAGTGGTAGTCTTCAAATGCCATGATGATGACCACAGAGACACCTCTGCTTCGTTACCACAGAATATGCTAGAGCTGTAGAACAGTTGCAGGGATTCAGTGTTTAGATCTTATTAAGTTCACACATATATAAAGTCCATGTAAGTAAAAATTCCTCATCATTACGAATTCTGGGCAAAAACATATACCCAAGTCTTTGTTTCTTCAGTCAACAAATGGCTCCTTCTCTTGTCACACTCCTACAAGTAAAAATATACAAATAATATTAGTCCCAAAGGAGGTCATTTAGAGAATTTTGTAGCTTTCATGTCTTTTATTTTTCAATTTGTTTTATGGGCCACCATGTATCTTAGCAACCTTCCCAATTTTTTCTGCAAGCTACAGCCATCACATGTTAGAGTTTGGAAATGACCCTAGAGCTTGTTCGGTCCCAAGCATCTACAAAGAGGAGACTGGAATTAGAGAGACTGACTTAGCCATCATCACAAAGCCAGCAAGCCATGTGCAAAACTAAAGCTCAAATGAGGCTTTTGAACTCACCTACTATCTGCTACCTAAAACCACATCCTCAAAATGCCAGCACATTCAATTGGATGTAGGAAAAATTCAGCCCTGTTCCTTGGCACTGATCTTTCTGGCACTGAGTTGAGTTGGTGCTTGACTAGGTTAAGTAGGCAACTTCTGAATATTCAGACAAAGCCTAGATGGGACATACTCATCCAAATCCCAGTTCCATCTTCTGTGAGTACATCTTGACTTAGAACACTAAAAGGAGAAAGATTGGTGCAGACACACACATTGTTCAGAAAAGCTGAACTAATGTTTGGCTTCCCCAGGGTTATGAAGTCATTCTTGTTAGGATGGTTAACCTAACGCTAATATATAATATATCTATAATCCATAGTTTCCTTCTTCAAAGGAATAACTCTGAAATAAGAAGACTTGGAAGAAGCCTTGTCTGATCAGATTGACGTTACAACCGTGTCTCCATTGGGTGGCACTTCCCGAGTGCATCGACAGATCAACACTGAGCTCGCCCCCCAGAGCCTTGTCCTTTGGGTCCTCATATTCTCTTCAAACGCTTGGTGGAAATTATTCCCGAGAAATTTTCTAATAGCCCCCAACTCTCATCAGATCAATTGACCCCAGTTATTCAGGTACAATGACGAGAATTCAAGGTGCTAACTAGGTTTCAATTATTTTCTTTTCCTTTCTCCATTTTTTTTTTCTTTTTTTTAAGTGTTTTGCATCTAAAGTAAGTTTTTTTTTTTTTCATGGGCGCTTAATAGGTTTTAATTTTATAAAACATTGTGCAACCAGATACCTTAGGGAACAGTAATTAACTTGGATTATGTTTTCATTTCAGTGAATTCTAAATGAGAAGCCTAAATACTGATTTTTGTCTATCGCCAAATGGGAAAACACACAGCCTTACTCATTTCATGAATATATTCTTTTGCTTACTATCAACACTTTCCTAATGATATTTTCAATTTGCCCTTTTCTTAAGCGGGCCTTCCTCAGGAAATGCCATGGATTATTTAAAATAATGGAAAAAGTTTACTTTAAATTTTGATACACGTTCCTGGCAGTCTCCAACCCACATTCTTTCCAGCAAGCCTCAACCACTACCAGAAAAAGAGAGGGGGGTGCAAAATACCCAATTACAAGGATTTTTTGTGCAACATGGGCCAGGTATTTTTTCATGCTCTGAATACTGCAGTAAACACAGAATTGGTTTCAAGTTGAACTGAAGATCATTTCAAAATGAGGGTGAGGAGATGAAGAACTGTGGGTTACATCTGAATCATATCTACCAAACTTAAGTTCAAGGAAAGAATGAACCCTACCTCTGTGATGTCTCTGCAGAATATTACTAAAGTCTTGAAATTAACATTCATGAATTCCATCATTTGCCAGATGCTGATTTTGGACAGTGAATGACCTTCCAAGTCTCCCTTCATCTGCAAAATGGTAATGATTACTGCTGCCTTAAATGGTTAATGCCATATTTAGGGAGAGAGTGATACCTGCTGTACACTCAATAGATGGTAACCATCACCCATTGCGCAAATAAATCACCAGCAGGCAGAAGATAGCCATGAACTCGCAACTGTTGCTCTTCTGCCTACACAACGAGAAGCCCATGTTGGCAATCTGTGTAGAGTAGATCTACATACACCGATACCTTAGGCTGGTCTTCTTGCCAGGTACAGTGGTACGCACCCATAGCGGTGTGCATTTGAAGACCCAAATACCCAGGAGGATGAGATGGGGTGATGGCTGGAGTCCAGAAGTTCAGGGTCAGGCTTGGAAACATAGTGAGACCCTGCCTCTTCTAAGGAGAAAAAAAAAAAAAAAAAAAAAAAAAAACAGAGATAGAGGAAGGGAGAAAGAGTCTTTATCTCTGACCTCTCTCTCCAGCATCTTGCATTTAAAACATAGCAATAAAGCTTTCATTTGGACAAATTCTGTAGTATATCAAGAAATAATCATAAATCATGGATATCTTCTATGAGTAATTTTTTGAAGTGCATTCTTGTTTTATTTCAAGTTCATAAGGCAATCAGACTAAGCTGGGATGACGTCTGCTACCAGTCCTTAGGGGAAGCCTGTTTCAACCGACAAATGGAGAGATTCACAGTTAGTCTGCCCATTGCTCCTCACTCTCTGGGTTCACGTTCATGGTGCTTTTAGTACGGGAAACAAGCCTGTCTTCACGTTCACATTGTAGATTTGCTGATCCATGCAGGGTTTGCTAGGCAAAGGCACATTTCACCCAGGTTCCTATCTGAATTCTAACACATTTTTTCTTCCTTTTTTTTCTTATTCTTTTTTACCCCAGCTCTATAAGGTATGATTTGACAATTGAATCGTATATATTCCATGCATACAATGTGATGTTTTGATACACATATACTTGGTGAAATGATGATCACGGTCGAGCCAATGGATATAGTCATCTCCTCACATAGTTACCTTTTTTTATTTTTAACACATTTTTCTTAATAAAGCCCTACTCTGGTCTCTGTACTAATAAGACAAACAAATTCCAAAGTGATTTTTAACCAATTAGAAACATTATCTCAGGACGGGATGAATTTTCTTGTTTATGGCCTCTGGGAGGGAAATACAACCAACTGCCAGCCTTGGTTTGGGGAGACTCTTGCACTGATGTAGGGAATAAAATAAATGTCCTTTACTTGAGCAGTCATTGACTTTCCTAATGGAGTTTGGTGGCTAGACTTTCAGGAAGTTCATAGGTTCAGACAATTCAAATGGGTCTTTGAAAAATGGACCAAATGACTGATGTCCAGTGTAGAATGGAAACAATGAATGTGCTAACAACAAATCACTCTTATCTGCTCATTAATGTGGGTCCCCCAAGGACTTCTAATAGGCCATATTGCCAGCTTAAGTTGGGTTACTAGATTGGTTGTTACGTAAGTGTAATAAAAAGGCATTTCTTCCAATAAGTCTCTTTCTCGTGTAGTTTTTAAATAAAAGCACGCATACACTGAAATGAAAACCCTTTCTCCTCACTCAATGAAATATGACCACAAACCATATTCTTTACCCCCAAATCACTCTCCATACTGTTGCTATCAGAGGCTTAGGTAATAAAATAACCCCAACTTCAAAACCATTTTTTCTCCCTATTCCTCCCTTCAAGATGTGTTCTTAAGAGAAAAAAATATTAAAAAAAAAAAAAAAAAAAACACTGGAGTTGTAAACTCTTGGCAGAAGAATAACCTTAGTGATAGACAGCATAAAAAAAAGTTTTAATGAATCAAACATCATTACTCTATGTAAATTTATGAATATGCAAATGGTATGCTGTTACTCCATGTACAAACAGAAACAATATGTATCCCATTTGTTTACAATAAAAATAAATTTAAAAAGAATTAAAAAAAAAGTTTTGCAAAACAGTAGACTGAATCAGGCATATCTTTCCTGTGTTCATATATGAATACACGACCAGTGTAACTCCACATCACGTACAACCACGAGAATGGGATCCTAATTAGAATGAGTTATACTCCACGTGTGTATAATATGTTAACATGTACTCTACTGCCAGGTATAGCTAAAAAGAGCAACTTTTAAAAAAATAAAAACTAAAAATAGGAACAATGTTTTGCAACAGTATAATGTTACGCAGTTTATGAGTAATTTCACATACATCATTTTGGTACATATACTCATTCAGTAAGTACCTGCCAGGCCCTTGCTATTCAAGTTCATGTGAGGGACACTGGAAATATAAAGAAAAGGTGGTCTCTATCCCCTGAAGTTCCACCCTCGGCCTTTGGGTGAGTAGAAAGTTACTCATCTTTCCGTTTTAAGAGAAGGGGGTTGAAGGACTTGCCCCTAGCCATACAGCTAGAGAAAGCGGGAGCTACAGTTAAAACTGCAGTCTTTCTTCTCCAATCTCTGCTCATCCTGTTCTGTAAGCCTCTGCTTCTGGAAGGAGGAGTCTCCCCCAACTCCCCCAGTGGAGTCCCTCCTCCAGTCCTCAGCCCTTGAAATGAATTGGAGACTTCATAAGGATTTGACAGCACTGCATTTCTTCTGCAAGAGACATTTGTCACATTTATGCCCCAAGTGGATCTCGGGCCCACTAAAGTATAAGCTATAACTTACGTGTAAAGTGCTTTGAGTTTCTTTCAAGTTTTCATATGATGCAAACTGGAGGAAAATGTTTTAAAAAGGTAACTGTTTCTGCCTTGTATATGTAGCATTTAACAGGCGATGGATTTTACCTGTCTTTCAAACATCTCCTCTTTCCTGTGACTTCAAATATTCACTCTCAAAAAATTACAATGAATCAAAATGCAGTCTGTAAAAATAAAAATTTAAAAAATAAATAAATATGATAGTCATTGGGATGTGCTCCAAAATTATTTGACTTATTTTTAAAGGGTAAAGTGGTTTGCTTTTCCATAAGCCAAGGGGTGAAGACACATCTCACTAATTTCAGAAAGACTAATAGGCACGATCTTAATTAACTATACTGCAAGGAAAATGAAGATAGTGTTACAGGAACAGGTTCCTTTCCTGTTCGTTTTATATGACAATTCGTCATAGAAGAATACCAAGCCACAGGGAGTTCAAGGGTACATCGATTGTCTTCACAAGTCAGGAACTCTCCAACACGCTCGGTCTCTGCTTTCACTTTAGCTAGAATATCTTTGGGGAGAAATAACATGCTCATCAACTGTGTAACTGTCACTTTATAGGCATCTTGATTTTCTTCATTTTCTCTTGCACTTATAAGTGTGGCATATACTCATAACACCTTTGTGTCCCTTCCTGATTTTGGCCAATGGGACTTTTTCCGCCTCTGGTTCATAGCACCTCTCATTCTTTTTTATTTTAATTAATTTTTCATTTGTTCCAGTTAGTCGTACATGACATTAGAATGCATTTATGCACTTTGATAAATCATACATAAATGGAGTGTCATTCCTCATTTTTCTGATTGTACATACTGTAGGATCACATCAGTCATGCAGTCATATAGGTACCTGAGGTAATAATGTCTCTTTCTCTCTACTATCCTTCCTACCCTATCCCCCACTTCTTAATGTGATTTAGCTTCCACGTTTCAGAGAAAACATTCAGCCTTTGGTTATTTGGGTTTGGCTTATTTTGCTTAGCATGATATTCTCCAACTCATCCATTTACCAGCAAATGCCATAATATCATTCTTCTTTAAAGCTGAGTAGTATTCCATCAAATATATATATGATGATATATATATATGATGATATATATATATGATGGAATATATATTATACCTATATATGATGGAATATATATTATATCTATATATGATGGAATATATATATATTATATATCACATGTATATATATCACATTTTCTTTATATCCATTTAAAGGGCACCTAGGTTGGTTCCATAGTTGTAATCTCTCTCTGGCATAGATAATAAACAAAAAAATGGAGGTAATATAGGAGAAGGGTCATCTATGTAGACTTTCAGAATGTCTTGCTGTTGCGGGGAGAACAGTTCTAGATAAAGAGGACTCAGTCCTTTGAGTGTAGCCCAGGGCAGGAGTGGGTGGAACCAGTTCTAGATAAAGAGGACTCAGTCCTTTGAGTGTAGCCCAGGGCAGGAGTGGGTGAGGAGAGCAGAAACAGCCAGGACGAGAGTGGAACGGTGACAACCCGTGGAGAAGACATAGGGAAGGAAAGTTAAGCGCTACCCAGCAAGGCAGCCACTGGCCATCTGTGGCTATTTTGAACATTTGAAATGTGGTTAATCAAAGTAAGGTATGCTGTAAGTATAAAATGTACGCCAGATTTTGTATCAAAAAAAATTAATAGTTTTTACATTGTGTGTTAAAATTATGTGGACTATGTTGTTTTAAATAAAATGTATTATTAAAATTAACTTCACCTGCTTCACTTCACATTTTTAATGTGATTATTAGAAAATTTAAATTACACATGAGTCTCATTATTTTTCTATAGGTTAGCACTGTTAGACTATCTAACTTGTGTTATTCTTATGCACAAAAAACAAATACATTTGAGGGGTTAAAAAAAAAAAGAGAGAGGCATAATTTTCTAGAAAATTCTCTTTTGACTGAGAGATCCCAAAGTACAAATAGAAGAAATAAAGTTCTGACTATGGAACCCTTACATTTGCACTCATTGAAATGGTTTTTATTCCTCCCAAACAGAAACAGCTTCTTACATGTTCTAGGGAAAGCTATTGTCAAAATGGTTCTCCTTATCCTGAAAACAATCAGAAGGAACCTCCAAATCAAGACAACCTGGATTCTAGAAAAGTTCTAGCTTGTCTTCTCAGATTCAGGACATTGCAATACTGATCTAGACTCTAAGGTAAGGCGCCAATCTATAATGAGCCGTTAAAGAGCTAAACTGTCATTCCTGGGCCAGGGCATCCTCTATATCAGCACTGCTGTCTACACAGTCATGGACACGAAATCCTGGGACCATGTGGGAAAAATGACAGGAGGGTAATTCTCAAAACACTTGTTGGGAGAGTTTGGGGAAGGAGCTTCTCACACTTGGATGTTGTATGGAATAACATCAATGCACTTTCATTTGTAATTACTCTAAAATAGCTTTGACTCTAATTAGTGACACTTGGAGTGATCATCGTGGTAATTTGTAGTTATCAAAGTTCCATCAAAGAATAAGACAGATACAGGAATTCAAAAATTGGAAGGGGAATCAGTTGTGTATGTGTTTGATTTCAGGTCAAGGAAAATTTTAACATCAAGAGTTAGGGGCTTAATGTTTTCCTCATATAACCAGAAATCTCCAGTGGACTAGCCATCCCTGGTGTTGCTGCTCTGTTTTGCCAAGTGGAATCCAGACACTTTCTATAAGTCTGCTCAGTGACCTTAAGCTAGTCGATGTTCATCCCCACATTTGCTACCTGGTGGTTGTAAGATGGTTGCTGAATATCCAGGTAGCAGCTGTTCCTGTTTTCAAAAAGCAAAAGCCAAGCCAGAAACCCTCAGTTCAGTTCTCATTGGCTAGAACTATGTCACCAATCCTGAGACAAGGGAGCCGGCTCCTTGCTATTCCCTTGCTACTCTGAACAAAATCAGATTCCTTTACTACGGAAAAGGGGGAATGCACTTTGGGTGAGCAATGGCAGTTCTGTCAAGAGAGGTCTGGAATGTGTCTCTAATCGCCTTTGATAAAATGAAGCTCAACAGCTGATAACATTGACCTTTGACAAGTATGAAAAAGCTGAAGAAGAAAAGCACACAAACTTCCAAGAATTTCTCAGACTTAAAAATCTGGGCAGAGGCAAAGAAGACAGGGAATGATTTGCTGATGACCCACTTGGAATCAGATTTTTGTCAATTTTAATAATAATTTTGTAAACATCAGACACACTAAATTTTAATGATAATGAGATGTATATTATCAGAATAACATTGAAAAAATTGCATTTGACTATAAAAGGGAACCCAGGGGTTTAATGGCCAGGAGAAAAATTATAAGGGAAATAACCTGTTGAGTCCTAGTTATCTGTGAATACTGTCTTCCCAATAGTTTCTCTGATAAATTTAATAATTTTCTCCAAATGAATATATAAATAGTTGCATCCAGTCTGGTGATTAGAACAGTCAGTTGACTCACTGAGATCACAGGTATTGTGAGCCTACCAAGAGGAAATGATGTCACCTAGCCTTGTCATTCATCCTTGGGCTGGATGAGATGTGTTTTTAGAAGACCAGATGTGTTTTTAGAAGACTAGAGATAATTCTATCCTTTAAGCACCTTGCAAAGGGACTAGTCTTACAGTAGTATTTTTCAAACTGTGGATCTCTACTTATAAGTGAATTGAGAAATCAATTTGTTTATAGGAATAGAATGGAACACAATGGAATGGAATGGAAAAATTAGAATAGAATAGAGTAGAAAGTTCAAATCTGTTTTGCGATAAGCATGTTATTATTCCAAGTAACTTCTGTGTCCCATATATATGTGTGTGCGTGCTGGGCACAACATAAAATGAATTTCTTTCTGTGGGTTGCGGTCAAGAAAGGTTGACAAGCCACTGACTTAGTAGTTTCTAAAGAGTCTAAGAACAGTCATTATCATAGGTCACCCGAAAGAAAATGCAACCTGGAAAACAGCACAATAATTCAAAACAAGAAATGAGCCAAAGAAAATCAAAGTCAAATATAGGGTAACACAAACTCCACGCCTTGGAATGCACAGCAAGCAGCAGGAGTAGCAATAATGGGTGAGAACCTGGGAAGAAGATGGCAAAACTTTATTCCACCCCAATTAACCTAAATTCAGGGTGAGTTAGAGAAGGTATGACACTTGAGAACGAGGCACAAGGACCAGGGGGCACCCAAGAAGGGAACGCCACCAATCTGCAAGGATTTCAGGAAAGCAGGAAGACTGCAATTCTGACCAGGCATCTATGAGCAGTGCCACCTAGGGAGAAAGGATCAGCAGTTAAACAAGACCATGCTTGCAAAAGTCACATGTAATTAGTTGTGTTTATACACCTAAATTAACAGTTACTCCTTTGCGTTGTTTTTATTCTTTGCAAGTAATTACTTCTGTTGTTTTCCGAAGTCACAAGTCAAAGAATACTTTCAGTAACTTTTAATGAAAATGCCTGATAGGGTAGACCCAATTTGTTTCCCAGAATTTACCAAAGGAATGGTGCCCAGTAAATAAGGGAGTCACAGCCATTGCCTTGGTTCTGATAGTTGAATAATGGCAGCCAAAAAGGAACTGCCCCTAGACAAGAAGTGCACGTTTGCATAAGCCATGTGAGTACCCCAGAAAGGTCAATCATCTGCTGACCTAAACCATATTCTGTTAACTTTTGTTCAGTGTTCATCTAGATGAGAAGCTGAGGAGTGTGGAATCTTCAGCCTCTAAACTCACATGCCACTCAGCAAGTGCAAAGGCACAGGGTTCACCAGAACCACCACTTGGAAGGAAGTTTAGCCACCAGCTAAGACTGGCCCTTGCCTCAACCATCTTCTAACCAGTACCACATTCTGAGATGCCATCTGTAAAATAGTCATCTCCATCTTTTCAAATTCCCAGTGATTATTAACTTCCTCTTTCGCTGAATCCAGCCTAGCCTGCTTCTCTCTCTCTCTCTCTCTCTCTCTCTCTCTCTCTCTCTCTCTCTCTCTCTCTCTCTCTCTCTCTCTTCCTCCATCCCCACTACTTGGGTAATTAATGACACACGTTTTAGGATTTTTGGTGAAACAAGTCCCCAGTCATCAAAGGTTCACAGACCCTTCTTGTCACCACCACCAAGGAACTAATATATACCACCCTCTCCTTTCACCTCTTCTGCCCTCCTGTCATTTCTTTTGGATCTTTTCTTGACCAAACCTTTGCCGGGAAAAAAAAAAAAAAAAGTTCAAGATATAAAAAAGATCTAGCCAGACATCGCCCCACACACCTGTCGTCTCAGCTACTTGGGAGGCTGAGACAGAAGAATCGCTTGAGCCTAGGAGTTCAAGGCCAGCCTAGGCAACATGGTGACACCTTGTTTCAAAAAAGGATGGGAGTACAAGTTCTAAAGAAAGCCTTTAGCTGTTGCCTTCTTTGAAAGGGTTGTATTTCCTGAAATAAGACAAAATTCCATTAAAAAAAAAAAAAACTGGGAAAGGTATAAAACTTCTTAGGGTAAATACCTAAATGAACTTTGGGGAGAAAATCAGTCCTGATTTTGGTCAAATTCATGGCAATTGATTCCAATTCACCTACTCTTGTGGACAACTATTCTTTTTGTGTTTTTAACAACCCACTATCTGGTTATTTCCTAGGGAACTCCTCCTTCTCCACTCCAATTTAACTTTGGTCAAGTGACTTCCCAGATACCCCACGCCCCCTCCACAAAAATGGACCATGACAGCAGGAGTCTCTTCCTGAGATTGTTTAAACTGAAGTCTCCAGGGCTCAGAGGTGGAGAGAGATGAACAGGGACTATTGATGGCTTTCTTCCCTATTATAAACCCAAAACCTATCTTCAGTAGGAATGAGGCAGCTCTAAGTACAAGCAGAGCCAAAAAGAGGAAGAACCAGCTGATGACCATATAGGAGACCCAAAATAAAGTTGTTTCTGGGCTGGTGAGATAGCTCAGTTGGTAGAGTGTTTGACTCATAGACACAAGGTCCTGAGTTCAATGTCCACCACTGCCAAAAAAAAAAAAAAAGATTCTTCTCGAAACCAGACTTCCCAAGTTTGTGTCATTTTTTGCTTTAAACCAGATCATGCTGAGTTTCTGTCACTTACCATGAAGTTCTTCTGATTGATGGTCCACATGCATTGCTCACTCTGAGTCTGGATTACCTGCAGATCTATCCATACTGCCAGCAGAACTCCACCCAGTCAAGACTCAGTTCTCAGTTTCTCCTCAAGAAAGCCTTCCTTGACCTTCCAGGTAAAGACAAGCACGGTCTCTTCTCTTTTCCCAGAGTGCCTTTATGCCCATCTTCTTTATAGCCCATCGCCATGTTGAGACCCCAAGTATCATCAGGGACTGGATTTGGCCTCCTGTTGACGCTGAGAGCTCTAAAGCAAAGCCTGGCACTTGATACATAGTCAGTGGAAATCCACGCGATAACTTTTGTCAGTTGAAAGACAAAGAAATCGCCAATATGAAACATTCAGAAAAAGAAATAGCTGTCCATAGAATCTGCACTAAATGATATTTTCTGATTTAAAAGGATAGGTCGAACACAAAATCCCCCATAACAGTTATGGATCCATTGTATTTCCACCATCCCAGTCTCTGTAGGATAAGAAAACCTCAATTTAGGAGCAACTTTATATTATGTAGAAGGAAATGAGAGGGAGGGGGGTTATTAAAAATCATGGAATGAGACAGACATCATTACCCTATCTACATGTATGATTACACAATCGTATGAATCTATATTATGTACAACCATAGAAACGAAATGATGTACCACATTTGTGTACAATGAATCAAAATGTAGTCTTTAAAAATTAAAAAAATAAATAAACAATAAAAAAGAAAACCTCAATTTACATCTGATTAATTCATTAGCGCATTCATTTGTTCAACAAATATGGATTGAATACCCAAGATTCAACTCTATGAATTCAAAAGCTAGATTGTCACTGTTTATGTCAGCCATCCAAAATTGAACTTAGTTCATAATAGCAGAGGTAAAGGAAAATGGATATAGAAAATGTGACATATGCAGACCAATATTTGTATTTTCTTTTATGCTTTTACATTTTCTGAATTGTTTAGCATTTCCAACACTGAAAAGTGTGAACGTGTACATTCTCTAAGATTTTTCTATCAGAAGTCTAGAAATTGGGGCTGGGGTTGTGGCTCAATGGTAGAGCGCTCACCTAGCATGCATGGGGCCCTGGGTTCAATCCTCAGTACCTAAAATATAATAAAGGTTCTGTGTCCACCATCAATTAAAAAAAAAAAAAAAAACTTTTTTAAAGAAGTCTAGAAATAGGCAAATTAAAATTGGAGGCAATTTGTATCAGTGAATGTTGAAAGAAATCACTGTAAGATCTCCAGCCTGACTGGGCAGAGGGGTGTGTGCCTGTAATTCCAGCAGCTCAGGAGGCTGAGGCAGGAGGATGGAAAGTTCAAGGTCAACCTGGGCAACTTAATGAGACCCTATCTCTAAATAAAATATAAAAAAGGGTTGGAGGCAATAACAGAATTCTGAAAAGTATCTTCATAAAACTCCCTATTTGAATGAATCAAACAACATTACTCTATGTAAATTTATGATTACACAAATGGTATGCCTTTACGCCATGTACAGAGAAACAACATGTATCCCATTTGTTTACAATAAAAAAAAATACATTTAAAAAAAAAAAACTCCCTATTTAACCAGAATAGTTACCTCCAGGAATCCACTATGCTAATCACATAACCAGATTCATCTACTTACCAACCCACTTGTTGGTATCTGTCCCTCTATCTAGGTGACACTAGAGTGGACCAGATCAGGACTATTTCATCATGGCAGAGGAGTCAGTCTTACAGGGGAGGAAAACCCTGGGGAGCCAACATAGTTTTGCCATTTCTTTAAATGGCAGACTAACAAATATTTCTGGAGATTGCAGGGTGCCAACACAATTTTTTTAAAAAGTGCAGTTGGTAACAGCTTTGAAGGATCGTACTGTCCCTTTAACTGGATAACATGCAGTTAGCAAAATTAACCTGTGAAATGAATGCAATGAAAAACAAAATAAAACTTCCCAGAGGCTGTCCAGGAGAATCACATAATTGTACAAAATTCTATTTTCCTGTGGAGGTCATACAAACCTGTGGACAAGTAGATCAAGTTTTGAGGGTTTGCTTAACAGAGTCCATAGCTGTAATTCTGCTATTAAATAGGTCAATCATTCTAGAAGAGTGGTCTGACAAGTTCTGGGAGATCCCTGAAATCTTTTTTGGGGGGGGCCGGGTCAGAGGTCTTCTTTTTTCCAAATACTTGTAAGTGTGAGCAGATGGAACTCATGCATGAGAATCCTGCCATTCTCTCTTAATCCAGAGAGTAAAGAGATGTGTTGAAATCGTAAACGGAGACCACTCTTCTCACTTACTTGTTTCACTTGGGGAAATACTATCAATTTTCCCTTTAAAATGTTAGTTCTGTTAACATGTAATGGATTTATTGTGGTGACATTTAAATAAATTTTAAAATAAGCATTTTCTTCAGGGTGTGGTGGTGCACACCTGTAATCCTAGTGACTGGGGAGGCTGAGGCAGAAGGATCACAAGTTTGAGGCCAGTCTCAAAAACTTAGTGTTCTTAGCTTAATCAACGTAGCAAGACTCTGTAACAAAATAAAAATAAAAACGGCTGGGATGTGACTCAGTGGTCAATCACCCCTGAGTTCAATGCCCAGTGCCAAAAACATAAATAAATAAAATAAACATTTTTAAAGTTTCCCATTTTTTATTTCTAATGGAATAAATATCATAGATAAAAACACACACAAACCAAAGTACTTTGAGAGTCTTCATAATTTTTAAGAAGGTCAAGGGTCCTGACATCCAAAAGTCTGAGAACTACTGATACATCCACTCTATTAAATTTTTGTTTTTCAAACCTATTTTCTTTCATCTTGGTTTTATGTTTTATCAGTTCACATTGATACAGGAATCTCACTATTTCAGCAGATTAGGTCACAACAAGGATTGAGAACAGAATATACTCAAAGTGTCACGTAAGTACAGAAAGACCAAGACAAATGTCCTCTCTGCCAAGTCCTTCCCTGGAGATATTTGGGTTGTAGTTGATTTATAATATGTAATTTATGCAATATTTTCATGGATTTAGATTATAAAGGTGGAAGGATATGTCTCTTCAGTACATTCAAGAGAAATGCCAAACGTTTCTAGGACAATTGACTCTTCATTTAAAATGTTTCTTTTGAGGGCTTTGTGAATTGTATGGCTATTTGTTCTTGACCATGGAAACCAATGCTCTTTTTAATCCCAAAAGAACAAATTAAAACACTGGTTCCTAACTTCAAATAACATTAACACACTTTACACAGACCTGACCACTGCAAATGGCTTGTGACATAACCTCTGATTTCACATTGTCCCCCAAGATAGGAGTAGCCAGTTGTCTTACTTCAAGAGTATTAGGAAGACAAGAAAACAACTAAGCATGAAGCAAATAGGAAATGTAAGGAACAGCACTGTGGGAACAAGTTTCCCACTCCAGTCAAGTTTGGAGAATTCCACGTGACTCACCAAAACAGTCTGCTTTTGCCAATTCATTTCTAAGACAGAAAAAAATATTGCATGAAGATGACTACCTATTCAGAAAACCTTTGTACCACAGCACCACGCAAATAAACCCTTTGAATCTCTTTAAATGTCAAGAGATGTTGATTGGGGTTGGGATTGTGACTCAATGGTGGAAAGCTTGCCTAGCCTGTGTGGGGCACTGGGTTCAATTCTCAGCACCACATTAAAAATAAATCAGCAAAATAAAGGCATTGTGTCTATCTTCCATTAAAAAAAAAGAGATGGTTGATCATTTTATAGACTGTGGACAATTAGCAAATTCTAAGTGGTTATAGCTACAATTTTGTTTTACATTATTTGATCAATAAGTCCTGCTTGTGATTTGCTATATATTTGAGTGTTTCATCTTATTAAGGAAACAATCTATTGGCCCTTTTAATAAATGATGCTGGGAAAACTATATCCATAAGTAGGAGAATGAAACTAGATCCCTATCTCTCATCCTGCACAAAAGTCAAATCGAAATGAATCAAAGACCTGAGAATTAGAGGAGAAACCTTATAACTGCTAAAAGAAAACATAGGTCAACACTCTGTCAGACTGGTATAAGCAACCTCTCCAATGAGACCCCTAAAGTTCAATCCCCAGTACCGCAAAAAAAAAAAAAAAAAAAAAAAAAAAAGAATCAATAAGTGGACTGCCATTGAATTAAAAAGCTTCTGCAAAGGAAATCATTAGTGTGAAGAGAGAACCTACAGAATGAGGTAAAAAAAAATCTTTGCCAGCTACTCCTCTGACAAGGGATTCATATCCAGAATATATAAAGAACACAAATCAATGCCAAGAAAACAAATAACCCAATCAATAAATGGGCAAAAGAGCTAAACATAAATTGCTCAAAAGAAGAAACACAAATAGCCAACAAATACATGAAAAAATGTTGAACATCTCCAGCAATCAGGGAAATGCAAATCAAAACTACACTAAGATTTCATCTCACTCCAGTAAGAACGGCAATCATCAGGAATACAAGCAATAACATGCTGGCAAGGTTGTGAAGGAAAAGGTACATTTGTATACAGTTGGTGGGACTGCAGACTAGTACAACCACTCTGGAAAGCAGTATGGAGATTCCTCAAAAACATAGGGATGGAACCACCATATGACCCAGCTATCCCACTCCCCAGGACTTATCTAAAATCAGCATGTTTATAGCAGCACAGTTTGCAATAGCCAAATTATGAAATCAACCCAGACACCAATCAATAGGTAAGTGGATCAAGAAAATATGTATATATACACAACAGCCGTAATGAATGAAATAATGGCATCTGACAGTAACTGGACAGAAATGGAGTACATCGTGCTAAGTGAAATAAGCCAGACTCAGAGAAAATCAAGGATCCAATGTTTCCTTTCACATGTAGAAGCTAGAGAAAAGTAAGGGAAAGAAAGCAGTGGGGGAGGGGATAGGATACCATAAGGGTATAGAGAAGATCAGTGGAGTGGAAGAAGGAGAAAGTGAGAGAGGGAGGAAGGAAGGGAAAGGGGAAGAGATATGGAGAGAATTTAGCAAAATCATGTCATATACCTATATAAGTGTCCCTAAGGGAATTTTACCTTTATGCATATATAGAAAGTACCAATCAAAAATAAACATTTAATAAAAATTTTTAATTGAAAATTAATAAATATTCATCAAAATTTTTTATTAAATATAACTTTAATAAATTCATTAGGTGATAAACACTTTCAACAAATTGGGTGCAATATTTGGTTTGATGGTAAATATATATGGGTAACTACTTTGTTAACTGAATTTTAATGCCACTACTGTTAAGATGAAAGGAAATGACAGTCAGATGGTAAGCCTCATTCATATCTTCCGGACAAGATGACTTGTTATTTTAAGTGGTTTTCCATAGAAATAATGATTGATCTGAAATACAAGATGACATTCAGTTGGGTGCCCTTCTTACCCTTCCTCTTTCCCTTGCTCTCTCTTTCTTTCCTCCTCCTCCTCCTTTTCTGTCTCCTTTCCCTTCTCTCAGGGTCGTCAGTAAGTAACACTATGAGTTGTACGAATATGTGACAACAAATCCCACTATTACGCATGATTATAATGCACCAATAAAAAACATGGAAAGTCCTTGGTCTTGTTGTAAAACCCAGAAGTTATTTCATGTGTGTATATGGTTGGAAGTTGCCCCTGTGCCAAATTTACAGTGAGAAGATAACCTTGGGAGTTTGAGTAGAGTAAATGTCAGCCAAAGACTGACCCATTAACAGGAATCACTTATCGTGTCAAATGACATTCCTCGCGACCCTTTGAAACTATGTAACTATCATAGATCTTTCACATCTTTGATGAGAGATGCTATCGAGGCCTTTGGTGAGATGATTTCCAGTTCTGGAACATTCCCCACAGATGGCAGGATGATACCTAGCTGAGTCAGTCCGGACACCACAGATTTTCTATTGTTTGAGAGATTTCCCTCAAATCTCAGAATGCTGGGATTTCTCCCATACACATACACACCTTGTGATACTAGAGACTGAACCCAGAGGTGCTCGGCCACAGAGAACACCACCAATTCCAGCCCCTTTCATTTTTATTTTGAGACAGGATCTTACTAAGTTGCCCAGTCTGGCCTCAAACTTGGGATCTTCCAGCCTAAGCCTCCCCTCCTGAGTTGCTGGGATTACAGATGTGCAGCACGGTGCCTGGCTCAATGACACAATTTTGTAGGCGAGAATCAGCAGATGTCTTCTTCTCTTTGGAGACAAGAGAAAACATGGAATTCAATTTGAAGAGAGGAGTCATGTCAAAAGTCAACAGGCGGGCTGGAGTTATGGCTCAGCAGTAGAGCGTTCACCTAGTGTGTGTGAGGCGCTGGGTTTGATCTTTAGCACCACATAAAAATAAATATATAAAACTACAACTAAAAAAAATATTAAAGGAAACAAAAACCAATGAGTTAACCTGCCTGCTGTCTCCTCACTCATTAAATTCACACAGGCCTGCTATGTCAAGCATGGAGAGCCACTCACTTCCAAAGGGAAACTTCTGGAAAGGACAGAGAAGGCTTATTTGGCTGAAACCTTTTCACAAAAAGAACTGAAACAATTGTAGAAAGAGTTCAGAAAGAAAATCACTTCAGGGCCTGAAATATGTGAATCCAATGTGACCAAGTAGTTTACTTTCCAAATTGTTTGAATGAGGGATTCAGTTCTTTGTTCCTAAGGAACATCAATGAAATTTTCATTTTCATCAGCAATATCAGCATCATAAGCAAGTATGAAGAAAAATCAAGTCCTGTATCAATCGCCAACATATGAAACACCTACCATGTGTCATTCATGGCATTAAACAATAGGGTAGATAGAATACTGCATTACAATTTTGCAGTACAATACTGTATTATATGGTAGATACAATACCAGGGATTGAACCCAGAGGTGCCTAACCACTGACAGGATCTACTAAGTTGCTTAGGGCTTTGCTAAGTTGCTGAGGCTGGTTTTGAATTCTCGATCCTCCTGCCTCAGCCTCCAGAGTCACTGGGATTGCAGATGGGTGCCACCAAGCCTGACATCACTAGGTTTTTTAAAACAAATCTGTACATTTAAAATGCTTTATTAATCATATTGTAAAAAAAAAATCTTAGTGTTGAAATGGACATTAAATGTCATATCACATACACTCTTTGTTTAAAAAAGTAATTACCTCGTGATTTTCACAGATGACAATACCCTACCTTTTACAAACCCCATTTTGCAATTATAAAATCGATTCTAACTAAGCTATGGAAATACTTCACAAGTGGGGTCCTCAGAGTATTCAGAATAAAGTATACAGTCCCTGAATCCCATATTTTAAAATGTGCACATAAACTCATTAGCCAGGTAGAACAGATTGAATTACTCATATTGGGTTTTATTGGCAGGAAATTCACCGTCTTCCCAGCAGTGCCAAAATCTCTGACTTCCACCTGGTGTTGTTCCTAAGAAAGCCATCCTATCTTTCAATCAGTTGACTAAACCAGAAACCAACCAAAATCAGTTTTTTCAATCAGATACGTAAGTTGGAACATTTAAGAGATAGGTTACTGCATATTTAATTATTAAAAAGTATGAATATCATACCCATGGGGAGCAATATAAATTGGCTATATAAGGAAATTTTTTCTGAAATTGCTTCAGAATGCACATCACAATAATATATTTTACCTATTGGCAATTTTCATCCTAAAACCATCAGTGACTTGGAATTTTAAAAAAAAAAAATTTTTTTTTAAATGGCACTGTTTTGTCTCAATTTGACTAAACTCAGCATTAAAAAAGGAAAGAATTTTGAAAATTAAAGACTTTTTTTTTTCAATTACATGGTGTAAATGAGTGAATTTGCTCAACTTTTCAATTAGGTATTTGGGTAGCATGTAGACATATGTTAGTTTCACAGGGATGTGTAATGCATATTAAAGATTGTAATTAATCATTCCATGTTTGAGATCAAGGCCATGTATGCTCATAATTTTTCTTCTGCCTTCCAGAAAAGGCAAATTCAGACGAAAACAGAGTGAAAAGAGATGGTGCTGTTGTGTGAAGAGAAGCAGATCAACTGTTCTGGGTGAAAGATATATTGCTAAAAATATTCAGCAAACACACAGGTAATATTAAGCAATCCATAGGTAGCTGCTTAGAACCTAATGCTAAGCGTACCGCATTTACAAGTTCTTTGTATTGGCTCGTCCTGGTTGCTCTGCTTGGAGCCTCCCTCTGAATATTACTTCGGTACAGTGTTCGTGGATCCCCCAAGACTCACAAGCTCCTCCGATTACACGTTTCAACGCTGCTTGCTGCATTGTTCTGCGATTACAACTGCCTATTCATCCTTACATGCCCAACACTGTTTCTCCTCCTCTGTAGGAGAAAGACCCCCTGAAACTACTGCCCTCCACCTGTGGTCCCAGGACCAACAGCATCACCTGATCTACCTATTTCACCTGCAAACTTGTCAGAAAGGGACATTTTCAGGCTCCACCCTGGACCTACTTGACTCACAGAAACTCTGCTGGGGTGGAGCGGTGGGTGGAGTACAGAGGAGCCCTCCAGGGATGCTAATGCATGCCAAAATTTGGACTTTATCTCTAAAATGAAAATCCCCCGGTGGGGAAATACCGCTGATGAGAGGACCCTAAGCCCACTGGCCCTGACTTTAAACTTGCCCTTGGAATTCCATCAGTCTGACCCTGCTACTGCTATCTGACTGCTCTTCCTTGAGCACGCTGACCCAAAGCAAAGGAAGACTGTGTTTCTTCATGTGCATTAATTAACTGACCCAAGCTGCGATGTCCAGAGACCTTCTCCCAATTCAGAGGAGAGCAAAGGCTTAAAAGTGGAAGTCTAGGCTACAAACTGCAGAAGTGAAGTTCGCAGAACAGCAGGTGACCCTCTAGCTAGTATTTTTTTGGGGGGAAGGGTGTACCAGGGATTGAACCCAGGGACACTTAACCACACGGAGCAACATCCCCAGTCCTTTTTTATGTTTTATTTTGAGACAGGGTCTTGCTAAGTTGCTCCAGGGCCTCACTAAGTTGCTGAGGCTGGCTTTGAATTTGCAATCCTCCTGCCTCAACCTCCCAAGCCTCGGAGATTGCAGGCGTGCCCCACCACACCCGGCTTTAGTTAACTGCAACCAAAGAGAACCACTGTCCTACTCCACATTCTACCTCAAAAAAGCCAGTTCTAAGATATACAGGTGATCAACAAATATATGAAAAAGTGCTCATCATCTCTAGTAATTAGAGAAATGCAAATTAAAACCACCCTAAGATTTCATCTAACTCCAGTTAGAATGGCTATTATCAAGAACACAGCAATAAATGTTGGTGGTTGTGGGCAGAAAGTCACACTCATTCATTGCTGGTGGAGTTGCAAATTGGTGCAGCCACTCTGGAAAGCAGTATGGAGATTCCTGAAAAAACTTGGAATGGACCCACTATTTGACCCAGCTATTCCACTCCTCGGCTTATACCCAAAGGACTTAAAATCAGCATACAACAGTGATACAGCCACATCAGTGTTCATAGCTGCTCAATTCACAATAGCTAGATTGTGGAACCAACTTAGATGCCCTTCAATTGAAGAATGGATAAAGAACTGTGGTATTTAGTAATGGAATACTACTCAGCCATAAAGAAGAATAAAATTATGGCCTTTGCTGATAAATGGATGGAGTTGGAGGATATCATACTAAGTGAAATAAACCAAGCCCAAAAAACCAAAGGCCGAATATTGATGGACGATAATAAATAACGTGGTGGGGGTGGTGGGGGGTGGGTAAGAGAAGAATGGAGAAACTTTGGATGGTGTAGAGGAAAATGGGACAGGAGAAGGTGGGAGAAGGAAAGATAGTAGACTGAGACAGATAGTATTACCCTGTGTACATGTATGATTACACAAGTGGTGTGAATCTACATCGTGCACAACCATAGAAATGAAAAGTTGTACCCCATTTCTGTACAGTGGATCAAAATGCTGTCTGTAAAAATAAATTTTTTTTTTAAATGATGTGTTCTGAAGTTCTAGCATACAAATGGCAGACTCAGATATCTTGCCTGCTTCCTCGTGTTCATGAACACAGATTCATAAAGCAAACCAGACTGGGCAACATAGAGACAGCCACCAAGGTAGAGATGTCAGGGGGCTGATAAGTTTGGAAACTTTGAACCAGTTTTTTAAGTTTTCTAGCCTCTCTTTTTTCTTCCATAAAATGGAAAAATACCTTTTACACCTGCTTATCTCAATAAAATCATCCCTAGAAAGGCCCTTTACAAACTATTAAGCATTAAAGCATCATATCTAACCAATAGATAAATAAATGGATTACAAATAGATATTAAGTATAGTTATATAATATTTATACATAATATTAATAACTGCTTATATTTTTAGTAAGGCTTGCTGCTTCTTCCTCCTCCTGCTTCTTCTTATTATTATGAGGAGTGTTAATTGCATTCCCCAAAATCAATGTAATGAACAGCCTATTTAAAAATTAATAAATTTTAATTTCTGACAAACTTTAATTTTCATAAAGTGTACTTTCCTCCAAAATAATACATCCTTATTGGAGGAATCATGGAAATTATAAAAATACTAAAAAAAGAAGAAAAGCCACTAGTGATAGCCTAACCAGAAATAAGCAATTAGTATTTTCCATTTGTCTCTACATTTCTGGCATAAAATTATAATTATACAGTAAACAGGGTATTATAATTTGCTATATTTACTAAGTAGCATAGCACTTCCATTCAGAAATACTCGCCCACAAAATTATTTTTGCTAGCTGCATAGAAGCCTTTTATATGGATTTATTGGCATTTTCATTAGACATTGAGATTGTTTCTAGGACTTCACAATTATAATTGCTTATTCTGTATATTTATCCTTCTGCCATCTCGTCCTCTTGAGGATACATTTTTAGAAGTAGAATCGCTAGATTTGTATAATGAACTTTTTTAAGACCTTTGAATCTCAGTGCTAACCTGCTGTACCAAAAAGTTGTATCTATTTCTACTCCCGCCAGCAAAGAAGTTCTTGATTTCTCCCATAGTTGCCAATATAACATCATTGCTTTAAGCTTTGCCAATTTTGTAGCTTTCAAATTTTTGTTTTGGTTTGCATTCATTCAATTACTACTGAAAGTGACATAACTAAATTATTGAAGGTATTCCAAAGTTAATAAACCTCCAAAGAAGACTAGTAAGCAATGGAGAAATCCTGTGGGAAAATTGCAATTTTATTTTTCAAAAAGAAGCATGGAAACAATGCATACCATTTAGACCAGAAAAAAATTATATCTTATAACTATGGATCATAAATAGTTAAATTTATATTTCAGATGAATATGTGAATATGAATATATATGTACAGAGAAAAAGAGAGAGAGCTCTGTATCCATCAAATGCAAATTCCTTAAAAAGGGATCAGGCATCAGGTTACATTTTGTTATCTTCTTACAAGTTCAAATTCATCCTTAAGATACTCGAAAGTTCTATTTCAGGCCATTTTATTAGGGCTGTGCTGTTTTGTTGTTGTTGTTTCTTTTTTGGGTGGTGCTGGGGATTGAACCCAGGGCCTTATGCTTGACAGACAAGCACTCTACCAACTGAGCTGTATCCCCAGCTATTAGGTCTGTGCTGTTTTAAAGTTACTTTTTCTGCTGGTCTCACAAATACACTTAAAGTATGCTAATCTCAGAGCAAGAACACTGTTGGTACAAGAATTTAATAGTCAACAGCAAAAGTAATAGTATTGCTTATAAACCAGTGTCATTACGGTGAAATTTTAATTTCCTTTATTATAATTTGTTTGTTCTTCTCCAGGTGGATTACGTTTTACATATGGCTAAAATAAAGAATCTGTAATTTTCACTCCATTTCATGAAATTTGCATACTTGCTTCTCTTACCCTCATTGTTGAATGAGAACTTTGGTTCTTCTCAAGTTCAGTCAAAAGTAATCCTGAAAAGCTCCTTATTTTCTCTGGGTTGAAGAGGGTCTCCTGTGACCATTTTAATAAGTATTTACTAATTCATTTACTGTCATCCTTGGTTTTCAAGTATAAGAAACAGAGGCTGACCATATATCCAATGGAAACTTTCTCAATTTGGCAGTTTTTAAATAGGGCCCCTAAAAAGTGAGCAATGAATTCAACTGAAGTAGCCTAATTCCCCTGTATGGTAGGGCAATGGACCAGGAAGCTGGAGAAGTAATAACCCGTCACATTATTTTCAATACAAAATATATGGTAAATCTTAAAAGACGCACCCCCCCAGATAGATGTGAAATCTAGGAAAATCTGAAGTCCCGATTCGACTAAAGCAAGCTCCTGATACAGGTTTCTTCTGTGCTAACTGACGGTATCAAAGCGTGTTTTTAATTCATTAAAATTGTCTTACGTGAGTCCTTTGGGGCCCTCGGTGCTCCAATGTGGGTGGAGACACCGTTGATACATGCACAAATGAAGTACACCTGAGGACACGGCTTGTCAAATCACATCACTAATAGGTGGGTCTGTTAGCTGATGAATTCACAGGAACATTGTTACTCAACCCTAACCCCGCATCTTCCTTAAACCAGATTTGGCTTTCATCGTATTGCATCTAAATAAAAGGTGTATCCACTCATCATGGAGTTGGAGTTACTAAACAGCCCTTCCCAGTAAGTAATTCTGGTTGAGATTTAAGCACTGAAGGAAACCTCCTCATAAGGTTGCCATCTGAAGGATACTGTTCTGAAAGGAAGACTGTCGACTTCTGTGGTATTGCAGTTTAATTCTCTCTCCCAGGACACAGGCGTCGTCCTCAAGATAACCAATTGTGTACTAAACCTACCTACAGCCGAGGATGGAAAGTCCTACATGCAAACGAGGCGGACTACTCTGGAGAACTACCCAGGCATGTGCTTTGCCCTGAAGGCAGTGTTTGACTTAGGTGGTCTTAGCCCCTGATAAATGTTCAGGGTGTGTCGGGAATCTTCATGCTGTGTTTTCCATGAATATGAGTGCTAATGACTACACAGCAGAGGGGTGACACTCACTACTGTAAGCTAGGCACAGTTATAGAATTTTAGGAATGGGAAGATTCTGGATATTGTCTAGACTGATGCTCTCATCTCCAGATGAGAAACCCCCAGGTACAAAGTCTACCACTGACTCAAGTTCACACAATAAATGAGGGGAATCAACCTTTAGGTCTCTATGAAGAAGGTGAGCTTTTAAAAAAACAAATGCTATTTCAAAATACCCTCCCCTAAAGTCACTCCATTAGAGAACTGTTTTGGAATCAGTTTGGTGAATGCAAGAAAATCATCACTAAAAACAACAACTAAGCTGGGCAGGGTGGTGCATGCCTGTGATCTCAGCAACTCAGGAGGCCAAGGCAGGGGATCGCAAGTTCAAGACCAGCCTCAGCAGCTTAGTGAGACCCTCAGCAACTTAAAGGAGACCCTGTCTCAAAATGAAAACTAAAAAGTACTGGAGATATAGTTCAGTGGTGAAGTGGCTCAGGGTTCAATTCCTGGTACCAAAACAAAAACTAAAAAACTATAGTTGATATCTTTGCGCTGACATTCCTACTTATTTATTTACTTAGTCATACCAAAGTCTGTTTTTTTCTATAAAAATAATCTTAACTGTATGTATACAAAAACGAGAGAAAAGAATAACACAAGCCCTTGTACACACATCAAGCACCATTACTTTGTCCAACTCTGACCAATCTGTCCATTTGCACCTCGTCATTCTCGAAGTGGATAATTAGACATTCTGTCGTTTCATCTGTGAGCATTTTTGAGTGTTATTTCCAAAAGACAACCACACAGCATAAAAAATTAACAATAATTCCTTAATGCAAATAGATTTCTTATATTTACATAAATTATTCTTGGCCTTAGCACACTGCTACAATTTGATAAATGCTCTCTCATTGATTTTTAAGGTCAGCAAGTACTGAGTATTCATTACAAACATACCAAATGTTTTGTTTGCATGCAGGTGGGGAAGGAGACACAGGTTCTTACTTTTGGAGAGGCAGTAGAGAATAGAAGAGAATTCTGGAAGCAGACGGTGTTGTGTGAATAACTCAGACCTACTCCTTATTGAATGTGTAAACAGAAGCACATTTCTTCATCTCTCAAAACCTCAGTTTTGGTTGTCTGTACAATGGAGATACTGATGCCTATCTTACAGAGTTAATGGGAGAGTTAAATAAGATTAGATAGGTAGTCACCGCTCATATCTGCAGGGAGACTGATTCCAGTACCCCCTCCCTCACCCCAGGATACCAAAATCTGCAGATGGTCAAGTCCTTTATACAAAATGTCATGACACAGTATTTGCATATAACTTGTACACATCCTTCTGTATACTTTAAATTGTCCTCGAATCACCTACAAAACCTAATACAGTGTAAAAGCTATGTACATAGTTGTTACACTGTATTGTTAGGGAATAACGACCAAAAAATAGTCTGTACATGTTCCTTGCAGACAGTTTTTATAATTTCTGATCTTTGGTTGGTTGAATCCACAGATGCAGAATGTCAGCTGTGTATAAGGTTATAGATGCCCACAACTAGTCACTCTTTTTCTCTAAGAGATTTTTTTAAGTGCTTAGTTTCTAGTATTTGTTCGACCAGGTTGATTAGATTTAAATAACTAATTGAATATGAAAATGTACTTTAAGTCCCATTACTCTCTTTCTGAGTTATACAAAAAACTGCAAGTCGAAGAGTCCTTGGCCATAGGCTCCTAAGAAATATCTGAGATTTGTTGAGCACCATCAGGTTCAATGAGTAACATTTGCTGAATTAATGAGTGAATACATACATAAGGAAAGTTGGAAAGTCTCCACCCCCACCCCTTACCTCAATAACTAAAAAAAAAAAGTTCTTATCCATGTGGAATAATTAAGCATAGCAGGATCAAAAAGCTCAGGTGATGTCTGTTTTTTGAATTTCTACTATGTGCATCTTTTAAACACTGATTATTAAAGGGATAAGCTTTTACCCTAGGTGGATCTCAAAGGCAAGCTACCATGCCCTGATTGAACTCGAGTTCCTTGCTTAGCTCCATTCTGACTTTGACAAAAATGGAATCCTGGTTCATAATTCTGCATTCAAGTAGCACTAATTGTTAATCAACCCATTGCCATTTACCGTCCAGTTGTTTTATTAGCCTTTTCTCACTACATCCCTCTGAGGTCAGTCACTATTATTATCCTCCTAGAGGAGGAAACCGAGGCACAGAGCGTATAAACGATTTGTTTCAGGTGAGGAAATGAGTCCGGGGAAACTGAGTCTGGAACCCAGGCGCCTCCATCCACAGACCTTGCTGAGCCAAGCACCAAGCACGCCAGGCTGCTCACCGTGGTGCTCCGGGGCACAGGCTCAGCCCACAGCCATGGTTATCTCGGGCCATCCCTCTCTCCCACCAACTTGGAGGAACTCGCTTCGTGTTCATCTTCGCAGCCCTGTTGTTAACACATACTATTACCTAAGTGTTTAATCGGCGTGTGTGGATATTGGTTGAACAACTTAGATATGGTGCCAGTTTACTTGCCAGGAACTGAGTGTGCCCCAGATGCTAGGGCATGATGATCTGCCAAGTATCTTAGTAAGAGTCCAGATGTAGGCCCATCAGCCCGATCTTCCTTTGTAGCTTGGACCTCATTCTCTCCTTCTCAGGAAGCACTGACACCTCTCTCTCTTTTAGACTCCACGGCTCCCATTCTTCTGGGTCTTTCCATCAGATTTACATGTTTGAGTTTCTTTGTCATCTCAGATTTAGATACTTGAAAGAAGCTGTGCCTCAGCTCCACATCTCCTCCAGGCACAAGACACTGCCTTTTCCCTTTCTTAATCTCCTGCCTCCATTTCCTGCTCTCCCACTCATGCCTTGAGTCATTGCTGCCCAGGTTCCCTTCCCCTTCCTCCACAGAGATGGCTCTTAAGAAAGTACCAGTGTGAATCCCACCTTAGAAAATCCCCTGGATGCTGTTTAGTACCCACCTTCTCCCTCCAAACATTCCAAGCAGTGACTCCACCCTCTCCCTGTGTTTCCCCTCTGCCGCCATCTTGCCAGTCTCCCCTGCCAGTCAGCGTATTCCACTCACCTACGCTCTCCCTGAGCAATCTCACCAAGCCAGTGGTTTGGCTTGAATATCAGTAAGTCAGTGACCCCAAATTCTATCTCCAGCCCAGATCTCTTCTCTGAGCTCTGAACCCATACATCAAACTATACATCAAATGATCACACATTTTAGCTTTACTGCTTCCAAGATCTCCCTGAAAATCAGGTTTTCCTCCCAAGACCTGGTCTGGTCCCCTGTCTCAGGAATAGCAAAAGCTATCCACCTACTGCTAAAGGCAAAAACCCAGGAATGGTCTTTGTTCCCTCCCTCCCTTCCCACCCACATCCAGCCTTCACCCAGCCCGCTCCCTGTCCAGAGTTATGCTGCACCCTGAAAAGCACAACCCTGATCTTGAACCACGTACACCTCCTTAAAAGCCTTCCAAGGCCTTCTCATTGCTCTGAAAGTAAAGGACCAAATCCTCAGCACGGCCTGTACTGCCCACAGCATCAGCCTGGATGTGCACTGCGGCTACTTTCTACTCCACTCACCTTCAATTCCTACCCTCCCTGTCATTTCCCTTCCTTCAGATGTTTAAGCACATCATGTTCCCTCTAAGTGCTGAGATACATGCTGTCCCCCTCCTCAAGGCCTTTCCTAACGACCACCAACCTTCAGCTAATAAACAAATACACAACTAATCACAATTCAGATATTTCCTCAGGAAGCCTTCTAGTGATCTCCCAGATTAAACCAAGTCCCCCGGTTCCACGTGACATGGAATCTTTCCAAAGAAATAGAACCTTCAAGGGCATTCCATTTCAATGGCATGCCAGTATACTGAGATGATATCATTAAGATTTATTTTCCATTAACAGAATTAGAATAACAGATACAACCACTAGAAGATACTTTAAAAGTTCTTCAATTCCGTGGCATCCAACCTGGATGCTCTAGTGACCAAAATCACTGGGAAGAGGCCCGATGGTCGTACCCTGGATTCTTCAATCCCCACATCACCTCTGTCTTCATCAGGAAACTCCGTTGAGGTAAGTTGTGATTCCACACAAGATTCTGCTGGAAGAAGTGATTTTGCTGCTGAAAGGGGTTTGAAATATATTAGCCTAGCCCAGCGATTTCATGATCTAAATGGAGACATGGAATCCTGCAAACAGAAGTGATTTGCACCAAGTCCCAAAGCTAAATCATCCTAGAGTCAGGGTGGCATTCCAGAGGGTCTGTGCAAAATGATCAGTTTGTAACCTGAAGAAGAACAGGCAGCAGAGTCGTCCACCACAAGTGTAAAGCGTGTGAGTCATTCATTACCAAAGACGGCAGGTGGGTCGAGAGACAAGCGAGTCACACGCCGTGAATCAGAAGTCAGATATGAGTTCTAGAGATGATACGTGAATCTTATTTTGCTGGCTGCCATTTTCAAGATTTCAAAACCCCAAACTAATTTGCTCTTCAACTTCTGTTGATACAAAGATGTGTGTATCTCCGCATCTAGCCCAATCTCAATAATTATGACAAATACCATGATAGGTAACACTTTAACAAACTGCTTTAGTCCTTTGCATTATCCAGGTCTCCTGGATCCAAAAAAGGCAGAGAAATGTAAAACCCAGAGTGATAATATGCTGTCACTGGTTAGTTCAGGGGGCCAGAGGACAGAGTAAGGCAAACTACCAACTTGGGCTCAGCACCCTCTGTCTTTCCCACATGACCCATGTGGGCCCCTAACACTGGGCCCCCAGATACATCTTGGGCCAGCAAGTGCCACTTGCTCATCCTTCAGAGCCAACTCAAGCGCCCCGTTGTTCGTGCGTCTGCTCTCTGGCCCCTCCCGCTGACTTCTCAGTTTTTACTAGCTATAGTTTTCAATCTGCCTTCATCTTAGGATGCTTTGCACTGTTGTTTAATTCATTGCCTTATGTGGTCCTCCAAACTCAATTATAAAGCTCTCTGCTACAAAAATGGCATCTTCTGCTTCTTCCTCCCCTCAGCAGGTCCTACACCTGCCCTACAAGTGACAGGTGCTCAGTACGTATTTCCTGATAGTCCTAGTGGCTATGGTGATGGCAATGACTAGAGATGAACCAAGAAAATTCCCCCTTTCCTCTTTACTGGACAAAAACTGCTCAAAATGCAAATCATGTTACCTAAGGTATTTCTTATGAGGGAAGAATGAGTACAAAATAATAAGAACAAACATTTGTGGTTGCTTTTCAATGTACGCACATTTGCTCACATGACAGCTACTCTTATTTTCTCCATTTTATGGGGAAGAATATTGAGAGATAGAATTCAGTGGCTTTCTCATGAGTCCATAGAGACCCTACATAAGGTCAATAAATAGGGCTGGGGATGTTGCTCACGGGGATAGGACTTGCCTAGAATGCATAAGCCCTGGGTCTTAACCCCGGCACCACAAGAAGAAAGAGAGAGAGAGGGAGGGAAGGGAAGGGAAAGAAGAGAGGGGAAAGAAGTTAGAAAAATAAATGTGCTCATATTGGTACAGACCTATAGGAAAAGAAAAACAATCACTAAATTCTTGTGTTTTCCTAACAGTCAATAACCAAATAATCATAGAAAGATAAGGCCTGAGTTGGTAAAACATGTGAAATGAAGCACATCGCTACTGGGGACAAAATGATTTTGAAGTAGAATATGCACTAAGCCACATCCAATGTTACCATATCTAAGATCCATATTCAATTAGTCTCTGTAAAGCTATTGAAGTGGTGAAATGAAACACTTTGGTGAGGGCCTTTTCTTTCAACCATTGCTTCAGGACTTCCCTTCTTGCAAATGGCATCCAAGACTCTGCTCGTATCAACATCACCTCATCGCTCTGAGCTTTTGCTTTCCTGCTGCTGTCAGAGTCCCATCTCAACTCATGAGAGATGTCTGAGATGGTTGCCAGCAGGGAGAGAGGGATCATTAGGAAGGAGTCTGATCCCTTTGAGTAGGCTTTCTAAATGAGCACAGTATTCTTTGGTGGCGATTTAATTCATCCCAAGGGTGCTGATCTTTCTTTGCAAACTTTAGCCATGTTGCGGTTTTCTTTCTCCTGCTTCTACCATTTGACCTTGGCTGAGGCCTCTGTGTTGGCAACAGACTCCCAGCACTGACTGTGTCAAGAGGATTCTCGTTTGCCAATGAGTGCCAAAGTCTGAGGAGTTTCCCTCTCTTCACTTTTCTTTTGAATTCTCTTATAAACATCTGGGCTTCATGATATAGCAGATCCATAGAGATGGTTTGCACATGAGTCAACTGACACCTCGTGTTTAAGAACACGGGAAAGGAATTGAGATGTCATGCTATCATTAATTTATTCCATGGATATTTACTAAATGCCTGCTACATGTCACCATTGAAAGAAACTTGCTCTTGGCTTCTAGAAGAAAGGTTTGAATTGAAGATGGGAACTTATGGGGCCCTCTCTTTGTCTCCATGTCTTTACCTGTAAAATGGCAACTAATAACAAAACGGAACTTACAGTCCTCGTGTGTCTAAAAAGGTGAATAAAACATGGTCTCCAACTTGGAGGAGGTCACAAAAAACACGACAGTGACATTTGGCTCACAGCCAGGCACAACGAGCATACTTCTCAATATTTGCCACACCAGAACCACAAGACTGTTCTTGCGGCTTCAAAATCAGGAGAACTGAAGCATGACACTTCAATTGAAAGCATGACACTAGACAGAACAAACAATGCCAGCGTCAACACACAGAGTCACAGAGCTGGAAGGAACCCTAGAAGGGACTTGTCACAAGGCTCCTACCATTTTTGTGAGAACACAAAAGAGGTTTTGGAGACAAAGATTCTGATTCTGGCTTTGAGACTTTCTGGAAAGGTGACTTAACATAAACAGCAATCCTCTGTAGCCTCATTAGCTCATGTATGGAATGGAGAATAATAATGATAACAGGATTGTTGTGGATTAAATAAAATAAGAGTACGAAAATTTCTTGGAATGTGGTAAGCTCTCCATAAATGATTCCTGCCACTTGTTTATATGATTTTTATTGTTATGTGATTTTTAATGGTTTTACTATCTGAGATCTTTTGATGGCTGAGTGAAGGAGGGGTGAGGTCCATGGCAGCCAAAGAGGAACAGGCTAGAATTGGAATAGATGTTCTTCGTAATAAAAAGGAAGTGCCAAAGGAGTTTCATTCCTCTGGCTGCTAGAAATTCTAACAAAACCAGGGAAAGGGAAGGGACAAGAATAGCCTAGGAACTGGCTCTTAACCCTGCTGTAAGTCTCTCCTATATTCTGTGAGGAGCAGAGCTTGCTATAGAGTAAGGAGCCCAAATCTACATCTGCAGGAAAACACAGCCTGGAAGGCTGTTCTCTCTGGGGTCGGGTAGCTGGATATGGATGGAGCCAGACTTCAGCTGCACATCTTTCCACCATACCGAGCTTGCAATAATCCATTCGTTCATTCATTGAAAAACAAATATCAGGGCTGAGCACCGTGGTGCATGCCCTACTCAGGAGGTCAAAGCAGGAGGATCGCAAGTTTGAGGCCAGCCTATACAATATAGGGAGACCCTGTCTCAAATTTAAAAAAAAAAAAAAAAAGTTTGGGATGTAGTTCAGTGGTAAAATGTCCCTGGGTTTAATCTCCAGGACCACAGAATAAATAAATAAATACATAAATACATACATACATAAATAATGGGCACCACCTCTGTACCTAGAGTTACAATCACAGGGTAGAACGAAACTGTACTATCAGGAATAAAGGATGACTGACAAGTGATGCCTTCATAAGAATTCTCCTGATCTAGAGTCCAAGTAGAACATGGATCATCCCATGTTTTTCACTCTTTATCCGCTGTGTGTTCCACACCAGGTGACAGAGATGCAGATGCCGGGCAAGAGAGAAGCTGCAGTAGCAATCTGTGCTGGCCACCTTTGGCTTCCTGCTCATCAACTGTGCTTCAGGGAGGGACTTTCCTCAGTGGTATGCTAACCTACATTCTCCAAACCAGGAGGTTCTTTACAACGAAACCTGCCAAAGCAGAAGAAAACGTTTAACACAGCCCAGTGAAAGCAGCACACGTTTTTTTTATTGCATGAATGTGAAAACTTTTTAGCCAACCTGAATACCGTAGGACCAAATCCCACGTGTAATGAGGTTGCCTGAGAAATGTCTGAGGCTAACAACAAGAACACCGCATCCTAATGAGTAATGAGGATTACATAACAGTGGAGATAAGCAACACCACCCACAGATTGCATGTAAATGCTAATATTGAGTTCTTGGCCACACTCCCAAGTAAAAGGGAAGGACGCAGCTTCAAAATATTACTCCCAATTGTTGCACAAACCCACGAGTGAGTTGACATAAGGGTTTATTTCACTTTTTCTAATTGTTAGCTCTTCACTTGAAAGTTTGATTTTTTTTTTTCATTCACAAATCGAGGTGTTTGGCAAGAATTCTTATGAAAGATCTGATCAAAAGGGAACCTAAAAAAAATGGCCCTCTGTGTGTGCGTGTGTGTGTGTGTGCGTGCCCACTAGGCACTGAACCTAGGACCTCAGTCATGCCAAGCATGCACTTTACCACTGAGCTACACCCCTTAACAAAGTCTTGAAAGACACACATTCCACAGCTTTCCTCACTCAACGGCAGCATACTTTCACAAAGAAAATTTCTTCCATGCATCTAATTTGAATCTACCTTGCTGCCAAAGGGAAGATTTCCTCTAGAGAATAAGTGGATGTTAGAAGCACAGATTCCCCAGACCGTCCTCAGAACACCAGTCACTTTAGATGAACATAGTGATAAAAATTTAAAAAGTATTAGCAACATACTAGAATTTTTGAGCAGTGCAGGAATTATGATGCCTGTTTTGCCCTCGTTCTTCAGCAAAGTCCTTTGCTCACCCCTCCCCCAACACGCACACTTTCAGAACTTAGTTCTGGAAACTTCTCCACAAGGTGCACACTGGGAAATGGGGCTTCAGAACCCAACCCAATCTCTTGTATCTTAGGAGAAATCTAGAAAGATAATAATCTGAACAAGTTTTGCATGGGAAAGTTATCACCCCCTCTCCAGCAAAAATATTAAATTTTCATATTCTTTGTAAACTGCTGGTCAATTTCCCTTTTGGAGAGAAAAATTCCCTTCTTTCACATACCTTTTCCTAAAATATAGGAGCTACCCAAAAATAGCTTAGCTGTGTTGGATACATGTATTTCCAGGTTCAATTAGGATCCATACCAGACCCTGCCCTCCAACTGAACAGTGACTGGTTGTCTGAACTTACCTGTGAGTATTCCATTGAAATACACTGGGGAGTTCTGGGGGCAGGACTCATCGAGTTTGGCAGACAATCGAGGGGGAGTTAAAGAAATTTAAGGATCATCTACTGTGTTTCCTTCATTTTATAGCAATAAGGGAACTGTGGCCCAAAGAGGGAAGTTGTCATCTCCTAAAGGACAAGTAGCAGCCCTGCCAGCACTTAACCCAAGTCTCTCCTGGCTGCTTCTCAGCCCTCCACCTCTGCCTTCACCTTCCCCAGGGTTATGCAAACCTGTTCCCTGACCTGCACACTAGAAAACTGGACTCCATGGCAGAAGTACCCGCTTACCAAAGAGTGTGCAGAAGCCAAGTAATTGTTCATGCAGAGTTGCTTTAATCCAAGTGCAAAGGTGAAAAGATTTCCACTCATCGCAGTTCTAGAAGATTAAAGAGAAGGTGGAGAAACACCAGTTTCTTCACCAATATCCCAACTGGGTCTTCTCTGCACAGACCCATTGAGTTCTAGGCAATCCCTTCTATGATGGGAGTAAGCTTAAGTAAGCTTCTGACTGGAGATGAAAGGACAAGCAAAGAAAGGCAAAATCTAATTGAGCAGGGCAAGCTATGACGACTTTCAATATGAGTCCTAAGAGTTCCAGTTCACAGATGCTAGCATTGATTTTCTCTTCACCTTGAATTTTTATTCTGTATCTATTGTTTGATAGGGAAATCGCTTCCCATTATTCACCCCAGAGAGTGTTCATTTTTTGAGGTAAGCGGGGAGTGACAGTTGTTTGTTATTTTTTTATTTTAAAATTTTTTGGGAGGATACCAGGGGTTGAACTCAGGGGCACTTGACCACTGAGACACATCCCCAGCCCTATTTTGTATTTTATTTAGAGACAGGGTCTCAATGAGTTGCCTAGTGCCTCACCATTGCTGAGGCTGACTTCGAACTCGTAATCCTCTTGCCTCAACCTCCCAAGCTGCTGGGATTACAGGCGTGTGCCACTGCACCCGGCTTTCATTTATTTTTAACAGACACATAAAACATTGTACATACTTATGGGAATTAGGTAATGTTTTCATACATGTATACATGGTGAAATATCAAAATTCAGTTAACCAGACCTCTCTCCTCAAACACATTTCATTTTGGTGAAAAAATTTGAACTCTTTTCTTCTATCTCTTTGAAATATATAGTACACTGTCGTTATGTAAGTCACCCTGCTGTTCCTCCTATCCCACAACTTTCCTTCATACCCATTGATCAACCTCTCTCTGTACCCCGCTAAGAACATTTAAATTATACTTTGTTCCTTAAAATATGCGTTTTGGCTTTTTGACTATTGATGTCAGAATTCAGTGAACTTTCCTTGAAGTCATTTCTTTGGACCTCTCTACAAGCTCTGGGACTGTTACTCCTACTCCAAATAAGGTCACATTTCAACTGATCTTCTGCCCTCCTGGTCCTCCCGGTGCCTGACCCCCAGGAAATAAAGGAGCATGTTGCATTGAGATGGCCATTATGTGTCTCCACTCATCAGAAACACCGTCGCCAGGTGGCAAGGGTACAGGATGACAAGAAAACAATCCCATCTTTCATCCCCCAGCTTCTGTCACACACGCCCCTTCCACCTGAAAACCGACCAGAAAAATCCAGGGAGAATAGGTCTGAGAGCATCGGCACCAAGGTGACAAGGGCTCACAAAGTCCAACTGTTACTGGCCCAGAAAGAAAGGATCGAGCGAAAGAAAATAAATCGTATTCACCAAGCAAGTCATTCATCTTTGCTCTTTAGGGCAGTTCCATTTTAATATTTACATTTTCTCTAAACTTGGCCTCTCCTTTAAAAGAAAAAAAAAAAAAAAGAAAGAAAGAAAGAAAAGAACTGTCATTTCTATTCAATTAACTGCTTCCCCCTCTGACTTTAAATCAAGGACAGTGTCTGTTCAATTTAATTACTTTCCAAGTAGCCTGCATGGTTGAAGCAGCCGCTGCTGGAGCCAAAGAGCCATATGGTGCTTTACAAGGTAAGAATTGGATATAATTTAAGGATATTCTCCTAACAGAAAATGCAATAAGGCTGATTTCACCCCTGCTGTTTTTCTAGCCACTTGACACATTATATGCTCATAGGTCAAGGTTTTAGCTGAACAATCTAAAGCAGTAAAACGGGGAGAGTGTCACTTTACCAATGGAAGGAACTTTTTGAAGGGCTTGTTGTCCCACCTGTTGTGATTAGATGGAAGAGTGACCTTCTTCTTTACAGAGGGGGCTTACTTTTATCGTCAACCTGCACAAGATCTTCCGGATCTGATTGCATTAATAATTGTATCAATATCGACCATTCAACATTGTAAAGCCAGACTGAGTCAAACCTATGTAGTTGTAGGTCAAAAGGTCACAGAAAGAAGTAGGGCCAGGACACTGTCCGCGTCATTTTAAGCTTGACTCCACCAGCAATAAGCTGTGGAACACTGAGCAAGTTACTTCCCTTCTCTGCATCTGTTTCACTATCAGCAAAAAGAGAAAACTCTTTTAACCTGACACAAGGATTCTAACACTCATCAGGACGATCAGGTGACAGCATGGTACCTACCAACTGCCAGTTACAATCTGAAGTAAAGTGATCGCATCCCCACCAGGCAGAAGGACCAACTTGAGGGCAATGGCAAGCAATAATGTCAACTTCAAGTCTCTACAAAGAGATCACTTAGGCTGCAGCCATCTGAAATGGAGTTGCTCTTTTTCCTTAATGGCATCCAATGGTCCAGAAAAGTTCTAGCCAAAAGGAGAAATGGAATGTTAAAGCACAAGGAATCATTCTTTCAGTATTTTGATTTACATCATGGAATATGATTTCTGGGATTCAATATACTCTGTGATGGCTGAACACTTTCCCTCATAAATAATTTGCACTTTATTTAAACTATAGTCACATGTAGACACCTAAGTTTGTTCTGTCCACATTAGATAACTACTTAAAACTATAAAGGACAAGTTGAGAAGGTAATAAATGTACATACTTGTTTAGTAGAAAGTTCCCTCTGGGCAATAGTAACAAAAACGACATGGTATTGGCACCAAAATAGACAGGTAGATCAATGGTACAGAATAGAGGACATGGGCACAAACCCAAATAAATACAATTTTCTCATACTAGACAAAGGTGCCAAAAAACATGCAATGGAGAAAAGATAGCCTCTTCAACAAATGGTGCTTGGAAAACTGGAAATCCATATGCAACAGAATGAAACTAAACCCCTATCTCTCACCCTGCACAAAAATCAACTCACAATGGATCAAGGACCTTAAAATCAGACCAGAGACCTTGCATCTTATAGAAGAAAAAGTAGATCCAAATCTTCACCTTGTTGGCTTAGGATCAGACTTCCTTAACAGGACTCCCATAGCCCAAGAAATAAAAGCAAGAATCAACAACTGGAATAGAGTCAAACTAAATAGCTTTCTCTCAGCAAAGGAAACTATCATCAATGTGAAGAGAGAGCCTACAGAGTGGGAGAATATCTTTGCCACTCATACTTCAGATAGAGCACTAATTTCCAGAATATATAAAGAACTCAAAAAACGCTACACCAAGAATACAAATAACCCAATCAACAAACGGGCTAAGGAAATGAACAGACACTTCACCAAAGAAGATCTACAAGCAATCAATAAACATATGAAAAAATGTTCACCATCTTTAGTAATAAAAGAAGTGCAAATCAAAACTACACTAAGATTCCATCTCACCCCAATTAGAATGGCGATTATCAAGAATACAAGCAACAGTAGGTGTTGGAGAGGATGTGGGGAAAAAGGTACACTCATACATTGCTGGTGGGGCTGCAAATTAGTGCAGCCACTCTGGAAAGCAGTGTGGAGATTCCTTAGAAAACTTGGAATGGACCCACCTTTGACCCAGCTATCCCACTCCTCAGCCTATACCCAAAGGACTTAAAATCAGCATACTACAGAGATACAGCCACATCAATGTTCATAGCTCCTCAACTCACAATAGCCAGACTGTGGAACCAACCTAGATGTCCTTCAATTGATGAATGGATAAAGAAACTGTGGTATATATATACAATGGAATATTACTCAGCTATAAAGAATAAAAAAATTATGGCATTTGCAGGTAAATGGATAAAATTGGAGACTATCATGCTAAGTGAGATAAGCCAATCTCAAAAATCCAAAAGGTGAATGATCTCACTGATAAACGGATAATGACACATAATGGGGGGTGGGAGGGGAGCAAGAATGGAGGAAGGAGGGACTGTATAGAGGGAAAAGAGGGTGGGAGGGGTGGGGGGGAAGGAAAAAATAACAGAATGAATCAAACATTATTACCCTATGTAAATGTATGATTACACAAATGGTATGCTGTTACTCCACGTACAAACAGAAGCAACATATATTCCATTTGTTTACAATAAAAATAAATTAAAATTTAAAAAAAAAGAAAGAAAGTTCCCTTTGGTGCTCTATCAATCAAAGAGGATGGATTCTCCAGTTAATCACGAGTTAACAGATGACGTTCAGATCATTCACAGTGGCTTTCATGTAGCTTCAGGCCCATTTACTCACCAATAACCATACGTTTCATGAGTTCGACACAGAAAAGATCCACCATCCAGGTGTAAAATCCCAGAAGAGATTATGCCCTTCATATTTAGATTAAGTTTGAATTTTAAAATTTAGACCAGGAATGTTAGTGTGCACTTGTAATCCCAGCAATTTGGGAGACTGAAGCAGAAGAATGACAAGTTTGAGGCCAGCGTGGGCAACTTAGCAAGACCCTGTGTCAAAATAAAAAATAAAAGGGGCACTGAACATAGTTCAATCATATAGAGCCCCTGGGTTCAATCCCTAGTACCAAAAAAAAAAAAAAAAAAATCCCTAAGCATGCTCTGTGTATCCATATTTAATGCAAATGATTCAAGGGGAACTTAGTCAATGGATTCTTCTCTTTCCACATCTCAAATTCTGGACATTATTTTTCTTCATGTTTGTATGTGATTGGACCAAATGCAATTCAAAGGTCAAGTAAGTCCATTCTCTACTTATGTGACTTGGTTCTTAGCTCTCCTTGGCCTTTGTATAACTTGATCAAAGAAAGAAGCCAGGGTGTGAGAGAGGAAAGTCTCTGTAAGATGAATCAGTCCACCTCACTGCTCCCCAATAGAATAACTAATTCATGACAGGTAAACATTTATCCTAAATCCAAACATCTTCTCAAAAACATCCAATCCCCCCAAATCCCAATTTCCCACCCATTCTCCTATGTTCCCTACAAAAGAATCACCATGTTGGAAAGCTTGTCCATGTTTCCCTCTACGCTGCTCTTATTAGAAACCCTCTTGTCTCAGGTTTAACTTCTGCCTCCAAAGTATACACCATTTGAGTTCCCTGTCTACATTTCATAACCTCCGCTGGTCCCCATCTTCTTTCCAAAAGAGAGTCTTCTCTCCTCACACTTACCTACTTTTAAACGATTTAAAACGTTTAAGCAATTTTAAACGTTTTTGATGATATAAAACAAATGAGCAAACTTTCTGAGTCTTTTGTACAATTATTTCTCATGAATGATGAAAATTTGTCTATATCTTTGCTCGAAATTCACCACACATGTTTAAGGCCTATAAGTCAAACATAAATTTTTCTCTTGGCTTAAATGGATTTTCTAATTGATATTAGAAAATATCAATCTATCAATTAATCGAGCCAGGCACAGTGGTGGATACCCATAATCCAAGTAACTTGGGGGAACCAAGGCAGGAGGATCCCAAGTTCAAGGCCAGCTTCCACAACTTAGCAGGGAGTCCTTCAAAAACTTAGCAAGACCCTGTCTCAAAATAAAACATTAAAAGGGCTGGGTAAATTGCCCCTGGGTTCAATCTCAAGTGCTAATTAAAAAAAAAAAAGTCAATTAATCAAAAAAAATATATATCTATACAGCATTACTCTAGGTACTATCATGTTTGGTTCATGTCCGGGGAAGTGAATTGTATATTTTGGGGAACATAGGACTAACGTAAAAAATATGCACATTCTGCTCATCATATGTACCAGGTCACACAGTGTGCAGAAGTTTCAAAATGAAGAAAGGATAAATATGTGTGAGAAGTCATCAATATAATGTGAATTCATACCATGAAACCTTTTTATATATTCAATATGGCTGTAAATTTTCAGAATTCCCACTTGGAGTCTCTTTGATGATCATTCCTCTCTCATGTGTTCAGGTCCTATAAGACAGGTAGTTATTTGGATGGGAACGAAGACATCTCACTCACTGGTCTATGTAATAAACACAGAGAATAAGAATAAATCTGAGGGCCTGGGGAGATAGCTCAGTTGGTAGAGTGCTCGCCTCGCAAGCACAGGACCCTGGGTTCAATCCCCAGCACCACAAAAAAAAAAAAAAAAAAAAAAAAAAGAATAAATCTGAGTAATGTCTTCCTTTAGAAGGTAAGAGAACTTACTCTTTCAAGTATCATAGTCCTTACATCTTAACACTTTTTATTTATTTTCTATGATCCACTATCATTTTTATAAGAACTAGCTATCAATCTGAATGCTTATAATGAGTACACGGTTAATTGGATTGGAATTCCAGGCTAATGGAGGAGGAAGCTGCAGAATACTCCTCTAGCTACAAGATTTTTTTAAACAAGTTAACTTGCTAAACTCGTATGGTCCGGGACATCAGAAAGCTATAGAAGCAAAAAGAACTAAATGAACCCAACCAAAGACAGAAGAGCCCTCCAATCTGAGTAGGCGGCCACTGGCTGCGCTCTACCCTGGGAATGTTTGCCAATCCTGAGTGCAAGATGAGGCTTGAGCTTGGCCTCAATACAAGGACTTTGCTCTGAGAAAAAGAAGCTGTCGAAGCTGTTGAAGGTGGTGTCGGGCTGGAATGACGATTTGGAAAACCCAGGTCTCCTCATGCACAAGGCCGTTCCCCCAGGGGTTCGTTCATTTGCTGAATCAATGAGCAAATGAGGAGGCTAGGAATATTCTTTAAAATAAAAGACTGAAATACACTCCAGGGTCACAGTACTGAGAAGACAAACTCTCTCTGACAGCAGATACCTGCTTCAAATACACAGCCAGTCTTCTCCTTAAGATGTTTTCCAGTATGAAAGAAGACTGGGGTTTGAGAATAGAAAGCAAAGTTTAAAATTGCTAAAAGGTCTCCAGACTGCTCTTGTTATCTTTGTAGGTATAAATCAGGGGAGCAGAGAACTGCTGGCCTGCTTGGTCTGCTAAGCTATAGGGGATCACCTCCACCCTGAAACATTTAAAGCCAAGATGGACTGAGTTTGACCAAAGCCCCATCCCTGATTAAACCATCAAGGGCAATTCTCTCTGGATCCTCCAAATAAAAACTTCATTCTCCACTGAACTTTCATATACAATGTATAGCACAAACTAAAATATTAAAAAGACATGAGAAGAAGCGGGAATCACGGGAGGAAAATAAATTATCATTTAAAACAGAGATATGATCCACATTAGAATTAGCAGACAAGATCTTCAAATATCCATTATTAGTATGTTAAAGAAAAAAAGTGAAAGACAGAAGACAACTGATGGAAATATGGAACATCTCAACAGGAATTGAAATCTTTGAAAAAGAATCAAATGACATTCTAAAATTGAAGGTAAGAATCTAAAAGGTAAAAAACATTGGTTGGATTTAACATCAGACTGGTTGGTCAGAAGACAGGCTTGACAAACTCAAAAACAGACAGATTTTAAATACTCAAAATTATGTACATGAAGGGGAGAAAAAAGAAGAAAATATAAAAGACACGTGAATCATAGCCAAATGATCTAATAAACGTATAATTGCAACTCAAACACAGAGGAAAGATGGGGAAGAAGCAGCCTTTGAATAAATCATGGTTGAAAATTTTCTAAAATTGATGGAAGATGTCAATCCATAGATTCAAACAACTCAATGCATTCCAACATCATAAAAGTAAAGAAAGCCACACCTGATTTAATTGATGTAGGGCAAAACCAATAGGCTTCCCAGGCAAATTCCAATGTATAGTCACTGCCTAGAACCACTAGGTTAGAGAATATGTCCTCGAGTTTGGATCATAAATGTCCTCCCAAAATCTATTTGTTGAGTCTTGGTCCCCAGTTTATGGCACTATTGGAAGGTTGTGGTAAATTTAAGAGGTGCAGCCTAGTGGAAGTTCCTTAGGTCATTGGGAGTATACACCCAGAAGGGATAGTGGGACACATACACACACACACACACACACACACACACACACACACACATCCCTTCCTCTTTCTCTTACTTGTTGACCGTGAGGTGAGCAGTTTTGCTTCACCCCACCTCCAACATGAAAATTAACCCTTTCTCTTTATAAGTTTATTATCTCATGTATTTTGTTGCAGTAACAGAAAGCTGACTAATAACTATGCCATGTTAAAAGAATAACATAGAGTTTGTTTAATTCTCTTTATGTTTTCAGTGTAGCATTAAAAAAAAAAAAAAAAAAGTCCTAGTCCATCTTCCTCTAAGTGCCCCCCATTGAAGGGTCAAGAAATAACATCAATATTTCTATTATTTTCTCCATACATTAATTCCATAGTTTTTAAATCCATACCTGCTCTCCCCCTAATCCACTGAGTATCATGGAAAGAAAAACAAAATGGTATAGATTCAATCTATCCAAGAAACTTCCCAATTCACAGAAAAAATTGTCAGGAGAAGAGTACAGGAAGAAGTAAAAGCTAAGCTTTATATATACAGCACTCTCGCCTTTGCTTCTTCAGATGCATCAAGAAAGTAGACACAGGGAAATTAAAGGTAGGTCAAATTTTATCTCTGGTGAAGACACTCAAAGAGCTACACTAGCTAAGTCTGGTCCTTTCAGTACGATAACCAAAGCAATGGAGAGGCTGAGACTGAAGCCAATGAAGGACCAGAAGACAACAGACGAATCCCAATGGAGTTTTGAGCAGCAGGTGCCTGTCCTCTGAGCTGGGGCCCATTTCCAGAATAAGAATTCAGAGCCGAGACTGGAAGAATTGTTTTTGCTAAGACTGGAGGGTAAGATTAGATTAAACCATGACCGATACACATAACGGTCAATGAGAAAATTGTATATTTTGTTTTCTTTACAATTTCATGTAATTACCATATTTTACATGTGTGTGTTTAAGAAAGTCCAGGAATCATGACATTAAATGTAGACCATCCCAGACCTAGAGCCACCAGGAGAATCTCCACTAAGCAGGAACACAGGCTCAAAAGCATGTCTTGCATTTTGGTGACCAGCTAACTTTGTCCTAGGCAAAACAAAAAACAAAAAACCACCCCACCCCAGATGATTTTACTTAAATCCATAAAAGTGACAAAGATAAATGTCAGAGTTATCGCCCTTATGATGACCAAACTTGCAAATGCAAATAATGAATCAGCCCAGGACAGAGCACTGTCCAGCATAACCAAGTACCGACTCTCCTCCAAAGAGTTCCAACCATCCATCTCCCGGCCACAGGCCTCTCCTGTCCACTCCCTCCTCCCCTGGCTGAGATGCCCCCATGGGCTCTGCATTTCTCCAGCCCTGACTGCCACCTATCGCTACTCATCCTCCCCGGAAAGGCTCTGCTTTGGAGCAGCCCGTGTGTTCTACAACAACCTCAACAGGAAGTATAGCATTGCTCATCCATTTGGCACGGTGCATCAAATCCACATGACAAAATAATTTGCTGTTGATTTGGGGTTTTGTTCCATTTCTCTCCCAAGTCTTGTCATCCATTTTTCCTGACTTCTAAATATGACTTCAGCTGATGTGCATGATATAGGAAATCGGCCTGTTTTGCCTGTGCTGTGTTTTTGTCACTTCTATTCCACAAACCTTATGATGATTGCATTTAATCCCCTCCTCGGGGTCCCTACTTTACATTTCCTTGCAAAATTCTCAAAGTGACTCCAAGTTTGCTGTTGCTCTCGATCTGTGTAAGGCCTTGAGTCTCCTTTGTCCTCAATGCCAATTTCTGTATTTCACTACAACCCAGTCACACTGATTCAAATCATTTATCTGTACATTAATTCAAAAGACTCTAAAAATAGGATTTGAGTCCCAAGGTTTTTACTACTATTTATAGTTTGGGATTTTTTTTTTTTTTTTTTAACGATCGCCACAAAGTGAAAATCTGCATGAATTCCTTTTAATACAGTTCCTTTATTGCTCATCTTTCATAAACCTGCTGGTCTCACCCTAGATACTGGCTGTCAAATGATTACCAATAGAAAAGAGGTTAATGCATTGCTTTTGAAAGAAGAAAATTATTTCTTCTTTTTTCCTCTAGCCCCATCATGTTTTTGTAGGAGCTAAGACATGTCAGAAAACTTCTCTGTAATAGGACTGTGTATTAGAAATCTCTATGTTACGTATTAATCTTCCCCACTAAGGAGTGACATGTGCTTTGCTTGGTCCACATGAATGAATGAGCTCTAGTCTCAGATTACATTTGCACTCCTGCCACCAAATGTTATATGACCACGCACCAGATACTTGACCTTCGAGTGACTCAGTGTCATCTTATGATGACTTTTGGCCTTTATATTTATGGGTTGGTTGGGTTTTAGGCTATAAAGACATGAATAGTTCCTTTATCTAAGCATTACATAAAACTCAGAAATTTTCAGGAGTTAAGAACAGAAAGTTGGCTGTTTCCCTTAAAAAAAAAAAAAAAAAAAAAGAAAGGAATCTCATATTTCTACAAGGAAAGGTTCTACATTGGTGTGACACTTGGCCACTGTGTATGTGTACCCAGGTGGCAGATCTCTCTGAAGCCCCACAGTACGTTTCACTTGCCATTCTCAGAGGTCAGAAAATCAAGAAAATCAAGATTGTTGTCACCAATGAGTAATGATCAGGGTGTGGATATTCCTTACTGCCCTGAGTTCCTAACAAGTCACAACTCCATGAAGTAGAATTATTCTTTATTGATTCCAGAACACTCTAGGTCTACTCTCTTCTCCAAACTAATTTTACCTGAGCATTCTGCAGCTTTTTACAGGAAGGTTCCAGTAGTTGCGAGCACCAGTACAGTTGTGCAGCCTGCACATTGCACAAGGCAGCTGACCCCAGGGGAAAGTGTGGATTGAGATCCAGCCCATGTTTTGCTTGCCAAGCTCTGAGCCCTGGCACTGGCTTGTGTCCACGTAGAAGAGGAGATGCCTTTTCCTCCACACAAAGATGTAGTCTGCTTGCCAAGCCAGGTGCCCACAGGCTTGAGGATTCCAGAAGTGGCTTCTTATTCTAAATTGTCCATCCAGAGGGGAAAAAAACCACTCTAGTTCACACAAAGGTTCAGTGCAGACTGGTGGAAGCTCAGGATGGCTGTCCAAAGTGTGTGCATGTGTAGGTGACCTGTGTGTGATGGGAGGGCTGCCCAAGGTCACTGCATACCTGGCCCGGGTGCCACGTTCATTGGCACCTTAAAAGGTGCAGCCTCACTTCCTCAGCTTTCTCTTCCACACCTCACACAAAGGTTCTCTGGGTTGTCAGGGTATTTCTTCCCTCTTCTCCCTCCTCTTTTTCTTCTCAATTTCCTTTTCTCCTAAGTCCTCCCCCTGTTTGATTTCCTATGATTTCCCAAGATGTACCAGTCCTCTGCAGAGAATAAGAAAGTGCTAAAACATGATACATACTCCAAAATCACAGATGTCTTAGTCTGTTTTCTGCTGCTTCAATAGTATACTACAAACTAGGTAATTTATAAAGAAAAGAAATTTATTTCTCACCATACCAGAGACGGGAAGCCCAACATGAGAATCCTTACTACATCACAACATGGCTGAGGGCTTCACATGCCAGCTCAGGTGGCTCTTCCACTTGCTTTAAAGCCACTAATCCTGTCAGGGGGCTCTTCCCTAATGACCTCATGTAGTAGTTACCTCCCAAAGCCTTCACTCCAAATAACACCAAACAATGTATCTGGGGATTAAGTTTCCAACCCACGACTTTTTAGGGAACACATTTACGCTATAACAACAATCACTTGCTGGATGACAATGTTGTTTGATTACTTATCTACTGATGCAATTGCTCAAAACTTAATGCCTTAAAACAACAAAACATTTTTTTGTTTCAACAAAGATTTTCTTCTGGAAGTCCAGAATCCAGGAACAGCTGTGCTGGGTCACTCATGATTAGAATCCAGCTGTCAATCAGTACTACAGTCACTGTGAAAATTCTACAATGACTTCCAAACTCACACAACTGGCTGTTGGTGGGTCTAAGATTCTCTCTGGCTGTTGGGTCTGAAGGCTTAGCTGTTCCCCATGAAGGTCTCCATAGGGCTGCTGACAATATGGCAGCTTGCTTCCCCCAAGGCAAGTGACCTAATGGAGATGGAGAGTCAATGCATATGATATTGCCCAAGACAGAAGCTACCATCTTTGCCACCTAATCTCAATAGTGACGTATTACTTTTGCCAAATACTCTTGGTTACCCACACCAACCCCAGTACAATGGAGGCAGGGAGGGGGATTATGCAAGAATATGAACACCAGGCAGTTGGAACCCACCTTGAAGACTGACTTCTACAGATGGAATCTTCAGTTCACTATCTGCTAACTTACTAAGGAGTGAGCACTAAGATGTTCCCAACACTGTACAGAAGATCTTGGTTTTGGTCTTATTTTACAAATGACAAAACCAAGCTTTAACTTTAAGAAAGTCACCTATAGTCACAAAACTAATAGTACATAGAATCCATTTAATGCTTGCCCTAGGGCAGGATCTTCCTGGTTTATGTTACTCCACCCCCTAGTACTTTAACCAGAGTTGTCTTCTCAAAATGTTTTGGACCTTCAACTGAAAAAAGGAGTCCCATCTCCTCACAATGACTGTAGGTTTAAACCCTCTACAGTTTTGTTCAACCTACTTGTGATGGCCACTCTTATGTGTCCTCTTAGTCAGACCATAGCACAACAGATAATTCTTCAAACATTATTCTGGATGTTTCTGCCAAGAACTTTTGAAATGAGATTGACATTTAAATCAGTGGATTGTGAATAAAGCAGATTGCCCTCCCTACCATGGCTGGGCCTCCTCCAATCAAAGGCCCAAATAAAAGAACAAAAAGCCTAACTTCCCCCCAAGCAGTAGGGAATTCTCCAGAGGCAATATTTGGGCTCCATCTGCAGCTCCAGCTCTCTCTTGCCCTGCAGTGAGTGGTCCTCACCAGCCTGCTGGCTTCATGGCATTTTGAACTCAGAAGTCTCCATGATCCCCTGAGCCAGTTTCAATGCTCTTTATGACTTCTCTTATAAATGCACCCACTCCCCACACTCCCTACCCAATCTGCTCCATGCCTATGATCTCATAGTTCTTTGCTGTATAATCTCCTCAGTAGCATTTATCATGAAATTTGCTAGTGCAAAAAGACATGTCCCTCTCCAGTACCAGATATGGAGATTCTGAAAAGCAGGAATTCTACCAATAATTCTTTTCAGCTCATCCTAATCACTAGTAAGGGACTCAGTATCATATCAATAACTATTTACTGAACACTTCACCAGTATTCACAAGGAGTTTGTATCTACATAATCCCTTCTCACTGCATCTAGGGCAAAGACTAAGAGTGTACATGTCTACACTGAAACAGATAAGACATTTTTTACATAATAGAATAAATGCTCTAAAGGAGTTATAATGCCTTATAATTGCCACTATTCATAAAAACTCTGGAAACATGGTGTCCTAAAATAATCCTCCTGCTCAAAAACAGCTAAAACTTGGGGTAAAAACAAATGTAGTCTACTTAAAAGCATCAATGAGCTGGTCAAGCCACATAGGTAGAAAGGATAGGAGGTACAGGACAGGACCCAAGGTAGTCTTTTCCTCATCTGTAGAGGTGACCTCAAAGGGCTGCACCCTCAAGGTAGCATGAGCTTGAAATAAATGGTGATCATCCCCCCAAAGGTCTGTGAAAGGGAAAAGATGTGTTTTCTCAGAACAGGGAGTAGGAAACATGGGAACGGAGTTTCTGAGAACCTTTAATCACAAACTAGCCCTAATATGGATTTGCAGTAGCTTTAATTCATCCTATCTGGGGAGAGGGACAGAAAGAGACCTTTTTATAAAAAGTCTTAAGTCAAGAATGTAAAGTAATCCCAAACCCAGTAAATCACAAAGAAGCAATATAAATCCTCTCAAAAGAGACTCGCCTTCATTCCATACCTTAGGGAATTATCAAAAATAAAATTCAAGGGAAAATAAACAGCTCATAGGAAAAGTCACCCGGAAAAAACCAGAAGACACAACAGTCAGAAGAAATGGACCATCAGAGATTTTAGATTTTGGAATTATCAGATGCAGAATATTAAATAACTCTGTTTGCAATAGACTGTTGAAAATTTTTGGAGGGACTGAAGGTGTATAAAGAATTTTTAAACATTTGAAAAGAAACCACACAGATCTTTTTAGAAATAAAAATATTTATTTGATTTTTAATTATAAAGTATAATTAAAGTCAAAACAAAAGGCAGATATAACAGCAGAGTAGATACAAATTTAAAAAAATAATAATTAGTAAACTGAAGGATAAATCTGAAGAAATTATCCAGACTAAAGAATGAGAAATAAAGTTCTGGAAGTAAGAAGGAGATAATAAGCAGATAAAAATGGAGGACAAATAATACTCCTAGTTTTTAAGAGTCTAATCAGAGTTCCAGCACAAGAGAGAGAATGTGCAGGAGACAATATTCAAACAGATAATTGGTAAAATATTCACAAAACTGATAATATATATCAATCACATCAATGCAAGAAGGCAAGTGAATCTAAAGCAAGATAAATCAAAGGAAAACTACAGCTAGTTGCATTATAATTCATATATAAAATACAGGAATTTCAAAAGCAGTCCAAAAAATGACAGATGATCTTTGAAAGGGGAAACACACTTAGAACTAACTTCTCAGCCAGGTGCAGTGGCTGAGCCAGGAATCTTGTGAGTTCAAAGCCAACCTCAGCAACTTAGCAAGGCCCTAAGCAACTTAGCGAAAACCGTCTCTTAAAAAATAAAAAAAGAACTACCTTCTCTAAAGCAGAAATGGAAGATGGAGGAATAGCATCTTCAAAGCAGTCAAAGAAAATAACCATTAACTTAGAATTCCATTCCAAGAAAAATTATCTTTCAAGAATGAAAACAAAGGCATTTTTCAAATATGCAGAAACAGTTCTCCACCAACAGATTCTACTAAGGATGTACTTTAGGGAGAAAAGAAGGTGATCCCAGACTGAAAGTCTGAACTTCAAGAGAAAATGTACAATGTAGAAAAACAAAACTAAGATTGCATAAAACAATTTTGATGTCCTGAGAGGGCTTCTGTCTATGAAAGAAGTCAGAGGTCTGCCAACTTAATTCATAGAATTAAGTTATTGGAATTTGGATTTGAATTTGAATTTGAATTTCATATAATTTTCATGTTGTGAAATAGTCTTCTCTTAATATTTTTCAACCATTTTCACATTGCTACATGGCTCAACACTTCCTCATTTGTAAATCACTGGAAATGCAAGGTGTGCAAACTAAAAAACAATTCAGTCATATGCATCAAGCATCTTAAAATTAGTGTGTATGTGTGTGTGTGTGTGTGTGTGTGTGTGTGTGTGTGTGTGTGAGATACTGGTGATCAAACCCTGGGCTGCGGAGAGCTATCTTTATCTGGCAGAATCAGACTTGTTTAAGCCATGAGATACAGAGGCCTGACTCCCAGGAACCAGCAGCCTTGATAGACTGTTCCAGACTGCCAGGGAGTAGGTGGCCCTGTATGGGAATGGCTTACCATCTGGGGTTATGCTAGTTCCCTAAGCAAATGACTCCCCTAACTCCACCCCATTCTCTTCATCTCAGAAGAAGTCCCTCCCAGTCTTGGCCCCCTTTCCCTGTATGACTATAAAATAAAAGAGAGGTGGGCTACTCCCTACCAGATCCAATATGGCCCCTCCCATTTGAAAAGAGTATTGGCTCTTGTGTGTTTATTGACTCGATAGATTTATAGATAATTGATTTATAGCCAGCATCATCCTCTGGCAGTTAATCCTTCCCTCATCCATGCTGGATGTGGCTGAAACCCCACACTGGGCTTCACACAAAATGAACAGATATTGAGGCAATTTTGCTTTTCTATTGGGAGGGCAGAATATATTTCTCAGTCTTTGCTTCCCATGGAGTTACATATACCATCCCAGAACTGCTACCACTCAGTGCATCAATCCTATTTTACTGCTCATATCAGAACTGCCAAGAGCTCCAGGGTCATAGGCCTTCAGTACAATGGTGGAATCATGGATCCTACCACATCATATACTTGGGGAAGCAGGTCTCACCTACAGTGAACTGAGCCCCTGACACAAGAAAGTGTTTTCTATTAAGGATGTCCTGTCATGAGTGTTACTACTTCTCTCAAAATTTCTTTACCCTCCTTATCCTGGGTAGAGAGGGTCTCAGATTTAACTCCACTAGTCCTAAGTACATAGGACATGGTGCCATACCAAAGGTTGACTTCTCTGAGAAGCTTGCTGTCTCCCCACACTATACCTGGGGAAAGTGAGATACAAGTCTGGATTTAACTGGACAACTTCAAACCCAAACTTGGAAGATCAAAAAGAGCTTTTTCTCACTCTATACCACCTGGATTTTTGTAAATCAAAAACACGTGTTTTTATACTATTATCCAGCTATTGATTTTAAAGGTTTTATTTCCAAACTCAAGGCCGAGTGAGGCCGTCTGTCTTCATCTATGTAGACGTACCCTTCCCCTAAAGCAACTCATGTCTCAGCTTCAGTAGGTGAAGCTGGGACTGGAGATGGTAGCTCCATGGTAGAGCACTTTGCCTAACATGTATGAGGCCCTGGGTTCAATCTCCAGTAACAAGAGCAAAAAAAAGATGAAGTTATGAGAAACCAGGAAAATTTAAGGGGTTTCCAAGAATGACAAAACACTGATTTAATATTTTGAAATGTTTAAATATTTGACATTACAAAAATGTTCTGGGCGCTCTCACATGGAAATCCACCCTGTGGTACAGTAGTTGTGAGGCCCTAGGAAATGATGGCACAGTCCCAGCCAGGATCCCATCTCACAGACATTAACAGAGTGTGGTGACAGTTCCTTTGAACTGGCCTCTGAGATGCCAGAGAGGAGCTTTGAAGAACACAGGTGCATGCATCCAAAGGTAGGATCATGAAAGTGTCCTGTGTAAGGAGCAGCTACAGCGTACATTGGTGAGCCCAAAACTACAGGGCGGGCTATGTAATCAGCTATGTAAGGGTGCAGGGGGAAAGCCATTGGAAGGTTTTTTGAGTAGAGCAAAGATATAATGTTAAGTTTTAAGAGAATCTCTGTTGCTGTTGTATGGAGAATAGAATGTAGGAGAACAAGGGGACAGTTTGGAGTCTGTTGGCAATACTCTAAGGGAGAGGTGACAAGGTTAGAGGCAGGACAGATCGAGAAGTGATATAACCATAGATACGGTCTAGGGTTAAGCCAATAGGATTTGCTGACAGATTGGCTTTGGGTCTGAAAGATGGGAGGCAAGGAACATTCCAGAACATTAGCTTAGCAATTAAAGAGGTAGAATCACTACCAACCAACATGAGAGACGCTGCTGATTTGGAGGAGGTAGGCTTAGATATAAGTTTGCGGTGTCGGTTGGACATTAGGTAGAGATGTCAGTTGCCAACTAGGTATTTGAGTCTGGAGCTCATGAAAGAGAACTAAGGGTATAAATGTCCTAAGACTTAGGAGGCAAAACGGAAAGAACTGCCATGCACTTAGGAAAGGGTTGTGATAGGAGTAGGTTTGGAAGTCAGTTTTAGACCTGTTCAACTTGAGAAACCAAGTAGGAATGAGAGTAGGAAGGCAGAAATATGAGTTTGGAATTCAAAGGAGAGGTTCTGAACGGAATTATAAATTTGGGAGTCACCAGTATACAGATGATACTTAAAAGCCAAGAGCCGGGTGACTCACTGAGGGCACAAGAACTAGAGAACCAGAAAGAGCCTTAGGGCACCCCAACATGAAGAAGTTAGGGAATGTGGAAGAAGCAGCCAGGGAGACTGGGAATGAGTACCCGGAGTGAGGTGCCATGCAAGAGAAGGTACCCCAAGGAGAGATCAGCTGGTCGGAAAGGTCTGGGTGACTCATTAATAGCTTCCAACAATTGCAGAATAATTAGCACCAATGACTGAAACCAACAACCATCAGTTAGAAGACCCTAAATTTGGGCTATTTGGTTCTTGACATTGAATTTCTTATCCTCATTCTTAATGACTCAATAAAGTCCCCACTCTATAAAAATTTGGTTCACTATCAACCAAAACCCCCAGAGAGTTTAACAGAAAATAAAGAACGTAAGGTTCTGAGCACCAAGGAGATCCCAATATTGTTCAAAGACTTGAAGTGAGAAGACAGAAAAGGAAGGTAATTCCAAACTCCTTGTGAAAAACTCCCTCCCTTCTTATTCATCTATTCAGCATCTACATGATAAGTTCCTGAATGTACACTCCTTTAGAAAACTCTTAACACTGCATTTCAGTGGGATTATCCTTAAAAGTGGCATTAATAGTGATGATTGAGGAAGACATCTTTCAGAAATGCCCAGGGCACTTGAACCAACTCCCTCCTCTCGGTTCTAGAAGTTTCTCCTCCTCCCCTGACTTATGCCCCTGCGAGCGTTTCCCCAAGCCAGCTTGGGAACAGGTCTATGCTACCTTGGCAAAAATATTCCATTACCTTTAGGTGACCTTTCTCTGAGACTTGGAAACGGAGTGCTTCAACTGCAGGTCAGGCACAGGATGGCTTTCCTAGCGCTCTCTGCGAGACAGGGCTGATGAATGGCATTTGAACCCTGCTTCCCTAATCCTTCGGGCTCTCCACGAGGGTAATCCTCGGTGATTCATGACGCCTGCTTCAGCACACTCACACATCATATAAATACAAATTGACAGTTCGCACACATTGGCCTCATGATGGCTTTTATTTAAAATCCTCCCAAGTATACTCCCAGTGGCTTCTGTGGGGACAGTTCTCTGTTGCAGGCCAGCAAACAAAAGAGGCACCGACTTGTCACATCCGGCCACCAGATTTCCAGGAACACAGGCACCTTTCCTTTTGGGCCACTCGGTGCTTATCTCTCACTGGGACAAGCAATTGGTTTGTTGGTTGACCTCAAGGATAATCCTTCAAAAAAACAAACAAACAAGAAAATGAAAGGGTAATAAACTGAGACCTCTGGGTAACCCCTTGGGCTTATGGATGCCAGACTGAAGTTTTTAGAAGGTGAAATTTAAACCATCGGGGTTATGGCATAGGAACAGAAGGAAGAGATGCCCCACTCATGACAGGGTAGGAGAACGTGGGAGAAGCTCAAGGACACCAGTAAACACCGGATGGTGAATCTGTAAAGAGGAAAACTTACATGGAGACCCCCAAGAAAACATTTAGTTCCATCATTTTCAAAAGGACAAGTTAGATCATACTGAAAAGCCAATAGGCAGATGTCAACTGGTATTGATCCGTGTTTGTGTCTGCATCACCGGCTATCCTGCTGCTTCAAAGAAAATGTCAAAAACAGAAACACTTTTCACCGAGAGAAATATTAAGGTCACCCACACAGTCAGTCACATCCTGGCAGCTAACCCTGGACCCCGGAGGAAAGAGAATGAAGCAGGATTTGGAAATTTGTATAAATAAAAGCAGAACCAACTCAGAACTGCACCAACACCAGCTTTTGCGTGGCTCCTTTGGTGGTTAAACGTGGTGTGAAATAATCTTTTTAATGGTCACGGGGAGCCTCCCTTTCCTTTGTGTGTAAGCCCATTATGTGTTGACTTGAAAGAACTGCTTCTCCTTTCTGGCTGTCTTTGACATTCACCCTGATGCTTGTCCCTTTCTTGTCCAGAGCATGAAGCAGCATCCTTGGGAGATTAGAGAGGAAAGAAAACGCACACGAGCAGATCAAGAGCTGGCAAGGCTCCAGGCCAAGTCCACAGGAGGAAAGTTGCATTCTCTGAGTCTCCCGTGTCTGCCCTGGGTGCTTGGCCCAACTCGTTTCTGCCCTTTTCAAATTCTCCCCAATAAATAAATGAATATATATACGTATGTATATGTATATGTATATACATATATGCACCTACACACACACACACACACACACACACACATATATAGTTTTACAATAGGAACTAGTATTTCGTTGCTTTCCTGTTGTTTCTGGTACTGGAGACTGAACCTGCTAAAACATCCTGCCTACTGGACTACACACCCTTCGCCTGTTGCTGTTATTAACTAGCAATCAGCCCACTTTTATCATTTGGATAACCCCCTTGGCTTAGACATGCTGTCCTGAAGTTCAGAAGGTGGAACAAAAAATTAAGGGTATGGAACAGTTGCAGAGACTGGGAGGAGACAAGCCACGTAACTCAGTAAGAGAAGGTGCGGACGCTCTGGAGAGCTACTGAGCGCTGAGGCGCGCTGTGGACACAGTGCCACACCGATGCTCTGCAGCTGTTTACTGCGGTCTGTTTACTGGTTGCATAAACAATCTTCAGAGCAACCCAGTGATGGTCAGGGCTGTCCTGGGTCCTGATTGGTTGGATTTGCTTATGGTTTAATTGGTCTGAAGGTACAAATGTCCAGTCAGGAGAAAGCGGGTTATGATAACTGTACTCACCAGAGATTACTAAAGTCTTGTGCATTATATGGAACATAATAATTTTACCTTTTCTAAGGGAATATTTTACAATATCCAGTCTAACAGAGCCTAGAGATAGACTGTCAAAAATATGATATCTATATCTTTCTCAAAAATTCTGACTGTCCATGGGCATTTTGTTGGTTTGTTTTCGTTTTTGGTACCAGGGATTGAACTCAGTGGTGCCTAACCACTGAGCCACATCTCCAGCCCTTTTTTATTTTGAGACAGGGTCTCTCTACGTTGCTTAGGGCCTCGCTAAGTTGCTGAGGTGGCTTTGATCTTGTGATCCTCCTGCCTCAGCCTCCCAAGCAACTGGGATTACAGGCATGCGCCACCATGCCTGGCTATCCGTGGGTATTTACTTGCACGGTTTATGCAGACCGAAGTAGGGACATGCTTATATTGGCAGGCAAAGGAATTGACACCTCAGGGGCTTGATAAAGTCCCATCTCTTGGACCAGAAGACACCTACACATTCAAGAGGTAAACTGCTTGACCTTACAAGAAAGCTACCTCATTCATTCAACAAAATTCATTCAACATAGGGTCCTCCTGCATGTCTCCATTTCCTCCTCTGGGTCCCTATTAAATGGGGCCTGCTTTCTTGGGGTGCTCATCTACCCACATGCTCAACCATGACCCTTGACATGGTCAAGGCTTCTGAACTGCACAGAGTCTGGCTCTTCTGGGCTCAGCCTTGGAAGAAATAAGCAGGCTAAAAGCATGAGACAAGCACCTTTTCTTTAAATCTGAGCTGGGCAAATTCACTCCTCAAAGACCGGCTTATAACTGGGTGGGGTGACACAAGCCTATAATCCCAGACACTCAGGAGACTGAAGGAGAAGGATGGTAAGTTTGAGGCCAGCCTCTGAAACTTAATGAGACTCTCAGCCATTTAGTGAGACCCTGTCTCAAATAAAAAATAACAACTGGGAATGTATCTCAGTGGTCAAGCACCCCTGGGTTCAATCCCTTATACAAAAAGAATATAGTAGGGCCAGAAATATAGTTCAGTGGGAAAAGTGCATATGTAGGACCCTGGATTCAAACTCCAGCACCACAAAAAATTAAATAAATAATTTTTTAAAATACCACTTGTAAAGTGGACCCTCGAAAAGTTTATGCAAACTCGCTTTCTGACCCTAGAGCTCTTCGTGACTAATGTAATTCAGGTATAATTAAACTCTGCTATAATTAAATTAACTAGTCAACAATTGAGCCATAACTTGTCCCTGGCATGGGTTTTTGGATGACACAGGAAGTTTCCTGGGGTGAGGGGAGGAAAGACCCTTGAAAATGGGGAGAAAGGACTGAGGAAAAAAGAGAAGTAAAAGTTGGTGTCACCAAAAGTGGAAGTATTGACTGTGATCTTTTCCCCCTCTATTAAGTCATAAAGTGAGTTAATGTTCCAAGTAACCTCGGGAGCCCCAAATGCAGCTGAGGGGGAGCCAGAGATGGGAGAATTGACTAAGAGCTGGAGGGAATGTAATCAAGAGCAGCAGAAGTGAACTTGAAAGAAAACAAGACCCAAAAGTCGAATTGTCCAAGACAGAGAAAAGAGAGCAGAAGATCTGCCAGGAAGCTTCCAGGATCACCATCCACCATGAATGATGGAAACAGCAGCAAAAGGGGAGTCTGGTAGCAGAAGACATTTTGGCCTCCATGGACAATCTCCTGAATTCACGTTAACTGGATGTACACTTTCTCCCCCTGCTTGGTCTTTCTGTGAAGGTAGCTGGGAGCATTCAATCAGCCATCCCAGTCCCTGGGACTGTTAACTGTGGAGACTCAGGAAAAGACAGGGAACCGGGGCAAGGAAGTTTTCAACACCGGAAACAGAAAACCAACAAAAACACCAGCACAAATGTGTTTCTGCCTCGGACACAGTCATGGTCTTGTCAGGTGATCAAATGGAGCCACCTTGAACTTTTTAATCGTTTGAATCTTTGAGTTTGTTTTGGGAAAGCATCAACCCACAACCTTCTCAAAGTATCCATGACACCGTTCCATAATTTAACGGTCCCCCTTCACTCCTAGTCATTGAGGGTATTGAATTCTCAAGCATGATCCTTGGCAAGGCAGAGAACTTTGCAGTTAAGAGGAAGCGGTACAAATAAAAGGCACAAATAATTGAAAGAGAAAATTAAATAGTTAATTTAAAAGGCATTTCAAAGTGCAGGGGGTGGGGGGGAGGCCACAGTGGCAATTCGAATAGTGTTTTGCTTCCTATGTGTCTTGGAGTATGAGTCAACCCAGCCTAGAGGTTGACCTGAATTCTGGCATAATTACACATCAAAAATTTGGATTTCAGCCCAAACTCAATGTATGTATCACCCTTCTTCCTGCAACAGTTGCCCTTCAGGGCTGGGAGATCTCTCATTCCCACAGTCCTGGCAGGATCCACAGCTGGTTGAGGTCATCTCTGCCCAGTCATACCTGGCTAACTACAGCAGGGTGCAAGGGAAGAACACCCAGGAGAGAGATGTGTCTGCCAGTGTCCCTTGTTGCACACACTGGAACTGGCCTAAGAGGAACGTTATCAAAGGCTATTTAGAAGCTTCTGGAAGGGCCACACAATCGGGTTTGAAAGCTATCTAGACAAGAGCTGTCCCCAAGTTACTGACCCACAAACTGCTGCAGGTTCAGTCCCAGAACACTGAACAGACAGACGCCCAGTGTCTTTGATCCTGCACCACTCTCCAGAGACATGGAACCCATGCCCCATGTCCAGTCTCCAAGTCATCTCAATCCAAGTCTCCCAGGTGGCTGTGTCTGTCTGGCATCTTCTCACTTCCACCACAGGCAGACAGAGATCAGAAAGTGGGAAAGTACAAAAGAGTATTGTATTTTTCCTGGTGTCTGGGGATTGAACCAAGCCTCATGCAAGCTGGGCATACACTCTACTACTGAGCTGCATCCCCACCCTTTTTATTTTTTATTTTGAGACAGGGTCTCACTAAGTTGCTCAGGCTGGCCTTTAACTTGCAATCCTCCTACCTCAGCCTCCAGAGTAACTGGGATTACTGGCACGTACCCTGCTAGAAATTTCTTTTTTTATGTGTATCAGCACTAAAAGGAATAAGTTCTCAAGCTACAAAAAGACATAAAAGACTACATTTTCAATACCACACATTCACGTTAATATTGTGAATAAATGAACATAGGGATCCTTCTCCTCTTTCTAGAGCTTTAATTCATAGTTATGTATTTGAATAGTCACTCTTACTCCTGAGAATATATGTCCCTAGTGGGTAGGAATCTTGTTTGTTTTGTTTGTGGAGATATACAACGCTAATAGGACAATTCCTAACACACAATAAATACAACTGCACAAAAAATATTTGTAGAACAAATGAATTCATTTAACTCATTTGTTTCACATCTACTAGACACTGAGGATCCAAAGAGTTAACAAAACAGAACCCCAGAATCTCACCTGTTTCTGGTGGCTACTGATCCAGGAACTGCGGAGGAGACAGGGGATTTGATGCAGGAAGGCTCTGAGGGAGAGTTCAGATGGCGTTAGAAAAAGCATGGTAGCCTTCCTGAGCATGAATTTGCCAAGCAAATAAGTTGGCAATGAGGGGCATAAATGATCTTGCAAAAAGTTGTCATTTTCAGCAAGTCAGTAACAGATGCGTTACTCCATCTGGATCAGCAATAGTTAGGTCCACTTGTTCTGGGTCAACAACAATGTCACCTCTATTTGGACTGGTCATGGACAGTGTCAACTCTACCTGGATCTGTCACCCCTACCTGGATAGATAGTGGACACTGTCACTTCAACATGGGTCTTTGTAGGACAATATCATCTTTGGGTCACTATACATTGGAAGTCATTTCCCATTACATGTGGCACATTATAACCAAAAGTAATCCTTAAAAAAAAAAGGTCCAATTATAAAATGGGCAAAAACTATGAACAGATACCTTACCGAATAATGTACACAGATGACAAATAAGCACAGGAAAAGATGCTCCAACTCATAAGTCACAAGGAGATGCAAATTACAACAATCTTGAGATATCATTACACGACTATAAGAATGATTAAAACTGACACCACCACATGATGGCAAAGAGAAGGGGCCATGGGGACTGGCATCCCTGTGGTGGGATGCCACTGTGGACAGTTTAACTGTTTCTTATAAGGATAACTATCATATCCTCTTACCATACGATACAGCAAGTGTGCTCCCAGGCCTCGACTTAAAGGAGTTGAAAACTCACATCTACCCAAAAACAACACACCAATGCTTATAGCAGCTTTATTCTTAATTGCTAAACCTGAAAACAAGCCAACAACCAAGATATTCTTCAGTAGGTGAACAAATTGAACAAACTGTGATATACCCAGGCAATAAAATATTATTCATCATTAAAAAGAAATGTTTATAGCAGCTCAATTCACAATAGCTAGATTGTGGAACCAACCTAAATGCCCTCCAACAGATGAATGGATAAAGAAACTGTGATGTATATACACAATGGAATATTTTTCAGCCATAAAAAAGAATAATATTATGACATTTGCAGATAAATGGATGGAATTGGAAAATATCATGCTAAGTGAAAAAAGCCAGTCCCCAAAAAACCAAAGTCTGAATTTTTTCCCCAATAAGTGGATGATGATATATAATGGGGGTGGGGGGTTGGAGGGTGAGAGAAGAATGGAGGAACTTTAGATTACATAGAAGGAAATGAGAGGGAGGGGTATGAAAAATGGTGGAATGAGACAGACATCATTACTCTATGTACATGTATGATTACACTAATGGTATGAATCTACATCGTGCACAACCATAGAAAGAAAATGATATACCCCACTTGTATATAATGAGTCAAAATGTAGTCTGTAAAAATAAAAAAAAAATTTTAATTTTATTTATTTTTTTAAAGTCACACACCTGTAATCACAGGGTCTCAAGAGGCTGAGGAGGAGGATCTCAAGTTCAAGACCAGCCTCAGCAACTTAGCAAGACCTTGTCTCAAAATAAAAATTAGAAAGGGTTGGGGATGTAGCTTGGTAGCTCAATGGTAAAGCCCCCTGGGTTCAATCCCCAGGAGGGCAGGGAGGAGAAAGAACAAGAAAGAAAAGGAAGGAAAGAAACTATCAAGCCTCAAACAGCATGGAGGAAACTTAAGAAGCCAGTCTGGAAAAGGCTGCCTATTATATCATTGCCTTGCAAGCACAAGGCCTGGGATTCAATCTTGAGCCATTCTGGAAAGAGGAAAACTATAGAGACAGTAAAAGATCAGTGGTTTCCGGGGCAGAGGGAGAGGGAGAGATAATAAAGCACAGGGACCTGATGCTACAGTGGAGGGTACGTGTCATTGTGCATTGGTCAAAATCCATAGAATGTACAACATCAAGAGTGAGGAAGAATGGAGGAACTTTAGATTACATAGAAATGAGGGGTGTGAAAAATGGTAGAATGAGACAGACATCATGACCCTATGTACAGGTATGATTACACGAATGGTGTGACTCTATATCGTGTACAGCCAGAGAAATGAAAAGAGGTACCCCATCTGTGTACAATGAATCAAAATGCAATCTGTAAAAATTTTTAAAATTTTAAAAAAATAGTGAAGCCTTGTCTCAACCATGGGGAAGGAGTCTTCATTCATCTTTCATATCATCCATTCAATTCTGTAAGGCATTTATGCAAGTTCACAGAGCAGGGTGACTGGCCATTCTTGATTCACACCCCTTTGATACTGTCATTTAAAAGGCCCAAATAAATTTCATACTAAGCTTACAAATAAACTAAAGCTAACGGCTATTTTTAATGGCTTAAGTATGAGGTGTTCCCCAAATCTCTTGTGTGAGACAATACAAGAATTTTCAGAAGTGGTTAGATTAGGAGAGTTTTAACCTAATTGGGGGATTAATCCACTCATGTGGATTAACTGGGTGGTAACTGAAGGCAGGTAGGGTGTGGCTGGAGGAGATAGGTCACTGGGCATGCCTTTAGGGTTTATCTTTTGTCCCTAGTGAGCAGAGCTCTCTCTTTGCTTTCTCAGTGTCATGTCTGAGCAGCTTTCCTCCGTCATGCCTTTCCACCATGATGTGCTGCCTTCCTCGGGCCCAGAGCCATGGAGTCCGCCATCTACAGACTGAGACCTCTTAAAGTATGAGCCCCAAATAAAATTTTCCTCCTCTACATTGTTCTTATCAGGTCTTTTGGTCACAGTGACAAAAAAAAAAAAAAAAAAAAAAAAAAAAGAGCTGACTAAAACAGTGACTCATAAATATCAGTTTTCATCCTCAATAAAATGATATTTTTAAAATGATGTTAAAGTTCACGAGTGATCAGTCTTAGCACTATCCATTCAAACTCACCAGTCATTCTTCAGGAAGATTCTGACGGGACAAAGTCAGGGTCATATCTTCAGATGTTATCCTTAGGTCTAAATCAATGAAAAAAAATGGAAATATCCATTTCCTGGAGAAAAGAAAATAGAACAAGTATCTGCACAAAGCTAAGAAAGTTCACTGGAGTTCAGAGTTGCCACTCTAGTAAAACTGAAGCAAGGAGACTTGGGACTTCTTCAAATATGTAAACAGGACACAAAGAAAGTAGAAAACTCCTATTTTAACCCTAAATAGAGATATCTGGCATTGTTCTTTAAACACTTCCCACCACACCACCATCTCAGGTGTAAAATTTAAGGGGTAGAAAAACATTCAGTACAATGTTTAAGTGTAATATTTTTAAAGTGAAAATTAATGGCAGAAAAAACATAGCGGACACAATAAAAAAATTGTTAATAAAAATTTTTTTAAATTGTTAATAAAGACAAGAATATTCATTTTTTTAAATTTTTTTTTAAATATTGCATTAAAATATTCTTTAACTGTATTGCTAGATATTTTTTTTTTTTTTTTTTTGTCCAAGGCAGATACTTCACTCTTCCCACCCTGGTCCCAGCCCTCAAGGAAACCAAGTCTCAGCTAAGAGTCAAAAGTTATTCTGTCCCAGACAAAGAGGAAGAGTGTGGATAAAGCAGCCCTCTCCTATAGCCCTGGGAATGTCTCATCTCCAAATGTTTGTCCTCCATACAACAGAGGAAATTCTGAGAATGCCCAGATCTAGTGAATAAAAATGTATCGCACCCAGTTCAATTTGGATTTCAGCAAACAAGAAGTACTTGTTAGCATAAGTATATCCTGTGCAAAGTTTGGGACATACTTATACTTTTAAAAAGCTATGTGTTATTTATTTGAAATTCAAATTGAATGGAGCAAGCTGGATTTTATCTAGCCTACTCCACTCCACCCCCAGGAAGCCTACCTAAGCCCAGACAAGAGTGTTTATCTATCCCCGCGCAGAGAGATGGTCACTGAAGACTAACAGCAAGAACAAAAGAAATAAAAATAACAAGTGAACTGAAAGCCAGCCCAACATAGAAAGAATGTTATAGCACATTTGCTGACAGAGACCAAGGGAGATTTCCCGTAAAAACAAGAATATTCATCGAATTTGCAAAAGCTTCCCTTGTGCTAATTTGTTAACAGCTCATGTAGAGACACAGAACCACATGCCTTTTCCTCAGCTTCTTTTTTCTTATTTTATGCAAATCAAAGTCATCCCTGCTGAGATACTAGAAATAGTGAGGCTGGGTTGTGTCCCACAGGCTATGACTGGGTTCGTGAATTGACTGTGTCAATCAAACTGAGCTTCTTTTACCCAATCACACCGATGGCTCGGTCAACCCCCTGCATCTGTCACTTCTATCAATAGTCGATGCTTTACTTTGGCTGTGAGGGTGCAGATTTCTGCACATCTGCTACCAACATGGACTGTGAAGTCCATCTTTGGTGTTTGACTGGTTCTCAGTCAGACGGCAGGAGCATCACAAACCCCTGCAGGAAATCTGCCCTCACAGGCTTCTCTCTGGTGCTGAAGGAGGCCACACTTTTTCTGCCCTCCTCGATGTCAGAGAACATGCTTCATCCAGCTGAATCAGAAGGAAGACAGGAATACTTCTCAACTGAACATCGGAACTTTCTCCACCCAGACTGGGCTACTGCTACACCTGGTATTTAGCACTGCAGAGCTCTGAATTTGTCCTCTACTTCCCAAAGGATGAACCTTGCTTATTGCTGTAGTTAGGACCTAAAATGTACCCCAAAGGCCCTGTATTAATGGCTTGGTCCCCAGCCCGTGGTGATAGTAAGAGGTGGTGGGGTCTGGTGGGAAGTTTTAGGTCACTGGGGCCAGAACCTTGGAAGGGATTCTAACACTCTGTCCTTCTCTTTCTCTTTTTCATTTCTGACCATACGGTGAGGGCTTCCCACCATGATGTACTGCCTTGCCACAGACCCAAAAGCAATGGACTGACCCACCTCAGACTGAACCTCCAAAACTGTGAGGCCCAATAAACTTTTCTTCTTTTTAACTTGATATCTCATATTTTGTTAGAGTAACAGCTGACTAACACAGGGGTATAGATTTAAGCTGAAAACATCTGACCCCAGTAATATTTCTCTTCCCATTTTTCCTGTGCATTTTTTCTCATTACAAAATTGCATTCCATTTTTTAAACAATTTATTACCTTATTTTATTTTTTAATTTTTTTATGTGGTGCCGAAGATAGAACCCAGTACCCGTCACGTGCTAGGCGAGCACTCTACCACTGAGCCATGATTTTCTATCCTGTTTACGTTCTGCTCTTTTAAACCAAACACAGCAAACAGTTAAAGGGAAGAGACTACGTCCTCCTGGCACTGCCTGCTGCATGTGTATCTCTTGGAGACCTGTCGACTTTCAGAGGTTCCTTACACAGTGACCATGCTTAGCACTAAGGGACACTTTCATGAAAGTATGAAAGATAGCACAGGATCACATCTAGTCCAACAAGTCATCAACTTTGCTCTTGGAGACTTAGTTCAACTCCCCTTTAAAAGTAACTCCTACCCTGTCATCTCCTGAGCTGACCTTAAAAAGCATCACAAGAGTACAAAACAATGCCTCCCTTCTTGGAATTTTCTCTTTTCCTTCTTACTCAAAATATGTTATTTGTGCTAATGTGTAATGAGTTTATTATTGTTATTTTAATTAATTAATAAAAATTTTAAATTTTCTGTTTAAAAATAAAAATGTTATAAACCCCGTGACAGAAGTTATAAACCCAGATCCAAAAGGCAACGACCAAATATGGTCCATGTTTACATACATATATATGTATACACACGTGTGTGTGTGCGCACGCACGCGTGCTTGTGTATATCACCTCCAACTACGAATTTTAATTTAAATTTTTAAACATAGCTGACAGCATTCTAACTGAGGAAACATAATCTAGCTGAATGACCAAAATACAAAACTGATCCTTAATAAAAAGAGAAAGGAAAGCTGTGCTTATGAAAGTAACGTGACATTGCAATTAGGAGACTATGAATTATTCCCACCATGAAATCCTTGCTTAAAATACTATCAGTCAAAACTTGGTCTTGAGCAACTGAAAAGCGTCTCCGCACAGGCTGGCGGTGTAGCTCAGTGGTAGAGCATTTGCCTAGCATGCACGAGGCCCTGGGTTTGATCTTCAGAACATCCAAGAGGAAGGAGGGAATGGAAAAAGCTGTCTCCCCCAATCTACACGACTCAAAAGAAATCAGCGTCTGACTTTATCCTGGTCCTTACGGAGTCAGTGAGACAGATTTCTAAATGAAAGCCAAGGTTTGTCTCAACTTTGTTTTTCTTTCTTCTTTATTTTTAAAAGCCTAGAATCCAGGCTGGGGATTTGGCTCAGTGGTTGAGTGCTTGCCTAGCATGCTGCAAGGTTCTGGGTTCAGTCCCCAGCATCACAAAAAATAAAGGCCCAGCATCCACGTGGCATTTTGGTGCACTTCTAAGGAAGTTCAATAAAAAAATATAAAGTTTTCCAACTTTGCCGAAGTTCCAAAGAATACAGCGCGGGCCGCGAAGACAGTTCTGAAGGAGGATTCGGAAACTGGTGTGAGCCAATAACAGTTTATTTAAAATAAGCATAGATTATAGCCACGGAGGGGACCACTTAAAACAGCAGAACGCTCACTCCTGTGTGTCAGCACTCCCGATTTTATTTCCCAAAAAGAAATCCTCAAGCATGGTTTCCAGCTAACCATGCTGGTTAAAAAGACGCGGCATACAAGCACATGCCTGTTGGTGCATTAACTCTGGAGTCTGAGAATTCCAAGTTCAATGTCAGCCTGGGCAAGTTAGCCAGACCCTGTCCCAAAATAACAAATGAAGGGGCTGAGGTTGTGGCTCAGTGATAGAGAACTTGCCTCGCACGGGGTTTGATCCTCAGCACCACGTAAAAATAAATAAAATACATATACTGTGTTCATCTACAACTAAAAAAAATTTTTTAAACAAATTAAAAGGACTGGGAAGTAGCTTAGTGGTAAAGCACCCCTGGGTTCAATCTCCTGTACTATAAAAAAGAAAAAGGTAATGTTCTGGGATTTCTTTCTGAAACCCCAATAAAAATAACAGTAAAAAGAGCCAGAGTCAGGTGTGGTGGCTTGTGAGGCTGAGGCAAGAGGATCACAAGTTTGAGGCCAGCCTCAGCTATTTAGTGAGGCACTAAGCAACTTAGCAAGACTACGTCAAAATTTAAAACATAAAAAGGATTAAGGATGTAGCTCGATGTAAAGCACCCCTGGGTTCATTCCCCAGTACCAGAAACAAAGAGCCAGAGAGCCCAGCAGAAGAGGTGAAAGGAGACCCACACCAAGCTACATCCCCATGAGATTTTCCTCATAAAATATTGAGAAAAGAAAGGAAAAGTTACAAATTAAAGATCAAGGATCAGAACTCTCAGGCTTCTCAATGCCAGCTTTGAAAGTCACAAGACCATAGAGTAATGGCTTTAAAAGACTTGGAAAAATCATGTACTACTGAGAATTTTACCCTAAGCCTATCAATTGTCTTCAGACAGTTGATAGACACTTCAGAAACTTGTAAGAAAGCCACTGGAAGAGGTGTTCCAGCAAAGGGAGGAAGGGAAGACATGAAGACACAGGGACCAGGACACAGGGTTCCAGCTCCTCAAAGGGACGTCAGGGACCTCCATCCTGGCAAAGAGAGAGTTTTCAAGACCAGAGAGCAGTAAACCCATGAAACACATGGAAAGCAGGGAGCTTTCCAAAATGTGTATTCACGGCATACCCAACGGATCTGAACAAACTGAAAAGAGATTAAACAAGTTTGGGGATTAGGGATCATTTTTAAAAGTAAAAATAAAAACAAGACAATTAAAAACTCCCGGAAAATGCCTTTCAACAGATGACTGGATAAAGAAACTGTGGTACATACATACAATGGAATATTATTCAGCCATAAAGAAGAATAATATTATGGCATTTGCAGATAAATGGATGGAATTAGAGAATATCATGCTAAGTGAAATAAGCCAATGCCAAAAAAACCAAAGACCAAATATTTTCCTTGATAAGTGGATGATGATATATAATGGGGGTGGGAGGGGAGGGGTGAGAGAAAAATGGAGGAACTTTAGATTACATAGAGGGAAATGAGAGGGAGGAGGGGGCGGAGGTATGAAACATGGTGGAATGAGACAGACATCATTACCCTATGTACACATATGATTACACGAATGGTGTGAATCTGCATCATGCACAACCATAGAAACGAAAAGATGCACCCCATTTGTGTACAATGAATCAAAATGCAGTCTGTAAAAAATTAAAATAAAAAAATAATTAAAAAAAAGAAAGCAAAGTAACAGTAATGTCACAAATCTCTCAGTCTGATTAACATTTACATAGTCAGAACAACATCACCACATCTCCTACACATCATTCTGGAAGCATGTGGGCAGAGACGGCAGACTGAGAGGGATAAAGGAAGGTAGATGAGATATAGTTTGGTGAAAGAGAAAGTAAGTTTTGTCCCCTACAGCAGAAAGAAAATAGAAAATGCCTAATGGTGAAATTAAAGAAATAACTCTGAAAAAAAATGCTATCTAGATGGAAAGATAGTAGAATGAAACAGTATTACCCTATGTATATGTATGATTACATGAATGGTGTGAATCTACATGGTGCACAACCGTAGAAATGAAAAGCTGTCCCCCATTTGTGTACAATGAATCAAAATGCAGTCTGTAAAAGTTTAAAAAAATTTAATTAAAAAAAATGCTATCTAGATTTAATGGGGGTTAATAGCCAAAGTAAGAGTTAAAACAGTTGAAAGTAATTTCTTTCGGTTAGGAAAGAGTAGGAGGGTATTGGGCAAGGGCCTGCCATTTTTCATTACAAACTTTGTAATCTGACTCTTTATACTATGTGCATGTGCAACTTTGATAAAAAAATAAAGTCTAAAATATTAAAACTCAGACATTATTTTACGTCTACATCATTTAGAGATCCTGGGCAGGGTGTGGAGGGTGGGAAGAGTTTAAGGAATATTGGTGGTCACAGGGAGAATACCACCAAATATTTGGTGGCAGTTCTTCAGAACATTAGCTGAAATTCCTTGAATCCACAATTGAATGAAAGTTAGCTTTAGCTCATCTGTCTTTAAGACCGAAACGGCCTCCTTCCAAGCATGTTGGACTGCCCATGTGCAGTGCATTAAAAGCAATAATAAAGCTAATCAGAGGGGCCTCCCACAAAATATTTTTGCTACATAGACCAGACCACAACATTTTTCCTACACCTACTAATGTCTGCAATGATGTGTCAATGGCAGGAAGCCGTAATGATGTGAAGAAGGCAGGGGTTGTCTCTTTATTAAAGTTTGTAATAACCAAGAGCCATGGCGGCAGAAGAGAAGCTGCCTTCCTGTGAGAATTCAGACCATAATTCCCCTTAACCTCTTCAGAGGGTCAGATAATAAATTAAAATAGTTACATTTACTGAGTGCTTACTATGTGCCAGAAACAGCTTATTGCTCTGCGTATAATAAGTCTTTTAACTCAAATGCAACCTTAGAAAGTAGACACTGCTTTTCTCTTCACTTTAGAGTTGAAGTGATGGGCACAACTGGTAAGTGACGGAGCCAGGCGCGGGCACAGAGGTCCCGACTCCATTGCCTGAACTCTACACCATGCACTGCCCACCTTGGTAGTAAGCCTTCATTCCCCACTTCTCCTTTGAGACTGCTAAGCAAAACAGCCCAAAGCTGGGCGTGATGCCGCATGCCTGTAATCCTAGTGACTCAGGAGGCTGAGGCAGGAGGATCTTGAGTTCAAAGCCAGCCTCAACAACTTAGTGAGGCCCTAAGCACCTTAGCAAGGCCCTGTCTCTAAATAAAATATAAAAGGACCGGGATGTAGATCAGTGGTTAAGCACCTCTGGGTTCAATCCCTGATACAAAAACAAAAACAAAAACCCCAAAGAATGTGAAATGCAGGATGGTATGGCATGAGGCTCAACCACCCAACTCCAACAGCCGTGGTCCAGAGTCGCCATCGCTGATACTTTGCTGTCCCCCTTTTGCAGTCAGACCTTGCCAACTTATAGGTAAGGTAGACCAAGCACCCAAAAGCCAGCATGGAACCAGAGTGTGACCAATACCCAATAAGAAACGCAGGGGGGACCTGATGCAGAGGTGGGAGACGATGTCCCTCCTTTTCTCCATGGCAATAGACAGCCTGTGCGACTTCCTTAAAGCCGGTCACAACCAAGAATCAAATTCTTAAGCCAAAATAATACCATCTCCTGAGTCCTTGACACATACCAGGGCTCTGTGAAGCAAATTTTAATCTCATTTAATCTTTCATAAATCCTAAAACATAAGCATATTTACTTCCCATGTCCAAATGGGAACCCAGAGTCCTCAAGTGCAAGTGGCTCACCTGAATTCATGTCATCATTAAGTGGAAGAGCCAGGATACAAACCCAAACTGTCTCATCCCAAAACTCTCCACTTTTTACAAAGAAATGATTGACAAAAAAAAAAATTAATGGGATTCATCAGCACCGTCAAAAAATTATATAAGCCCAGGCGCAGTGGCGCACACCTATAATTCCAATGGCTCTGGAGGCTGAGGCAGAAGGATCATGAGTTCCAAGTCAGCCTCAACAACTCAGAGAGGCCCTAAGTAATTCAGCAAGACACACCTGTCTCTAAATAAAATATATTTTTTTAAAAAAAGGGCTGTGTATGTGGCTCAGTGGTTAAGTGCACCTGAGTTCAATCCCTGGTACAAAAAATAGACACACACACACACACACACACACACACAGAATATATATACATATAACTGAGATGTTCTTTGAGGATAATAAGAGTTGTAAAATTTCTAATCCTTACAACAATCATCAAGATATCATTTTGTTTAGACTTACATCATTGTTGTTCTTCAAAATGGAGCAAAAATGTATATGCTTTAAATTTAACTGCCAGTATGCAGCAGAGATAGAAGTAGAAGGCTGTGGACTCTGTTCTCTCTCTGTTATCCTCCTAACTGATTCTGACACTTGATTTTCCATGTGCATTTTAGACCTGTCCTCCGAAATCCCTAGGAAAGTATCTATTTTCTTGCTAAGGCTACATACTCAAGAATGGCCAGGGTAAATCCGTTTCCCAGCATGCACTGCAAGGGAAGGTGGGCTACAGCCAAAGACACCATTTATGCTGACGAATTCAAAGAAAGGAAGAGAAGGGGACAAAGCGGCAGAAGGAGGAGGACACCTGTGGTCCTCGTGAGCTAAGTGGTGATCTTCCTTCCATCCCAGCCAGGGCTCCTGGGCAACGAGCCCCAGGACACTGCAACTCAGAACCCTGACTGTATCCTGTCATTCATTTGGTCCCTAGTACGCATGGCGACTCCTGTCTTCTCCGACTTCTAGTGTGGGAATCCTGCTGCCCAGAGGCACCTGGAGGGTTGGGGCTTGTTCTAGGCTTTTTATTTCTGTGCATTTAATAGCACAAGACTATATACAATCTACTGAGCTTGGTGGCACATGCCTATAATCCCGGGGGCTGGGGAGGCTGAGGCAGGAGGATTGTGAGCTCAGAGCCAGCCTCAGCAAAAGCAAGGCCCTAAGCAACTCAGTGAGACCCTGTTTCTAAGTAAAATATTTAAAAGGACTGGAGATGTTGCTCAGTGGTTAGGTACCTCTGGGTTCAATCCCCTGTACCAAAAAAAGACTTTTTAGAGTCTGAAACCCAACAGATATCCATTGGATTTACAAACAAATTTCTTGTGGAGAGAGGGGACTGGAGATGCTTAGGGGCAGGTCCAGGTCAAGTAAAACAAAAACATACCAGAATAGCATACCCTGCCAGTGTTGTCTCCTTCTCAAACAACACCAAAGAAAATGGTCTCTTTTATAACAAGGCACCTCATGGAAGGAAGATTGAACTCCCATCTTGAATTCAAGAATCAAACTTCACAGTCAACTTCATTGACCATCCCAGTCAATGAACAAGAAAAAATTCTGCTTCTGTTATTTCCCAACCTATCTAGACCACCCACGTACTTCAGGGCTCTGAGGTGTAAATGTTTGCAAGCACGTTAAGCAATAGAACAAACCACACTATGTCACTGTGGCATTTTATCAAGAATCAGCATGATGTTGAATGGTTAGAAATAATAATAACAGTAAGGACTAGTGTTTTGTTACCAAATGAATTGGGTCACTTTGCTTTTGCTTTTCCTAAATTTTAACAATATGGAACTAATAAAGCATCTGTCAATGCCTGCAGAGGACTTTGAGAAATACAGAACTGGATCTCAGCAGAAGGCCCTCCCTGGCAGGAAAAAAAACCAATAGAGGCTGCAACTGACTCCAAAAGTAATCTCCCTGCAACCTCAAGTAACCCCAAAATGTTCCCTAGCCTGCGAAAGGCCACAAGTAGACATGTCTCCATAATCTCTTTCTCTGTAGCAGAATAGAGGCAGATCTAATGATCCTTCAATTATCCCTATTGCTTTAAGGCTTTCGAATATTTGCTATTTCCCCATTAATTCACTCTCAAGAAATTCATTATTACATTAGAAATTGAAGGGGGAAGTGTCTTCTTGCTTTTTATTGTCCATCAACTTTCCCCTCCTAACCAAACCTTCTCTTCCAAAATAAAAAAGATATACTGTTGGAGCTCCTGACACCAAGGGGACAGATGTAGGTCACTGGGGCCAGATGTGGTCAGTGAGCCTAAACCTGGCATCTCCAAAGCTGTAAGCACCAGCCCAGATTCTAGAAGCCAAAAGCACCAATGGTCTCAGAAGCTAATCTGAATGTTTTGTGCTATTTGAGTCCCTTCCAGGTCCCCTGCTGAACCTACTCACTGGGGTACTGACTCCCCAGCTCAGCTGCCTACCCAATGGGTGCCATTTTGAAAATTCAGGAATGGCTCACTCGGTCATTAAAAAACGTAGATGCATTTTGAATGCAGTGGCTGGTCAGAGGCTGTTGGCCAGCTCAAAGAATTCACTTCCATAGGTGAAATTCTACTTCCTCTTTCTGAAAAGAAATGCTAAAATAACCCTTGCCAATTTCATGGCTTACTATAAAGCATCAGATGAACAGGGATGGAAAGAAGAGGTTGACAGATCACGGCTTCCACAGAGCCCCCAGAGATTTCAAAACCTACCATGCCAATGGGCAGATTCTCTGAATCCAAGCTCTGACAGCAATCAGGGCAATGTGTCCTGGGAATCTGCCTCCAGGATGCCATGCTATCAGCTAAGTGAACTTTGATGCCAGCCCCACACTTTCCAGACAGCCTTCCATGGGCAAGGTCACACAATTTTCTATGTTCTCTAAGACTAAAATCGTGATACCTTGACCCTGATGGTTTGAAGGGTCACTGACAACATGGACTTTTGGAATTTATTCCCACCAAAAGAAAAAAAAAAAAGTCTCAAGAGAAAATGCTACCATTCATTTCTATTTTTTCAAATTACATTTTCTACGCAAAGAGACATGAAAGAAGCTAAATAACAACAAAAGAGAATCACAACCTCCAAATGAGGTTCATCCATCACCGGTGGACGTCAGGTGAATTGGTGAGCAGGCCCAAGCGTGCTCACAAAAGATGGCTCTGCCATCGTGGGGAGCTCCGTTAGCCCAGCCGTGGTGCTCGGAGCAACCACCAAGCGCAAGGCCTTGGAGAGCCAGACACAGCTGGCGCCTTCGGAGCCTTAGAGTTCAGTTCTAGGAATATGCTGTCATAGCACAAGAGCCACCGAAGAAATACAGGTGAAATGCAAAGCACACGTAGGTAAGGAAGAGATGATATGCTGCTGGTGAACACTGCGACAACTTTTGAGATGGATATAAAGCTTGTTAACAGGTTTGAGTCTCCCCGGGCTCAAACCCAAAAGGATCAGGAAGTTTCCAGTAAAATATAACCTTGCCTTCTGTCACACCTCACAGCTCCCCAGCTGAAAAGACGGCAGTGTCAAATCTCCCTAAAATTATACTGGAACAGCACACTCCTTTACCTACAACCCTACTGACGGTTGCAAAGAATCAATAACACTAAAACGTGATAAAAATCACACCCCGATTCTCAGCGATGGAGATGCTGAAGACTATTGCCATAGGCAGCCATGGAATCTGCTTCTCTGGAGTTTTTCAGATGTCTCTAGTCGTTTCTCTGAATTACCTTGATACAGAGGCAGAGACCTCATTTCCAGGCTGGGCAAACCTCGATTCCAGCCAGGCCATGGTTAGTCAAGGGCCGTCTCAGACGTGTTTTGCAGCTTGAATGGTTTCTGCTTCCTTTACTCTAAATCACCATCTAAAAGGCCTCATGGCACAAAACTCCACAAAGTTTAGAGAGCCTTGTTGCTCTGGGGAACAAAATCGACTCAACTCTATTGCTATATTGTGTGCATGTACAATGAACTCCACTTATTATGTACCATTATAATGCACTAATTGAGAAGAAAAGAGATCCTTTCTACTAAACCCCAAACTACTTCTGAGAACCAAATAAAAAAGAGGTTCAGAGGGAAGAATAGTTTGCACTCTTTAAAAAAAAAAGAAGAAAAAAAAGAAGTAAAAAGAAATGAGAGTCATTGCTCCCATCTGACAGGAGACGAGAGCAAGTGGAGTCGCGTGGGGCTGGGCGGGGGGCTTGCTGTCGGAACCCGCTTGCCCATCCCTGGCAGCAACGCCCATCTCTTCCCACTGGCAGCAGGGTGGCACTCCACCCCTGAAACTGACCTAGTTTGTGTCTGTTTCTTTAAGAAAGTGCCTCCTGCTCCCAAGGTGGCCCTGGTGCAGGTGATCAGGGGGATCTCTGCCGAGAAATTGGCAGGGCTTTACCCGTCTCTGGTAGCAGCTCTGGAGAGACAAAGCAAATGTCAGGCCCAGCTCTACAAAGACCCCAGGAACCCAGGAGACTCAGGCATCTCCCCAACCATGACTGGCCCTTGGAGGCACCTTCATTACCTTCTCTAGATGTCCTGGAATCATCACTGGTGCCCGGAAGTGGCCATCAGCCTAGCCCAGTCCCTCAAGGGGAGCCTCCTCCCTCTTACTTGGACACAGATCTGAGAAGAGACCAGATGCCCCAGGGATACAAATAAGGCTTGTTGTTAAGTGTCAAGCTTTTACACTCTCAGCCATCACTTCTGCCGTGTCCCTCACGCCCCAGAAGCTCTGAGATAGGCCAGATCTCTGCTCCCGCCTGTCTTTCCGGCCATGGACTCGCCTCTTCTCCAGGGGTTTTTTCTACCAGCCTGCAGGGCTGTGGCTGCCTCGCCCCTCTGCCGATGCGCTCTCCCAGCGTCCTGCCCTCCTGGGGCCCACCCAGGCCTCCCACGCCTCATGCCAACAGTGACCTGCTTCCCATCCATCCCTGACTCCAAAGGGAGGACCTGGCCTTGGCCTTCCTCCAGGAGCTGTGGTTTCTCCCACCGCCAATCACCCCTTTTCTCCCCCACACCCAGTTTCTCTCTCCTCCCTCAGGCTGGGACACTGATCCACTACTTGGACAATCGTCTGCCTGGGGCTGCAGTGTCTCCTTTGGAAGCACCTAGGAAAAACCCCAGACCCCCAGAGGAGGAAGCCTCTGCCTGGCCGGAACGCCCACCGTAATGCCAGAGGAACTGGGTCCCCTGCCCTGCCCCTCACCAGTGCTACCCCTGGAGGCATCTCGAGGGGAGAAAACCACCTGCCCAGAAAGTCCCCTGCCTTCACAGCCTGTCTCACTTTCCCTTCTAGGCAGTGATAAGACTCTAGATAGCTAACGAGTCACCAAATAATTATTTCACTATTTCACCACATGAAGGGCACCAAGCAAGTGAGAGCTTAGCCAGCCTGAATTCAGTTCCAGGTCTCAGTGGGCCAGGATCAATGGGACACCTCATTGCCTCCCACAGTCCCCACTTGACTTGCAAACTACCTTCAATCCCTCCTGTCCTCTTCTGCCACCCCATGGGGGCTGCACAGACCCTTACAGTGACGGGCTCCCAGAACATGCAGGGTGGAGTTCAGATGTCTTGGCCTTTCTCTGGTGGCGATCATTGCACTGAGGATTTGCTGCTTCTCTAATAGAAGAATTTAGGAACGGTGAGTTCTGAGAGTCAATCCTCTTTCCAGTGCTTCCCCAAATGAGATCTTTTTTCCACCTACATCCCCTAAAGTCCTTGCTTAAAATGAAGGTCCTTCAGCCCCACCCCAGAGCTGCTGATTCAGAAGGTTAGGGTGGAAAGCCAGGTGCAGTGGCGCACACCTCTAATCCCTGATATCGGGAGGCTAAGACAGGAGGATCACAAGTTAGAGGTCAGCCTCAGCAACTTAGCAAAAGCCTGTCTCAAAATTTAAAAAAAAAAAAAAAAATCATTTTGGGGAGATGTAGCTCAGTGATAGAGCACCCCTGGGATTAATCCCCAAACAAAACAAAATGTCGGATTGGGTTGAGTCCTGGGACTGCATCTTTCCTGGGTTTCCAAGATGAAAGCACTGGAGATTTTGAACCACTAATTCAACTTCATTTTAACTTCCCTAAGACCTTTCTTGGTAGGAGAAGGGTGACCTTTGAAGGAGAACTATGAGTGGAAATGGTTGTAAGTCCCTTAGCAATTACAGTTGGCCCTAGGAATTGGTTCCAGGACCCCCAGCAGATACTGAAATCTAAAGATGCTCAGGTCCCTCATAAAACAGCACAGTATTCGCATATAACCTACACACATCCTCTCGTACAGTTTAAGTCACCTCCAGATTACTTACAACAATAACACTTAACACGATGTAAATGCTATGTGAATGGTGGTTACACGGAATTGATTAGGGAATAAGGACAAGAAGAAAGTCTGTCTGTGTTCAGTACAGATATAGCTTTTTTTTTTCTTCTTCCAAAGATATTCTATTCTCATCTGGTTGGATCCACCAATGGAGAACCCACAGATTTGGAGGCCCCAGTGTCTATTCATCTAGTGTACACTGATGGCCTCCTACTAACTATGAAAATGAGGTAACTCTGCCCTGTGCATCTCATGTAACCTCGAGCCCTCTGTCATGGCAATCACGGGGGCATGTGAGCAAGCAACTCTCATTACATCTCCCATTACATTTACCTGAGACCCCGTGGCCCCTGCTCGGATGAGACAAGCCACACAGGTGTGGAGAGAGTGGTCCCCCTGGACCACACCACCCCAGTTTCTAGATCAGGATAAGAGTCGGGAGGAGCAGCGAGAGGACAGAACCGAGTTCTTTCAGTGGTTAACAGTCTACTTGGTTGTCATGCTTTCTGTGAACTGATTCCCTTGGCTCACAGACATTATGCCGGAGTGGTTAACCAGTCCATTCAGCTGAATTAATCAGGCTGGTAATGCACACAGACCCAGCCTGCAAACTGGTTTTGCCACCATGCAGCACAATAAGGAAAGAAATGGAGATCAGGTAGAGCAGTCTGTGCTACTCAGTGCCCAAAGCCCTCGGCCCACCTGTGCAAGGATGGGACCTGCCTGCAAATTGCTACGCCAGGAAAATAAGAAGTGGCTTAAGGGGCACGATGTATATCCAAAAAGAAAAACAGGTTTACACCTGAGCTCTGTACAGTGAATGAAAGACACGAAAATATCTGAAAAGAAACGGATTTAAGCCTCTGGATCTAATTAATTCATTTCAACAGTACATGCATTTGTCTCTTTCATAACCAGATCATGGCACAAATCCTGAGTCTTTATCCCTGAAGCAGTAGCCTAACAACTCAAATTCCCCACTTCAAAATACTGTCTTACCTCTGAAGCCATTTGGAAGGCTGGATTGTGGAAAGACTGGGCTCAGGACCAGGAGGGGAAGTGCTCTTCCAGAGACAGTGGTGTGAGCGTGTACACGTGTGTGTGTGTGTGTGTGTGTGTGTGTGTGTGTGAGTGCGTCGTGTGCTCTCCTAAAAGACACACACAAATATAACAAAAGAGACCAGAGCTCAGAGCCACAGCGTGCCCATCTGTCGGACGAGCTATTCAATTAACTTATTGTTACCGGTGAAACGCCAGCTCAGTGTGTCTGGGAAAGAGGAAGTCCCAGGTGCTAAAGTGACAGCCAGGAGCTGTTGGGAAACCGAGGAGTCACGTTCTTCTCCGGGAGGCACACTGCCCCCTCTTCTTTCTCTGGTTCCTTTCCTTCCTTCTCTGCTCCTTCCCTCACCAGGTCTAGCTGCTGGGGGAGAGAAGAGGCCATCTTCTTAGTTTCAGTCCTGTACTTATTTATTCTTGAACAACAGGCACTGAGGGAAGAGAAATGGGCTCAATTCTGAGAATCTGCTGAAGCTTCTACTTATCTGAACAAAGCCAAGGAAGGGGAAAGGGGGAACATGGCTTTCTTGCCACCTCAGACGAACTTCAAACTATTCCCCACCCTGGCCTCATTCAAGTGAGATTTCGTTTTTCCACTCTTCACCTCTCACGGACTTCCCTCCCACCCCAGAAGTTATTTCTTGCTTTCACTGAAGCAAAGAAGCCAAAGAATATGGGGCCGGTGGCCTAGAACAGAGCCCTCAGTCCAACTAGAAGGGAGTCCATTTTCCTGTCTGTGCCAGCCTTGCAGGAAGGTCGAGTCTCCACCACTGGGCTTTCCCGACTCATGGCCGTGGCGATGGCAAAATCAAGGTTTCTCGAACATTGCTGCCTGTGTCATCCTATTCCATGGTCCACGTCCACTGGCAAGGGCTCAGAAGGAAAAATAACAGCCCGCAAAGAAAAGACGTTAATGTGATATACATGGATATAGTCTAAGCATTACATCTAATTATAAAGAATGAATCACAAATTTAAGCATCTTAACTATAGGCATAAAAAGAAATAATTAACCCCCCAAACAGGAAGCTGCTGCAGTATCAGATGGCATTATATGAGGACCAAGAAAAGCAAGTCAGCACATTGCGAGCAAGAAAAAAGCAGAAAGTGTTTTTTCTGATGGAGTTTCTACATTCTGTTCATTTTCCTAGATGTGTTGAGGACAGTCCTTAACTAAGCAAAACAATCTCTCCATGCGACTGTCAAACCCCACCGTGGATACACCTTCAGAAGATATAGCCCACCTGAGTCCCTCCCCTTTGGTTGTGTTGCATTGGGCTGGATGTCCAGGGGTCATTCTCAGCAAGAAGCTTCCACCACCAAGCAGATGAGCACCAAGTTTCATAAAGAAAAGTATCCCACTCCTTGGCCTATACCCAAAGGACTTAAAATCAGCATACTATATAGACACAGCGACATCAATGTTTATAGCTACTTAATTCACAATAGCTAGAGGGTGGAAACAACCTAGATGCCCTTCAACAGATGAATGGGTAAACAAACTGTGGTATATATATACACAATGGAATATTATTCAGTCATAAAGATGAATGATATTATGGCATTTGCAGGTAAATGGATGCAGTTGGAGAATATCATGCTAAGTGAAATAAGCCAATCCCAAAAAATCAAATGCTGAATGATTTCTCTTAGAAGTGGATGATAATACATAACAGGGGGTAGCAGGGAGGCAAGAATGGAGGAAGGATGGATTGTATAGAGGAAAATGAGGGGTGGGTGGGGGAAATGAAAAATAATAGAATGAGACAAACATCATTACCCTATGTATATGTATGATTACACAAATGGTGTGGCTCTACTTCATGTACAACCAGAGAAACGAAAGTGTACCCATTTGTGTACAATGAATCAAAATTTTTTAAAAAGCAAAAGGAAAAACAGAAATGTCAATCACTTTTCCTTTGCTCTTAGCTCCACTCCAAAAGCTGGCTAAGAAATCTTCACTGGCCATTTTCTACATAATCACACTGTTTCTTATTCTCAGGTTAGAAACTCCTAGAAACAAGAGACCGTGCTGTCATTCAAAATGTCCCTCTCCCTTAAAGGGTCAGACATCACAATTCAGACACATAAGGCTTTTACAGAGGGTGGCGGAAATGGGTTGGGTGGGCTTTGCCGAATCAAGAAAAACACCCCAGGAACCGGAAATGGGGACCCAGAGTCATTTGCTTTATCTGTATCCCTAGGGCCCTGGGAGAGCTGACCATCTCACCAAGACTCAGTTTACCTGTCTGAAAATACAGTCTGAAGAGCTACCCTACTGCTCCACACAGTGCTGTCCCGAACTCCAGAAGAGATCATCGATCGAGAAGAACTTTGCTAAAATGGCAAATCCCCAGGGCACATGCACGTGTGGCAAAGAACCTAAGAAAGTTCTTAAAACCCAGTTACAACTTTTAACCTGTTCAAAGTAAATTGTTAACCTCCTTTGAGTTCACTTTGTGTCCAGCCTGAGTGAAAAAATAAACTTCTCAGCCCTTCTTGATCTCATGGATCCTTCTATAGCAAAGTTTGAAGGAACAATCAGAGTTCTCTCATTCCAATAACAGGGTCTTGATTTTTATTTTCCTAGTGTATTTCCCTCTCACTAACAGCAACCAGATTATGGGCACCTCTTCCTCTTTAGACCCACCTTGACTTATTCCATCTGCAAATAACCAAATTCTACACTGGCTGAGGGTATAGACAATTCATGTCTCAATTGTCCCCTTGTTAATTGCTTGTAAATGGTGCTTACGTTGAATGCGGCTCTGCCGCTTTAAATGACATTTTAGGAAAATAGTTAATATGCTCATAATACATGCTTATTTGAAAAGAATAGGTTACGAAATTTTATGTAGTACAATCCCATTTAACACAGGCACACACATACATCCCAAAGAATGAAGGCATCAACATCAAAATATTGAGTGGTTATCTCTACACAGTGAGAACAAATTTTAATTTATTTTTCTTTGTGCTTATCTATATTTTCTATGGCTTCCTAAATAAGCATGTATTTCCTTTGAAAAAGGAAAAGAAAGTTAGTTTTAAATGCTGTTTCTTTACTATAGAAGAAACACATTGTACTAAATAAATCCAGTACAAAGAACCCTCCTCTAACTGAAGTTGCCTAAATCATGGCTCTCATGATCCCAGAAAGAACGAAGCAACATCTGTTGTAGTGACTCACAATCTTTTTCCATAGCATGAAATTTTACAGCAATCCAACATCTAGGTATATCTAGGTATATAGGTGACTGCAGGGAAAATCTCAAGGAAGAGTGTATATCCTTAATGCCTGCAATAAACTTGATATTTCATATTCTGTTCTATTCCAGTACTTTAAGGCTGGGTGAGTTAAATTCAATTCACCAACTACAGTTGGAAATAACTTGATCTGTCACATATTCCTTGTTTCATGAAATTTGAAACCTGACTATTGATCTCAAGCTGGCTTTCAGAAGCAAAAGAAAAGTCATTCTAAAGAACATCTTTTGGCCAGGTGTGGCGGTGCAAACCTATAAACCCAGCAACTCAGGAGGTTGGAACAGGAGGATGGCAAGTTTGAGGTCAGCCTCAGCAACTTAGGGAGACCCTGTCTCAAAATAAAACATAAAAAGGGCAGGGATGTGGCTCAGTGGTTAGGCACTCCTGGGTTCAATCCTTGGTACCAAAAAAAAAAAAAAAACCCAAGAACATTTTTTGGTGATGATATCATTTCTCCATCTGTCACCTGAGTTCTCTCCAGAAGCCAATTACACAGCAGTTCTCTGATTCAAATCAGCTTATTAATGGGCTGATCTGGATCAGCCCATACCAAAATGAATTTTCCAACAATTAAACCTCTTTGAGAAAGTTTTAAGGGACCAATTTCTTGTTTATGAACATGGGAGTATTGCAAGCAGTGCAAACTCCTCTGGCCCTGAGGTCAGTATGCATTTCCACAGAAGAGTTGAAAATGAACTCACCTTTCTGTTACAACCTAGTCTATTACAGACACATCTCCCAGCTCTCTATCCTTGTCCTCTTCCTTTTGATTAATTAGAAAACTAGATGCAATAACACTAATCATCATCTTCTTCAAGCTTACAGGAAGTAAGACATCACCCACGTTGTGACACCTTTGGAATATCCATTACTTAAGGCCAATACATCCTCTGGCAGACAGGTTCCCCTGGGACGGCGTTGTACCATGACACTCAGCTGGAAAGTCAGAAGTGAACAGAAACAGTAGTGGAAAAAATAACACCAGTAGATTCTGGGCTTTGAGGGCTCTGTCCCACTATGAAATCAGAATGGGTCACTTACATGTTGATGTGATTGACAAACACTGGCAGATTCTCGTGGGGCTTCCTTCCCCGCCCTGTAGATGAATTTCTAACCAGGTGACTGACATGTATGGGCAGAATGCTTTCTAGAACGATGCTGCTACTGCGAGTGTGGTTGTGGCCATGATGTCCCTAGACTGAGGTTTCTGGAGTTTCCATTCGTGGTCTGGGCCGAGATGATCTGATTAAGCCTCACATCTGCTAAGGGTTTGAGGTGGAGGAAAAGGGAACTGGGATCGTTCTCACCTCATCAATTCTGACCACATCCTCCCTCTCCAGTTACCCCAAGAGAAGGGAAAGGAAAAGACAGCAAGAGTAGAACAAAACGAGGGAAGAACTAGAGTGGAAGGCAAAAGGAGAGAGGGCGAAGGCTTGGAATGAACATTTGAGCGGCTTAGTCTGCAACGAAAACTCTGAACTCGAAAAGCCCCAGGAACAAGAGCTTTGCTGAACGTCGCTTTTTGCTTCCCTGTCTTCCTTCCTTCCTCAATCCATCTCCTGTCCCTGCAGTTTTAGATGACAGCCCTCCATGAACACGGATTCCTTCCTCCGGACCTGAGCACTCAGGGTAGAGTCTCCATCACCAATACCGTGGCGAGGGACCACCAGTTACGAGCAGATCCCCTGGTGTGCCTGCTGCAGTGGTGGCACTGGAGAAAATAAAAGCTTTCAAATCATCATTTTTCCTCCACGGTCTAAATGAGGGATGAGGGCCGAATGCCACTCTATTGCAGACATATCTTTTCAATAAGGTTTATTTCTAAGTTCTTTACTTAGCCCAGTGGTCTTGGGACTCCAAGAAAGCGACCAGTGCAGGGGAAGAGACGAGGGAGTGAGAGAGAAGAGAGATAATGAACAGAACACTGCTCGGTCCCACGGCACCTCCGCCTTTCAAAGTGCTCCACCATCTCCCTGAGCGACAGGTACACCTCATACCCACAACGGGGCACAGATTCTCAGAATTATCACCATTATCCCGTCCACTACTTCCCTTTTTTATTTCAGGAAATACCTGACAGGGAAATTCACATAACTTGCCTGAGGCCATATGGTGGCTGAGTTGGAAGTCAGTTCCAGCCTCCTGGTGCTTCTTGCTAACCCTACCTCTGTCCACCACCCAGCATGGTCCACCCCAGTTCCACTCTGCATTATACAGAACCTACCGACACCATGATAAAAACAACCAGTTCAGACACGGAAAACCCAATCAACCAGTTTGTTTCACCTACCTACAACCAAACAACTAGTCTGACTGACCTGAGTCACCACATGGACTAAATTTTTTTTTTTTTCAACTAATGAAACTAAACAGACTACTGGCACTGAGAAGATGAAGTCAGAATGAGTCACTGGGACAGAAGTTATAGGACAATATTCAAAATTGCAGGTGATCAAAATACCACTGTTTCAGGAGAGCCTTATTACTGGACTCTCACTTAGCTGAAAAATAGAGTCTATCCCTGGTGTTTGCAGAATAGCCTTGGAAAGTAGCATCTGTGAGCAGAGAGGTGGATGACACTTGGTAGTTTCATTCACTGTTTTGTTCATTTTCACCACATGCCTATAATGTGCCAGAGACTCAGCTAGAGGCTACAGAGTATTCAGAAATAAATAAATACCATCCCAGACATGGGATTTGAGAGATAAATATTTATGTTAGGCAGGACAAAATGAGGGCTAAGTTTTGAAAACCTCTGTATACATTCAAAGGATTGTAGGAGAGATAGTGACAGACATCAGTAAGTGTCGGGATGGCTGTGAGGAGGGGTGGAGGCATCTGATCAGGACACTCTGGGGTCGGGAGACCCAGGATCATGGGACCTGAAGTGGATATGATCAAAGTATGTTACTCACCTGTACAAATATGCCACAATGAAGCCCATCGTTCTGTATGATTCAAAAGCACTGCTAAAAAGAAATATATAAATACCAAAGAGAGAGTTAAGGCCTAGTCCAATGTGGGCAACCAAAGGAAATAAATTCATATAAGAAACAATCCCAGGCAACCCCTATCGGGGTCCCCTCTTGCTCCTTCAGGAGTTTTGTTTGAATAAATCCTACTGCTTTCACGCTTGAAAGAAAGAAAGAACCCAACACAAGAACCTAAATTCAAGCTTCTCCTCTGGGTCAAAAGATGAGGAAATGAGGGTGAGAAGAATTACATCAGAGTCTTGGGTGGGAAAAAGAGATGAGAAAGGACTACATTTCATTGATTGCCATGTGTGAAGCAATACATATGCTAGGAACCGTACATAAGTCAGCTCATTCAGTCTTTGCGACACTACAAATTGGATATTTTCATCCCTGTGTTACAGATATCTTCAGTGATTGCCCTAGAGATGTACCTATTTTGTTTTGTTTTGTTACTGGGGACTGAACTCAGAAGCAATACACCCACAGTCCAAAGAGCCTACATCCTTATACCTTTTGAATTTTTATTTTGAGATGGGACCTCACCAGTTGCTGAGGGTCTTGCTAAAGTTGCTGAGGCTGGCCTCAAACTTGGGATCCTCCTGCCTCAGCCTCCCCAGTTGCTGGGTTTACAGGCATGCACTGCACCCGGTGAGCTTTGCCAGTTTAAAACGGACTTTTATGTTCATTAAATCATCTAATCTTCACCTTGCTCCATAAATCGGTTGGGAATCGCCATCTTTTTGAAAGAAGAAATGAGGGCTTTGGAACCTAAGCAGCTTGTCTAGGACAGTGGCAAAACCAGGAGAATTTTCTCTTTCGGTTGGTCTGCCCTTATGCACAGCCAGAGAGCTGCCCTGACATGCCACCTCCTCAGCTGGATTCGGTTTTTATCTGTGTTTCTAGATAATCAATCCAGTGATCTGAAATCTAGATGACACAATTCCAAATTTGTAACACATCTATAATCCCAAGCAGTTCATTCAAGGGTTGAACAATTGAGCTTTCTCTATTCCAGGAGTGGCAAAGGACAAGGAGCATGCCCACAGACCTTTTGGAGTACATTACCAAGCCCTGTCATCTGGGCTCAGTCTGAACACCTTGCGGGTTCTACCCAGCCCAAATGAAAGGACACAGCCCAAAGAGCCTACAAAAATTATTTAGGGAGCACATTGTAAATAGGCCTGGAGAAAAGCCAAATTATGATTGCCCAAGTCTCAACAAAACTTAAAAAAGAAAAATGCAAGTCTCGCTTGGCAAGTGCGTGAAGACCACACCTTACCCTGTGCATACCTGGCCTTCATCATTCTTGCATAAGGGAGTTTCAGAAGGACCAATAAAACCTTTCAAGATAAAGTTCCCTTGACTTTGAGCACTGTTTTTAAAGTCCCCAGGCAAAGCAAGTCCTAAATTTCTCCGAAAACGTAATTCGGCTGCCATAACAAATAAGCTAGTGATTTGATAAGCCACAGCCCGTGATCAACAGAAATCTCAGGAACACAGTTTTCCATGAACTATCAGAGTCACAAGGGTATTCGCCCATTGAAATCCCCCCCCCCCCCCAGTGCTGCCATTAATCCAAGAAGCATATAGAAGCTGAGAATTGCTGGGCATGGTGGTGCATACCTGTAATCCCAGAGATTTGAGAGGTTGAGGCAGGAGGATAACAAATTTGAGGCCAGCCTGGGCAACTTAGCAAAATCTTGTCTCAAAATAAAAATTAAAAAGGGCCGGGGATGTGACTCGGGGCTGCAAAATATAAATAAAAATTAATAAATAAGATGCAAGGAGCTGGGAGTGTTGGCACACGCCTATAATCCCAGTGACTCTGGAGGCTGAGGCAAGAGAATCACAAGTTCAAAGCCAGCCTCAGCAGTTTAGTGAGGCTTGAGACGACTCAGTGAGACCCTGTCTCAAAATAAAAAATAAAAAGGGCTGGGGAGGTGGCTCAGTGGTTAGGCACCCCTGGGTTCAATCCCTGGTACCAAAAAAAAAAAAAGAAAGAAAGAAAGAAAGAAAAGATGCAAGAGTTATAGGAGACTACTCCCATCCCTGCCTCCCCATGGAATCACTTTCTGATCAAAGATAACTTTTCCTCAGAGATCTCCTACACCAAAAAGAAGCCTTAGCCACGTACTCTATTCTGACATGCAAACTGACTCAAGTATCATCAGCATTCAAGTCCAAGTTCATTCTGTAAACAACTCGACTGAAAAATAAACACCACCTAAGGCATTAGGCCAAAGATTAACTTAAAAAAAAAAATTTAGTACAAACCTAATTGGGGGGTGGGGGGGAGGAAACAAGTTGTGCTATTTTATCTTTCGGCATAACTGTATCAAAAAAGACTCCACACTGAGCCGGCTGCGATCTGTAATATGAAGCCAATCACTTAACTGCTGTGAGTTCCCATTTCCTCATGTGTAAAATAGGGATAATAATAGCTGTTTCCTATTTACTCTACAACGAAGTATGGAAGATAAGCAAGATACTGTCTGCAAAAGTGCTTTGATCTCCTCTGAGATAGAGACTATGTAAATTTCAGCTGGTGTTATTACTACATTTTAGCACACATGAAACCCAAATGGCCACTGACCAATAAAGAGCGGGTAATCATCAGGTGAAAAGAGAAAACAGGATACGGCATGAGAGCAGAAATCCAAGATGTGTGATCAGAGTGGAAGCCGGGGATTATTCATCTGACCAGCAGAAGAACCAGGAGAGGGAACAGAAATGCGTGTGTGTGTGCAAGGCAAAGAGCCGGTGGCAGGACAACCTGACCTCAGTCTTGGAAATCAGTCACCAGATCAGAAATTAAAATAATATGAACTGAATGTTTACTCAAGAAGCTCCTAAACTCTGAGCCACTCTGGGGAGACTTCCCTGCCTCATTGGAAACGAACTATAAAACTCCCCCGATTCTACTCTGTCTGTTCTGGGGCTCTTCTGGAATTCACCCTGGTATCGTGTGCAATTTCCCCTGGGCTGAGACTTAACGTGACTGCTGTTTACTAAAATGTTCACTTCATTTGACATAATCTTTACATACATCTATGCTCTTTTCTGCTTCTTTCTTTAAATAGCTCTCTTCACTGTTATTATATTTTCTAATTTTTTTAGGCAAAGACAAAGTTATTTTTATCTGCACAGCTAACCCGTTAATTTACCCAATCAACATGTATTGAGCACCTACTATGTGCCCAAAGGAAGCTAGCAAAATGAGTTTGATGAACAGACAAGTGCTTAAGGCTTCAATCCTAATGTTGATCTTAATAGTTCTTTATTAGTTACAAATAACAAAACATTCCCAATTGGTCTTTTAAGAGGAAAAAAAAAACAGCAATGTGTCTGCATGACCACATCAGAACTGTCTAAATACTCTAGTCTTGGTACCCCAAACATCAGGAACATATCCTCATGATTAGTGCAGCAAATGAAACCAAAAGTAACCCCCAGTATTTGTGTTTGTCCTTCCTGAAAACTTCTCCAATTCTAGGATAAACTTGAATCACACAAAATATTCAAGAACTGAATATCTCTCTCCTCTCTCTCTCTCTCTCTCTCTCTCTCTCTCTCTCTCTCTCTCTCTCTCTCTCTCTCGTTCCTCAAGACTCCTCTGGAGGAGCCTGGACCACTTCCTTAATCAATAAATCAGTATCTGGTGGATGATTATTTGTCTGCTCCTGACTCCAGCACCCCTCCAGCATCGTCCAGGGAGGCAAGGGAGAGCCAGAGTCCAGGCTTCTCTAAGCATGCTGGGATTGTTTCCCCTGGTTCATTGACTTCCTCTTGCCCACAGAGTAGCACAACCTAGCACTTTCCTGCCTATTTACATCCCCCTGGGCACTCCCTACTCTTTCTTCCTATAGGATTCTGGTATCCAAAACAGCCAATTGGAGATTTAATCGTGTGCCTGCTCTCAAAAATACTTCCGAAGAGCTGAGAGAAGGTCAGGGTCAACCCAGGTCTCTAGAGGTGTGCCACTCAATCTTGGGTCCTTGTAACCACAGGAGTGGGGCAGTTATTCTATTTAAAGAAGAAATCTAAGTCTGAGAAGTCCTGGATGCTCTTCCCTTGACCACATCTTTCCCCAGTGTTCTCATAGAGAACTATAGCTTTAGGAATCATGTCCATGGTAAGAACTCCCAAATTCAAATCTCTATCTCTGGTTTCTCCCTACGAAGGCTCCAGACCCATAGATTCAACAGAAACTTAACATTTCCACCCAGATGTCTCAAAGAGGACCACAACTAAGTGTGTTCAAATGACAACTCTTAATTTTCCTTTCCTAGAATATTTTCCTAAGTTACCACCTCATTAAATGAAACCTCCATCTACCCATTTGCTCAAGCAAAATGTCTTGTCTGAAATATTAAAATATTAATTTTAAAAAATTCAGAAAATGAAGGTTGGGAGGTAGAATAGACTTCTTTGATTTTTCTGTTCTTTCCTTTTATACAGGTAGTACCTGCCCTATGGTAATAAAGCATAATAAACAGGAAGTCTCAGCAAGACTATTAGACCACAACCCAAGTCACATAGAAGAGGCTCTAATATTTTCAATCATATGAAGGTAAAAACATCTACATGTGACTTGGAAAACCTCACAGCCTCTGTCGTTTAACCCAGAGAAGAGTTTGTATTTTAAACAGATAAATATTTGTGTTTGGTGGTGTGTACATTTTAAAGCAATTTTAAAATTCCAATGTAGCATTTCTCAATAGAGTTTGTGAAAAATCACATTGCAATCTCCAAACTCCTTATTTTTGAAATATTACCCCTGTTTAGTTTGCCTGTTACCACAGGTCCAGTTAAGTACCTGGATGTCCCCTTAACGCACTACAAAATTGACACTTTCCAGACTGACCAGCAATCAAACAATCCTAACACATGGGGTCCTTTGATTCACTCGATAAAACAACTGGAATCACTCAGCTGACTGAAACACAATAGAGCCACATCTCGGTAATTAATCTGAATGAAGAACTGCGAATCACTGGGCCGTTTAGCATAGACGGGGCCGTGCAGCACCAGACTCCTGAGACTGACTTTAGAATCAAACCTGCCTCATCAGTTTACATGTCTGTTAGGCTGCACCTACAAAAAGCAAAAATGAGATGAGATTTCCGTCTCTGGTTCTTGTGATCTAGCACTTCTCATGTCTGGATTTCAGCGTAGGAGCACTTAGAAGCAAATGAGATCTGTGATCCCAGTAACTTGGGAGACTGAGGCAGGAGGATCGCAGGCTCAAAACCAGCCTCAGCAACTTAGTGAGGCTGTAAGCAACCTAGTGAGACCCTGTCTCAAAATTTAAAAAATAAATAAATAAAAACAGCTCGGGATGTGGCTCAGTGGTTAAGTGCCCTTGAGTTCAATGCCTGGCACCAAAAAATAAAGAGGAGGAGGAGGAGGGGGAGGAGAAGAAAATGAGATTCCCAAAGACTTCATTTGGGAACTACAGCTCTATTATCACAAAAATATCCTATCTGACAGGAACTCTGAAGGAGACCCCATTAGCTGTCTCAAAGCTTTGTTCAAAAGATATGAGTAGAATGACACCCCATAGAAAAGTCCTACTTTCTGTTCATATGACCTAACGTGTGTGACATCTATTGGAAACATAAGCAAGTGAGCCCGGAAGCCCCCTTCTTAGCAAATGCTATTAATCAGAGGAAAGCAACCTTTCGAGAATGTTGAAGGCAGACACCAAAGTTGAGGCAGGCTAGTGTGAGGGTCCCTCTGTAATGAGGAGCTATTCACTACACCCCAAAGCAACCCCAGATAGCAGGTAAATACCCTCAAAACACCTGGTTTCCGATGCTGGGGCTGGTTTGTAGCTCAATGGTAGAACACTTGCCTGGCATGGGTGAGGCACTAGGTTCTATCCTCAGCACCACATAAAATTAAAGAAATAAAATAAAGATCTAATAGAAATTAAAACTATGACTTTGTAAATGTAGTTAATAACTTTCCCTAGCCCCCTAATAACATCTGCCCTGGATTTCACCAATTGGGAATTTCAGTCCATGACCACGAAATTGTCACCAAGAGCTTGGTCCAGGGGGGGTGCTGTGGATGAAAGGAGGAGCTTATCTACAGCCCAGTCCCACGAGAAGCAGGGGAAGCCCATGTTCCTGTTAATTAACCGGAAGGTGGAAAGGGCCAAGTCATCATAGACTCCAGTGAGTTCTTTCTCTAATGTTGACAGGGCACACCAGGCACACCTGGAAACACGCAGCGTAACCACAGAAAAATCACTTCCACCAAATAGAGGGGGAGTCAACTTAAATAATAATGATCCTGGCCAGGTGCCATGGTGCACCCCTGTAATCCCAGCAGCTCAGGACGCTGAGGCAGGAGAATCCCAAGTTCAAAGCCAGCCTCAGCAATTTATCAAGGCCTCAAGCAGTTCAGCAAGACCCTGTCTCTACATAAAAATACAAAAAAGGGCTGGGGATATGGCTCAGTGGGTAAGCATCCCTGGGTTCAATCCCCAGTACCAAAATAATAACAATAATGATGGTGATGATCTTAAATGCAAAGTTGGAGCTTTTTGTTTTTGGAGTTTCTGTAGAAAATCTAATGGAAACGTTTTAATTCCCTTTTCTCTTCTATAATTCCCACAATTAGAAGCTGTACCACCCAACAAAACAACGTATGGAAATGTGTTCGAGAATTCTGAAGTATCCACAAATATTTGTGCCAATTCATTATTCAAACAATATGTTGTGAGAACAATTTCTAAACCATTTCCTATAAACAATGAAATATAATTATGAATTCTTAATTCATTAATTTTGCAAACCTTTTTTTTTTTTTTTCCCCAATACTGAGGATTGGACCCAGTGGTACTATAGTACTGAGCTATATTCCCAACCCTTTTTATTTCTTATTTGAGACAGGGTCTCTCTCAGTGGTTCAGACTAGCCTGGAACTTGGGATCCTCCTGCTTCAGACTCCCAAGTTGCTGGGATTACAGGCGTGCCCCAGCCTGCCTGGCATTTTGCAAATTTTTATTTGGCAATATTATATACTTAACTGTAAGTGGGGATTTGGGGATGACAGCCATTCTTTGCCCTCAAGGAGACCCCAGTCTAATGGGAAAGAAAGAGAAAAAGGTGATGATAAGTGCCTTGATAGAAATAATCATACTTCTAGAGCAAATAAAAACCGTCTTCCTTCCAGATGTGAGGCAAGGATCTACTTTTGAGAAAGGCTCTTTAGAAGAGGTAACAACTGAATCCAGCAGAGAGCTCGGCAGAGGCACAAGACAATGAGCAACAGCTTGAAAGACTAAAACACGGATCCCAGGCTGAGTCAGGACAGATGGGGCTGGAATTGTTGGTCCAGGCTGGATGGCATCCTTTGGGCATCTGGGAAGTTTGGATGCTATCATGAAGCAATGGAGGGCAAGCGAAAGTTCCTGAACAGAAGAGGGCCATGGTCATATTTGCATAGTTGAAAGTTCACATTGGCAGCAGCACGTCAAATCACTGAAGAGGACGGAGATGAGAGACGAGGGGGCTTGTTAGGACATTGTTGCAAAAATTCAGGTTAAAAAAAAATGAAGTCTTGAACTAATGCCATGAGGATAGTTCTTCAGGTGACACCAACAGGATTTTATGAGCAATTAGAGGTGAACAAGGAGGAATCATGGACTACTTCCAGACTCTGGGTTTGGGTAGCAGGGTGGCTCACAGTGCCACTCTTTAAAATAAGGAAATATGGTTGGTTCCTTCATGCCGCCCACAGCCCTTGCTGACCTCCGCATGATCCTATCTCATAGCCTCAGCCAGGCACAGGGAAATTCTGCCTCAGTAGCCAATCCAAGTCCCCTCCTCTAGGGCTATTTGGATCAGCGCCTTCTTTTTCCAAAAGGCGGGATTCTCGAAGACATTTGAACAGAGTGAGGCATAAATAAAGCAGAGTAAGTCAACCAGCCCCACCATAGTCAAGGCACATTACCAGAAATTTCCGAAGCGAGGGAGTATGAAAGCTTTGACTGAAGCAGGGTTTTCCTGGGGAGATGTTGGCCTTCGCTCTTAGCTTGCAAATGTTTACAGAGGTTGGATTCCAAATTCACTAATGTTCTTGAAGAAATAAAGCCAAATTTGTATCTTCTCTAGGTATACAGCCAAGGTATAAATAATTAAGAAAAAACAGGTCATAAAGTAAATGTGTTTAAAATTGTGTTCACCTCAGAAAACACGGCATATCTCCCTCAAAGTGGTTAGTACTATCTAGAGTACAATATTTTTTCTTTCTCTATCTTTTTTTCTTTCTTTCTTTCTTTCTTTTATTTATTTATTTTTTTAAGACAGAATCCTACTCTTGCCCAGACTAGCCTCAAATTTCTGGGCACAAGCAACCCTCTTGTCTTAGCCTTCCAAGTGACTGGGATTACACAGAGCACAATTTTTTTCCCCCTGATACCAAGGGTTGAATCCAGGGGCACTCTACCGCTAAGGTACGTCCATGACCCTTTTTTATTTTTTTTATTTTGAGACAGGATCTCTCTAAATTGCTGAGGCTGGCCTCAAACTTGCAATCCTCCTGCCTCAGCCTCCCGAGTTCCTGGGATTACCCGCAACGTGTCACAGGACCAGCTAGCGTGCAAATTTTTTAAGGTCCCCACTCATCAGTTTTGTTATGCTAAGGAATTCTTCCAGCTCAATCTGTACTCCTTTTACTAAAATGTCTAGATCCGACTCCTGTTTTCTGGTTTGGAAATCGTAGCGCTGAAATGATGGCGCTGCCCACACAGAGGTGAAAGATTCAGAAGAAAGAAATGTTTCCTGACACCTTTGCTTCCCTCTCAGTGGGAAGGAAGATTCTACTACCTACCTGGCAGCAGCATTTGGAAGGATTAATGAGTGTTTGTCGAGCACTCTCAGGTCTGAAGATGAAAGACACCCCATGAGCACACGGTCTAATTGATGTTTGTTATTTCAAACGTTTCTCGAAAGGACTTTTCTCCACATAAATGAACTCCCATCTAGAAGCTTTGAAAGGACACAGAATTGAAGAGTCTCAAGTGTGGTCTTTCAACAACTTTTTTTTTTTTTTTTCTGCAATAATTTCAAACATGGCAATTTTCCACTCAGGAGTTATTATCCCTGGTAGTATATTGACGGCAGGGGGTGTGGTCCCTAGGCTGAGTCTATTTACAGCCAAAACAAGCATTTCATTCCATTTCTTTGGTAGTAAATTAAATACATAGATAAATAAATAAATAAGCCCAAACCTTTGATGGGTTAAGTGATTTACTTTTCAATCTACTTTTAAGCAGTGTTGGAATAATTTTATTTTTCTTGTTCATTGGAAATAAACTGGTGATCACACATTGGGGTGTGGTATTATATATTTGGCTCGGATTCGTTTTCCAGTAACGTTGTTTTCATAATCCAAAGGCTCAAGGAAGAATCCAGTTGGTTCATGCCTGTTGCAAGATAGGAACTTTATCACTTTATAATGTAGCAATAAGCCATTCACCTGTGCTCAGCTCATTACCCCATTCGGTCAAATGTCTGAACTCGTGTTGGGATTTAGGATGAGAATTTAGTGCTGTGGCATACCTGGGCACCTGTGGCATACCTGGGAACACTGCCCAAGCCTAAATGGAAAGAACTCTGTCCCTCTTGGATGGTCTGTTTCCCCAGACCTAGCAACCTAACAATCTTCCTTTCCCCTTCTTCCATTTCTCCCCCCTGATTCATATTATTACACACTGAAGATGGAGGTCACAGACTCAACCCCACGCACATCCTCAGCCAGCCACGGTGTTACATTCCTAAGTCATCAGGTAAAAATTAAAGGACACAGGTCATCAGAAATCAAAGATTACATCTTCTCAGGCTTCCTTGAAAGTGCCAATAACCAGAGGACCAGAAACATTCTATAAAGAATGGAACGTGGCCACAATTTTCATAGAGCTTACCAAATCCATGTCACCAACCAAGCCTGAAGCTGGCTCTCCTCAGGGGATCATTTCGAAGGAGATTGTACCTTAAGAGATCTCTCTGGGCAACCCGACTCAATCTGCCTCAAAAGAAAACACTTGACGTTCATTCTGGCTCATGGTGGATTCATCTCCAAGGTAAGAAAAAAGGCCCAGGCCTTGTCCCCAGTCCATACCTCCAACCCTGTGCTCCAGTCCAGAACAGGGAGACACTCTTCAGGCCTCACCTGTTAGGTCTGTCCCCTTCAAAGCCCCCTCTGTGCCTCTTCTAACACGATCTTTTAAAAAACGTCTGGTGAAGGGGATCATCAACTAGCATGACTGGCCCCTGGGAATCACACACCCTATAAAGATGGCCCCGGATCTTGAGCTGGAATTCGGAGAACAAGAGATGATGAACAGGGCAATATCCAAACTGGCAGGCAGCACTTGACATGCGCAGATCGGCCACACACACTTAACACGAGAGATCAGCACCCAGCTGTTGAAATCCAGGCAACATCAAGCTTCATTCTGAAGCCGATTTTTTAAAAATAAAATTAAATGACTGACAGGGCAATGATCTTTTGTTATAAAGGATAACAGTGACAGTAAAAGCTTTGTTATCAGACCGGCTGGGGGAGTGGCTGCTGGTCAGCTAAACTTGTGGTTAGGGAAGGCTTCTTCCACATTGCCCGGGGAGTTTGGTTTCTTATCTCTTCTCTAGCTCTCCCTTTTGTACATGAAAGAAGTGGATCTGTTTGTGGGCAAGTGGCCATTTAAAGACTGTAGAGATGGAGAATTAATTTGTTTTTCCCAAAGCAGCAGGAATAGCAGCCACTGCTCCCTGGCCACCCAGCCCTGGTCCCCCGCTGTGCATTTGCCCTCTTCTGATCAGCTTATTTTTGCACAGGACTGTTTCTAGAATCCTAGTTTTTAAATCAGAACTTGTTTTTTATTTTGTTTAACCTTATCTGATACTTTGATGTTATTTTGCTACCAAAAGTAGGTTTACCTTTTTAAGTAAACAATCTTAAAGTTATAGACTGTCCAAGTAACAAAAATGGGAAACATGAGCCCAAGAAGATTGACAGAAAGCCAGGGGCCCTGGTGTCCCCAGATGCTCCCACCTTTGCCAATCAATGCCATTATGAACTCGGAAAAGTCATTTAACTTCCTGGTGCGCTATTTCCTCATCTGTAAAATGAGGATATTCGATAAGGACACCTGTGAAGCCCCTTCCAACTGAGGACTCTCTATGATTCTCCAAGAGAGAAAATCCTTGCTCTCTCTTACCCTCCAGGACACTCCAAATGAGTGCTGCCATGGCAGTCCAGACCACTTGGAAACTAAGGTAACACAACTAATTCCTCTGGAAAAGAAAGCTGGGTTTAGGTCAATCTAGTACAGACTCTCTGAAAACTCCCTGACATTCAAATCGGTCCATCCAAGCCCAAGAATCTCTCCCCCTTGAAAGTATACTGAGGACCTCGTCAAAATTTGGCCATGGTCTCTTTGTTCGAAACCAAGGCACCGTTTGCTGAATTCAGAACAAACAGAACTGGAATTGCGGGGAGGCCAGCGCGCTTAGCACCCCAAGGGGATCCAGATGTGAAGTCACTGTTCCCCACACATTTGGAAGAGCGCAGAAGCCAGTCATTGGGGTCATACACTGTCATAGCAGTGTGGCATCGTGGGAGAGGCATCTGCTACCAAGCCAGGGAAAACGAAGCCTGGTCTGTCGTATATTGTGTGACTTTGGGCAAATTACTTAACCTTCCCAAGTCTGAGCTTCCTTTTGTAGACAGTAGGAACTACCTTCCAGAACAAACGATGAAAGCTAAATGAAATACTATATTCGAGTGCCATGTGCAGTGCCTTGTGCATACCAGGTCCTTGGGCAGATGCAGCTGTTAGTGTTTCAGCAAGTATACTGGGGATATCTGGGAGTAGTCTATGCAAATCCCCTAGAAAATATCAGCAGGAAACCATTTTGTATTGGCTAAGGGAGACGGATCCAAATGACCTCAGAGGCCTCTTCTCTATGAGTCTAGGCAGGATAACTACTCCTCGGGGGTGGTTAAAGAAGAAGGAAGAGAAGGGGGAAGCTTCTCTTTGTCAGGGGCCTGAACTGACTCATTCCTTCTGGCCAGAGGGAAGGGCCTGAGAAGAACTTTAGGAATGAAGAGAATTAACCCGTGAAGTGACTTGGCAGTTATCAATGTGGTGATAACAACAGGGAGGTGGGGAGAACCATGTGCCCTACAAAGTTAAAAAAAAAAAAAGACAAACGCAAAAAACGTCCTCTGTGTACTCAGTGAAGCAGGCCAGCTGGAGGACATAGGGACTCATGTTCCCTGCAAAGGCTTTATTTGCCTTCCTGGTGTGGAAGGAGAGAGAGGTTAATTGTTCTCAGGTAAAAGGAAGTAGAAAAAGAAAAACTCAACTGGACAGCGTCCCATGACTGTCGGATGCTATCACCTGATGCTTAAGCACCACCTCCCAACCCCCAAGAGAAAAGTCATGTTCCCAAGGGTCTCTTTGTTGAGAGTCCACCTTCACACGCAGCATGTTCCGGGCCACGTCAAGCAATGTCCCTCCCCAGGAAAGGCAGGAGCCAGGGAGGAGGGATCATGGCACCCTGTGGAGACCCCAGATTTCAAGCTGGTGCCCCACAGGGAGGCTCAGCCTCTGGGCTTCCAGGCACTTCAGGTTTTGAGGATTCCAAAAGGAAGAAAAGTCAGAACAAGTGTTCCCTGTATGGGGGTGATGTCTCTGTGTGACTGCCTATTATTAAAGATAATGAATCAAAGGATCATATCATTAAGTGGAAAAGAGGTCATTATTTGTTACACCATCTCACTTTAAAGGGACTGCTTGGAACAAAGAGCAATGACTAAAAGTAATTAGGCTGGGGACTCAACTGCAGCAGACATATTATTGGTGACCCTATACTAGGTAGGAGGGTGTCAGACGTGGGGCCAGTTCCCAGCAGGGGGTAGACGCATGGATGATTCTGTCATCAAGAGCACTAGACTAGCAGTGGTAAGCCCTGGTCTGCAATCCTGGCTAAATTCAAAACCTGGCAGTGGAACTCAGAAGAGCCACTTAGTTCTTGAGACCCTTTGTTATCTGAACAATGATGAGGCTGGACGAAGGGATTCCTCAGATTCCAGAGATAGTGGCAGCAAGGGGCCTGGACCCGGTTGAGTTCTAGTCCTCAATAGCTATATGCTGTGGGCAATCTTCTCTAAAGGGTAGTGGAAGGGCTGGGGGTGTAGGTCTATGGTAGCATGTGGGAGGGCCCTGGTTCCATTCCCAGCACCACCCAAGAGGGAGGGGAAAGAGAAGAAAAAAGAAAAAGCCATCTGTCTCATAAAACTTGGGGAAAATTAAATACATTAGTGCCTGAACATTGTGTGTGACGAGCAAAGTGGTGGAAAAGAGAGAGGGTCCCTGTCCTCAGCGTGTTTTAATCTCTAGGCAGAATAGTATCAAATATCAATTGAAAGAAAAAAAAGGTTCGTGTGTGTGTGTGTGTGTGACTTGTGTCAATACATCTCTTTGTAGAATTAATAATAGGTGTAATGCCTTAAAATTCACCCTTAAGTGTCACATGAAGCATCAACATCAGCCTCTGACTTTGAATAAATGGGTTGAATGTCTGTAGAGATTCATGCATCAGAGCCAAGTGTTTAAGAAAGGCAGAGGTTGCAGAATGGGGGGGCCAAGGGCGCCTGAAAAGACAAGAGGAAAGAGGAAAGCAAGGAAAATGAATTCCAAGTGAAATAAATGGAATTTCGGCAGTAAAATGGCAGAGGGAGAAAAATGAATGGGGAGTGTCTGCCTGGATGGTTCTGAGAACGCATGTCAACAGGCAGGAAGATGGGCTTCCGGTTCCCAGGAACATCCCAGGGTCTCTGCCTCCCAGGAGGGAGCCTGATGGACCTGCAGTGTCTGGCCGTGAACAGGGCACCTTCTTAGGCCAGAGCACAGCTGGAGAGTAATAGTCTCTGGGTAAATAAGGAGGAAAAGGAAGAGCCCAGAGAATCAGGAGCCAAGAAACAACTGGAGAGAAAGATGAGGTCAATAACACACTCCTGGGGCTGAGAGGAGCCTCACCCGAGGGACAGATTGAGCCTCCTGAGGCCAGCTCCCCTTCCTCCACCTCCCCTCCGGGTCTCTGTGAGCCACAGGACAAACATTTCCCCTGAGGAAGCATTCCCTGAATTCAGGAGGTTGGGAAAGCCAGCTGTGTCCAAAGAAAAAGACATCAGTTTATGCTCTAAATGTCAGAGTTAATTGGGGAAAAAAAGAAACTGAACGGCAATACATTAAAAATTTTGATAATAGTATCAAGTTAGTGGAATTATGGGCAATTTTATTTTCTGGTTTTTTTTTTTTTCCTCTATATTTCATCTCTGCTTTTTGTTGAGGTTATTTTGAGATGGGTTCTCGCTATGTTGCCCATGCTGACCTTAAACTCCTGGGCTCAAACTTTCTGGTCTCAGCCTCCTGAGTAGCTGGGACTACAGGCATGTGCCTCCACACCTGCTCTTAAATTTCTTTTTAAGTTACTAAATTAAACCAATAGTGCAATTAAAAAAAAAAAAAAAAACTTATTTAAAAACAAAACAAAAAACTGTGGCTACCAATTCCAAATATATCATTCATAAGATTCAAAATCAACTGATCACCAGGTGCGATGATGCAGACCTATAATCCCAGCTACTCAGGAGGCTGAGGCAGGAGGATCACAAGTTCAAGGGCCAGCCTGGGCAAGTTCAAGGTTAACCTTGGCAACTTAGTGAAACCCTGTGTCAAAATAAAAATGAACAAACCCAATCTATCTTTCCCGTGTACATATACGGATAGACCCCAGCGAATCTTGCTTTTATGTATATCCACAAGACACCAGTTTAAAAACACTATAAGTAAATAGAAAAAAGATCTGAAGAGGGAAGGGAAGAGGGAGGGAGGAAGAGAGGGAAAGGGGAAATTCTGGGGGCCGAATTGGAGCAAATTATATTCCATGCTTTCAAAATTATGTCAAAATGAAACCTAATGTTACATGTAACTAAAAAGAACTGATTTTTTAGAAGGGAAAAAATGTTTTAAATATTTTTTTAGTTGTAGATGGACACAATACCTTTACTATTTATTTTTTTAATGTGGTGCGAGGTTCAAACCCAGCACCTCACACGTGTGAGGTGAGCGCTCTACCACTGAGCTACCACCCTACCCCAAGAGGGAAATTTTTTAAAGGCTGGGGATGTAGTTAGTGATAAAGTGCCCCTGAGTTCAATCCCCAGTACTGACAAAAAAATAAAAATAAAAAAAAATAAAAACAACAAGGCTCTCAATAGCAAGGGTTCCTTTGGACCAGGATTACTCCATCAACCAGGAGAAAAGCAAGCGCTGGAAACATCTCCACTGTATCTTGTCCTCGGTTTCAGCTCATGCCCTGCTCCTGTGACTGCTGGAGAGCCCTCTAAAGTTTCCAGCATTCAAAAACAGTTCTAGAGCCTTCTTGGGCCTCAGGAATTTGCTGACTCTAAAACTTATCTTCTCCTGTCCTTTTTTTTTTTTTTTTTTCCTTTCTTTCTTTTGGTAAGGGGAAGGGGTAGATATCTGTGTCATGACTTTAAGCAAGACTGCAAAATCCTTGGGGCCAGAGACTGAGTGCCTTCCTCTTTCTAGCCCCTCGGTGTTTCTTAGGCCCCTGTTGAATATGAATGTCATGCATCCTCCATGTGCTCTTTCCCTGTCCATCCCCAGCCGTCTGCCTGCCCCAGTGTCTCCCTCATGTCTGTGGCCCCTACCAGGATTCAGCACCATTTCTTGTTGTTCTCGAGAGAGGAGAGCTGCTTTGTGCTGATGGCTGTCTAACCAGGTGCCCTCGTCTGTCTCTCTTCCCCAGGGCCCTGGTGTTTTGAAGCACAACCTCTGTGAATGTTGAGTGATGACTCCAAACCCATAGTTAGTCTCCCCAGGGCTGGCTGCTGGGTGGTGTGGTTCACATAATAATAATATTTACCCTTAAACTGCCATTTCCATGAGCCTCTTCAAAGCCTTTTGGAATCATTAACTAATTAAGGCACAGCCCTGCCCTGGTGACTACAGTTATAATTCGCACTTGACATATAGGGAAACTGAGGCAGCTATTGAGTGGGCTGCCACAGGCTAGAGTCACCTTCTGGGTCAGAATTAGAAGTCACAGGTGCATAATTCTTCATTTCAGCCGCTATACTGCACGCCCTTCTTATTCTAAGTAAACGTTTCCTGTGAGTGGGTGACTAGGTCTCTGGCTGAACTGTTTTTGAGAGATGAATTGAATTCTCTCATCTGATACTTTTGAAACTCTCCAGACTTGAGTTCAACTTCAGGCAAGGGCAAAATACAAACAAACAACAACAAAAAAAAAAAGATGAAAAATTGGACTTGCCATGGGACTTTGGTTGGTTTGGCTTTTGTTTTGTTTTGTTTTGTTTTGTTTTGTTTTTGTACTGGGGATTGAACCCAGGAGCACTTTACCGCTGAGCCACATCTCCAGCCCTTTTAATTTTTTTTTTTTTTTTTTTTTTTTGAGACAGGGTCTTACTAAGTTGCTTAGGGCCTCACCAAGTTGCTGAGTCTGGCCTTGAACCTGCGATCCTCCTACCTCAGCCTCCTGAGTCACTGAGATTGCAGGCATGCGCCGGATTTTGTTTTTACAAGGACACTTATCCACTCTACAGGGGTTTTGAGCATATGTAAAATGCATGTGGGATTTTAGAGCATATTAAATATTATTGCTGGCTTCTGGCCCTCTCACCAGCTTCCTCACTGCATGAAATTTAACAAAGAGAAAGAGAAAGGAGATAAAATACAAGATGAAGCTGTGGGAATCCTCTGGCTAGCCACAGTCCAGAGACATAACATAGCATATGGTTAGGGGGATTAATACTTCTGGTCTCAGAGGTACAGGTGTTGAGGAGGAATTCTTGATTGATTTGTTTGGCAGAAAGCTGATGACAAACTTGGAAAGAAAACTCAAGATTCCTAACTTCTAAACACGGATTTCAATTTTTAGCACAGGGTACAACCACACAAGTCATCCAACAGTGTATGTTTGGGATTTGGGTTGGGTTTTTGTTTGCTTTGTTTTGAATTCTAGGATTGGAGACCAATAGTTGAGAGTCTTAGAGACAAGTGACCTCTCCCTCACCCTCCGTTCTATGACAATACACTAACCAGGTTCTGAGCACAGGAAAGATGGCTGTGGTGTGAGCTCCTGAAGGACCCCTTCTGGAAGGTTCTCCCTTGCTCAAGGTCTAGACAGGTGGGGTTGCAGAGTTGGTATCGCTGGGCAGGTGTGGTGAGGACATTCCACACTTGGTTTGTTTGTTTGCTGTTTGTTGTGGTACCTAGGGGCACTTTACCCCTGAGCTACATCTCCAGCCCTTTGTATTTTTTGAGACAAGGTCACCCTCATTTCTCTGGCTGGCCTTGAACTTGCAATCCTCCTGCCTCAGCCTGCAGAGTCACTGGGATTACAGGCATGCACCACCACACCCGGTGACATTCCACACTTAGCATGCTTGAAGATGCAGAGATAAGGAGGAGGAAGGGATCCAGGAAGCTGGCATAGGAGTGAGTTGAACTTGCGAACCTCCTGCCTCAGGAGTTGTATGCCTATTGGTTTTTAAATTAAGATGGTTTTCTGTGATTCTGAATCATATAAGGTTTAAGGTTTCTTGGAGGGAGGGTGAATCTGAAATAAAAGCAGGCAACCTCAGTCTAAACCCCATAAGATGCATATTTCTTGTGCTTTAAAAAAAGAGAAAATTCTGTGTGTGAAGAAAATCTTGGGGCTATAGGTGTGGCTCAGTGGTTGAGCACTTGCTTCTCATGAGTAAGGCCCTGGGCTTGATTGCCAGCACCCAAAACAAGAAAGGAAAAAGATATTTAATGAACAACAAGCAATTTATGTTTACTACTTGTAAACATTTCCACTTAGAACTCCCTGAGAAGCTAAGTCATTCATCTCCTGCTATTTACAAGATGGCTGAAAACAGAGGCCATGATCTTGGACAAAATCAAGACCTTCCCATTGGAGGGCCAGCTAACTCTGATCCCAGCACAAATACCAGGAGAAAATAAAATCATAAACATTCAAGTCCCAAAGTTCCTCCTCAGACATCCATGAGAAGTATTTGTGCCCCGACTAAGGGGCTGAATTTAGATTGTTTTGTTTTGTTTTTATTGAATTAACTATCAGAATTAAAGCAATTAAATGCTATTAGCTTAACAGTTCTTGATTATTCTAATGGCCCAGGCTTGAAGCAGGTAGGTTCAAGCTAGATTTCAGATCCCACATACATGTGGGCCTTGAACTCTGTTTCACTTCTCTTGGAGGGTAGGAGGAGCCAGGAGACAGACACGGGATGGCTTGAAAAGGGAGATGGAATCCCCTCCAACTGGAAGACCTTACAGTGCTAACTAACTATGCTAACTAACTGTGCTTACAGTTCCTGAACTTGGCCTTCTTCATTGCATAGCCCTGAACAGAGATTAAAAAGGATGAGATAAGAGAACTGAGAGAGTAAGACAGAGGAGAGATATACAAGAAGCACATGTTCCCATGAGCTTCCTCTATGGAACAAAGTGACCAGGAGACAGTATGAGAAGTCATTTGCGCATGGAAAAGCTAAAATCTCATCCGTCATAGCTAGGTTGCCAGACAAAATGTTGGACTCCCAGTCAAACTTGAATTTCAGACAAGCAACGAATAATCATTTAGTATAAGTATGTCCCAAATATTGCATAGGACTTAGTTATGCTAAAATAATATTCTCTTTTATCTGAAATGCACAACTAATTGAGCATTCCATATTTTTATCTGCTAAATCTGGCAATCCTGATCCTCTCCAAAAAAAAAGTCCACAGTGTATAAAAGTGAAAAATCAACAGATAGGGACATCAGCACACCGTTCAGAGACATGAAGGTAATCGTCACAAAAATCAGTCAAAGGGTTTAAATTGTTTCCTCTGGGAAATAGGAAATGAGGGTGGAGGGAATTCCAGGCAGAGGATTGATCTTCTTCTTAAGCCTTAGAAGTAATGTTTGAATTTTTCATCTGTGTACTTATGTAATTTTGGCTAAAATTAAAATATAGTTTTAAAAAAAAAAACAGCCATCTATGATTTTATTTTAACCTCTACTGCCTTCAGAAAACATGTTGGTATGCCAAGTTGTCAAGTTTCAAGGGAATATGAGGGAAAGAGCAAAAAATAAGTAAAAAGAGAGGCAGTGAATGTTATCTGTTTCTTCTTCACCCCCAGCCAGTATCTCCATTCCACTCAGCCTTTCCCTACTAACCTCTGGCCTGGAGAACCTGTCACAGTAGGGCCCAGGGCTGGCAGACATGGGAGATGCGGGCAGGTAGGTGTTGTTGTAGGGGTGTGGGGATTAAGACTGAGCTGCTAATTCTTAAGTGCTCATTAAACGCTAAGTGCTGTACCAAGAACTGAATTTCCTGGTTGCCTTTGGTCCCCGCAAACCCCTGCGAAATGTTGCTATCCTCTGAGGGTTGTGTATTTTTATACTGGGGACTGAACCCAGGGGTGAATCCACTACATCCCCAACCCTTCTTTTTTATTTTGAGTCAAGATCTCACTAAGTTGCCCAGGTCGGCCTTGGACTTGCGATCCTCCTGCCTCAGTCTCCTGAATACCTGGGATTACGGGCCTGCATGGCACCCAGCTGTTGTATTGTTGTCTTCATTTCCAAAGGAGGCACCTGAAGCTAACAGAGGTCCAGTGTCTTGCCAGAGATCACCTACCCGGGCAAGTGGTAGCTGTCTGACCCTAAAACACTCTGTGCTCAATTAAAATGTTTCCCTCTGCTCCAGGGGTGATCCTGAGCCTGAGATTTTGTCAATAGCCCCTCTGGAAATCTGGGAGCCAAAATTTCTTGTGATGATCAAAACTAGGTGTCACAGAGAATGTGCAGGCACTTCCTTGTAGCATCTAATGCTTCTATGGTAGGAGAGGAGGCAGCTGGGAGGTGGCCTGGGATCCTGGTGCTTTGTCTCCTAGGCTTCAGGACAAGCCCACCCAGGAAGAGAGCACACACCCCATAACACCTCCCCAAAGTTCCACCTGAGACACAGCTTCCATACCAAATGGCTCCCATGGTGGATGTAGGAATCTACATGTCACTCAGAAAGTTGCCTTTCTCTGAGAGTCTCTAAGGCTTGGGTCTTTCCTTGCTGGAGTGGGGAGGGGGCCAGGAGAGAAGTGGCCATCACCAGGCAGCAAGGGAGTGCTTGCCCAGGTTACAGTTCAAAGCCAGGAGGAGCAAAGAGGGCAGGAGCTTATTGCTCTGTGTGTGGGTGTTTTTGAACTTAGGTTTCCAGATTAAACAAGCCTAGGGCAGCAGGAGGTGCAGAGGCAACAGGGGCATCTCAAAACTGCCACTCAGCTGAACGACTTTCATCTCAGCTTTGATTCCTTCTAAGCCACAGCTGAGCGTGATGAACTGAGGAGGTTATCTCCGCAGATCAGAGTTTTGGGGAATCGTCAAGGTTCTGCTTCCTTCCTCTGCGATGGTGCAGATCCAAGTTTGGAGAGAAAGGACATGGTGACCGTGGGCGCCTGGGGTGACAGTGGCTGCCGTTGCCAATCATGATGATTATTATTTGCACAAAGTCCAAACTGCACATTCAGCAGGTTGTAAACTCCCAAAGCAAGGACGTGGGGAGTGCCCCTGGTCATCCTTTGGAGAGTCAGCTCGGGCTGCCCCTTGCCAGCATCAGATAGTGGCTAGATGATAAGTGTCAGCTACCCGGGCTGGAAACTCCTCCAGTATTTGATCCCAGGTAGGCATCTGATTCCCTCCTAATGTGAGTTCTCTTTGATGTCTGAGATTCTCCTGGGGATAAGAAGGAGTCTTCAGAGGTGACTACCTGCTCCTGGCCAGCTCTGTACCTTGTCTGGCTCTGGTTGACTCTTGCCTGCCTTAGCATCTCCCCTCTCCTAGAGACCCCATGTTCAGCAGCCTCTTTCCCAGGTCAGCAAGGAAGTTGGCAACACCATTTTTTAAAACCAAATATGAAGATAAAGCCTTTCTCTTTGTATATGCTAAGGACATAAACCTTTGATAACCAAATAGGGGTCCATTTTTTTAAGAAACCAATGGTGAATTGCTGTCAAGACTGACTTATAGAAGTTTCTGTGGGTTCTTCCTCTTGAAGGACAAGAATTTCTGTTCCTTTAGTGACTCTTGCTAACTAGTTCAGCATTGTGTTGCCTAGCGAGTAAACTCAATACTCTATTTAATATTCAATCACAAATATTTATGAGTTGGCCAGACTAGAGGCCTCCATTTCCATCTCCAGCAGGTAACTGGAAGTTGGCCGGCCCTCATGAGGGAGGGAGGTAATGGTTGGTGGTACCAAAACCTGACCAGGGAACTAAGCCTGTCACCTCACTTTTTGAGTCACTAAAAATCCCCAAACTTTCAGCCTGAGTTGGGAACTGTAAGAAGAAAATAGACGTTAGTAGGTAACCCTTTTCCTCTTCTTTGACCGACATGTGAGACTGACTAGCTATACAGTTGTTTGCAGTTATTATTGTGGGACGGAAGGGGGCTTGTTCCAAGTTCACAACTTATAGACAAAGAAAAAAAAAATTCTGTAGAACGCAAATACACTGACACTGAAGAACAATCGATAGCTTACATATGAAAACAAGATCAGATGACAGTCTGATAAGCTAAGGTGGGGTAAATTGCATAGACGGGGCATCCAATACCAGACAGAAATCGTCCTGCTACTCTGGAATGTCCTAACCAAAACCACAATAGGTAGACCTGGGGGACTGCCATCAATCCAGGGACTTGGTTTTTCCCAAGTAGGTGGGTGGCTCCTTTTGGAGAGGCCAGGAAGGTTAAGCAGGGCAAACTGGATGGATCCTCTGGTTTCTGCCCACCCCCCACCACCCAATTAAGAATGCAGGTGGGGTGGGAGAGAGAACAAGCTAGACCACAGGGCAAATTCCAACAGGCATGAATCCAACACAAGAAAAGATAGGATTCTTCTGCCTCTAGATCTTTTTTCCAGAATGGCGTTCCTTCCTATTCTGAACTGTCCGAATGAGGGACAACCCCAAGGGCTTAGGAAATCTACACCAGCTTCTCCAGGGAAATAACCGCCACCCTAAGATCTATTCTCGGCTTCTCGAAACCCTAGCAAGCTTCTCCTGGTTCCCAGCGCTGCCTCCTGCTTCGCTGGGCATGCAGCAGCTCGAGGTAGCAGCTCCCTCCCTCCACCCCAGGGAGGAGGAGACGGCCCCAGCAGGTGTCTCTGGCTTTTCTCCTGGGGCAAGAGGCAGATGCAGGTGCCTCCTGCCACTCCCTTTTTCCTGCTAGTGGGAGTGGGTGGCTTGGGAGGTGCCCAGCCACTCCCTCTGGCCCCCCAGGGCTGGTGACTTAGGGAGGGCCCTCCACTACCAACTCCTTTCTCAGAGCAGAAGGTTGGAGTCCTTAATCCAAACCACACCCTCCCTCACTGCTTTCCCACCAACCCATCCTGCTCCCTCCGAGTTGGAATTCTCCCTGGATCCTGCACTCCGCCAGTCTGTCAGTCACTCTGGCTGACAGGCACCCAGCCCCGTGTCCAGGAGCTGCCTGTCCCAGGAGCTCACAGTTTGGGTAGTTAGAGTCACACCCCACCCTAGTGCTCTGGCTTGTAAAATCGGGGTCTTATCCCACCTGTGCTAGAGCAGGACTGGGAGAACGAGTCTTGCTTCCACATCTGGTCTCCACGGCAGAACGAGGGGAGGGAACTCCTTGAGGAGACCCAGGTCGAGGGTGGAACATGGCAAGCAGGTCTTTCCTCAGCGCTCGCCACAAAAAAGTAAAATAAAATAAAATAAATTTGCAGTCCAGAACCTAAAATTTAAATTAATTTAAATTTATCTAAAATTCCCACAGGGACCTGTGTGTCTGAGGGTGAGGGCCAGAAAACAGGTAAGTGACCCACAGAGGGCCCATTCAGGAAAGGGCCACCATGCATTACCAGACCCTCGCCTCCCTTCTGGTTCATTCAAGGCTACCCAGAGGGACCCAAGTAAACTGAGGTAGACGCCATCATTCCAACCCAACCCCTCCACCAAGAGCCACTGCTGTGGGACACAGTAGGACACTACCAGGAAGCATCTAAAAATAATAATAAGTCATTAGAGGAAGTAGTGTTCAAAGGAAAGAGGGCACCCCAAACATCCAGACCTCCCGCATCCAACTTAGAGGGACTCCTCTAAGGAGGGAGAGAATGCCAAGGAAAGCCCACCTGGAGGATGACCATGACATGTGGTTAAAAAGGGGACAAGAAGGTGAGAAGGGGTTGGTAGTGAATGCAAAAATGGCCCAACCTTGGAAAATCTATTTCCAGAAAGGACCCAAAGGTTTAAAAGTTATGATTTTTTGGGGGGGGAGGGGGGCAGTACTGGAGATTGAAAGCAGGGGCACTCTACCACTGAGCTACATCCTCAGCCATATTTATTTATTTATTTTTGAGGCAGTCTCACTAATTTGAAGGCTGGCCTCAAATTTGTGGATCCTCCTCCCTTGGTCTCCCAAGTTGCTGAGATGACAAGTAGGTGCCACCTAGCCCAGCAGATGGTGACATTTTTAAAAGCCCTCAATGCTGAGAACAAAATTAAACCAGGTCTGTGTCTTGACTGACCAGACACACAAATGGGAGAAAAGGAAAAGGAAGGACACAGGAGCTGAAATGGAAGCCACACACAAAGACAGGACTGGGATTGGAGCCAAAAATGGGACATAGAAGAAAAAGAGACAGACGGACGATCTGAATGCCATGGTCTATGTCTCTTCCATTCTGATGTGAACAAGCTCAAACCTCAGTCAGCTATGCTGAGCTTGAGCTGAAAGACCCCAGCTCTCAAGTCACTAGACACTTGGGTCAAGGAGACATTTTCCAAAAACCAGTCAACTGGGGACTGGGAATGAATCTTGAAGGCACTCATTATTAAGCACTGCTGCATCTCTTCCTCCAAGATCTACCAGCAAGACACTTGGAATGACTCCATTATGAAAGTAAAGTCTCGCTGGGCACCATGGTGCACACCTGTAATCCCAGGGTCTCGGGAGATCGAGGCAGGAGGATCACGGGTTCAAAGCCAGCCTCAGCAATTTAGCAAGGTCCTAAGCAACTCCACAAGACCCTGTCTCTAAATAAAATTTAGAAAGGTCTGGGGATGTGGTTCAGTGTTTAAGAGCCCCTGGGTTCAATCCCTGGTACCAAAATACAAACAACACAACAACAAAAACCCTGAAGTCTCCTTCCCTTTCTTTCCATCCAGTGCATCTTTCTCAGCCAGGGCAGCTGATCATCGTCTTCTGCACACAAATGCTACAAGAGTCAGGTTGACAACGGACAAATCTACCCCAGGTAAGGAAAGTGAGGTACCAAAAAGAGAAGCAGTGCATTTTGAGGTGATGGTGGGAGTCATAGCAAAGAAGATTCTCCTCTCCAGGAGCCCGGGTGTCTGGGGAGCTACAACTTCCATTCCCACCACCTCCTGTACGGAGAATGGGGAAGTCGTGACATTCTATCCCTGATCTTGGAATAACACAGACCGAATGTTTAATATCCTTCTCAGAGGTATGCAACCATCAAACATGTTGTTTCTTACCTCTATAACTTCCCATGAAATTCCTTAAAAACAGTAGAGCTACCACCAGACAAAGCAAAATTCAAAAATCTCTTGTGACACTCCTAGTAGATCCCTAGCTTTTATCTACACAGATGAATAAGATCTAAGTGCATTAGAAATAGAAACTCCTTCAGAGGCTATTCATGCAATACCTCTGATCAGACGGATGAGCCGAAGATATTCACGGGCCCAAGAACACTCACTAGGAATTAATGAAACCAGCACAGAATCCCAGGCTCCTGACTTCTGGTTCATCAAAAAATAAATCAGCATTAAATACAAAGCACCTTGATTCTAGCTTTTAAAGAATAAGACAGGAAGCACAGTGCTTATTAGTCTAAACTCACAACCACAGTGCAAGTTATTGAATACTGTTAACGAGATCACCTTTTGGGGTACAAAGTCAGTGGTCCCAAAGTCTCAAAAGAAAATATGTCACCAGGGCTGGGCACAGCGGCACACACGTGTGATCCTAACACTCGGTAGCCTGAGACAGGAGGATCGCAAGTTCGAGACCAGCCTCCACGACTTAGCAAGACCCTAAGCAACTTAATGAGACCCTGTCTGTAAATGAAAAATAAAAGGGGCTGGGGATGTTGCTCAGTGGTAAAGCATCCCAGGGATTCAATTCCCGGTACCAAAAAAAGGAATAAAGAAAAAGAAAAGAAAATGCGCCCCTGGGTTCATAATAATACAGACAGTGCAGGTATGTCTTGCTTCCTGAGAAGAATTCTGTATTATTGAATTTATATTGAATTTTTGTCATGATAACATTTGAATGCAGGAGGAGTTGGCAATATAAAGTAATCCTATGGTGAATCCTTTTTATTAGCAAAGCATCTTTTGGCAAAGCAAATAATTCCTCCTGATGTTCATAAGTCAGTTTTACTTAAACGGAAGTGCCTATCTGTACTGAAAGTTAATCCCTATATTATTCTGAGCACACCTCAGTTCCATAAAGGGCATTACTTTGGAAGCAGCTTGGGAAGAAAGATTTGAGTAGGAGCAGATTCCGGAGATGGACCCACATCTTCCTTCATTTCTCCCATCTTCTACTTTCTCTTTACCAGAGCCAAGTTCCAACCATAATACTCCAAATTAAGACTTTGGAAGAATTTTATGGGAGAAAAAAATTTGTTATTAACAGGACAGAAAAGGAAACATGTCTATGGTAAGAATAGACGGTATCAAAAGGCAAATATTCTTGAATTCTCAGCAGCCTAATTCCAAAGGGAAGGCATAAGAGGGTGGATCTAAGACAGATACATAGAAGATGAAAAGGAAGTCACACATTGATTAAGAGATTCATAAGAGTCGAATAAATATTTTTAGATGGATAATCAAGTCGGTTGGCTAGTTGGCTGGCTGGTTTGGTTGATTGTTTTGTTTGTTGTTTGTTTTAAATGCAAACTATAAAGAAAAATTAAAGGACCTAGAATTGCTTCAAGGGTTCAGTGAGATAGGGCACTTCTGTGGAATGGAATGGCCCATTCCTCACTGTCCCCAAGAACTGCAAGGAGGAACCCAGTGAGCAGAAAGGAAGGCGAATGTTATGCTAAGAGTTTACCCTCCTGTTCTCCGATGATGACAGCAAGATATGTTCATTGTAGAAAATCTGAAAAGGGAAGTCTAATCCCATAACCCCAACAGACAGGTCACCGCTGTCAATTTGGGGGTAAGTTCCAGAACTCTTTTTTTTTTTTAAGTGTTTTTTAGATGTTGAGAGACCTTTATGTTATTCATTTATTTATACATGACTCTGAGGATGGAACCCAGTGCGTCACACATGCTAAGGCAAGCGCTCTACCACTCAGCTGCAACCAGCCCCTCCAGAACTCTTTAAAGACAAAAGAAACGTTCCTTGCTTTCTTGAAATAGCATTAACAAGGGCCTACTGAGGGACAGGACATTTTATTTTCCTATCAAGGAACCCATGGTGCTAAGTTCTAGTTCCTGCCATAGGAGACTTTGCTTTCCATCCGGCAAGATGACTAAAGTTTAGGGTCCTGGAAAACAGCCACTCCACCTTCCCAGGGTCCCCCCCACCCCCAGCAACAGGGCCTAACCCTAGGCAGCTGCCTCCTGGCCCGGTCTCCAGCTTGCCCTTCTGCAACGTGAGACACCGTCCAGGTGAGGGTGGAGTGCGCCAACCACTGATGAATGGGAAAGCATCACCCTGGGGCACTCACGGCTCCTGAATCGAGTTCTCAGTTCAGGGAAAAAAATAAACCGAGAGAGGAATTTTCCACTGCCCCATTAATCATGAGAGCAGCAGGCTTGGAGCAGAAACTCAGGCAAGCATTCCAGGTCTCCGGACCCACCCACCCACCGGTCCTCACCATTCCCTGGTGGAAGGGCCATCCATTGTCGTGACCCTGGTGGATGTTCATCTGTGTGAACAGTTTTGAAAACATTTTTTTGCATAAGACATAAGCTGCATGGCAGGCTGGGTGACCTTATCTCTGCACGGTTCCAGGATGAGAAGAAGAAAGCTCCTGACCAGGCCTCTTTCCCATCTTGGGTGCACAGTGGCTGACAGACGTTCCCCTGAGGTGAGACTCTGAAGACACATTGCCCTGCCCTGCGTTTCTCTCAGGACCTAGTTCAGAAGAGTGGGTAGGAGTCGCTCCACACTCACTAACTAGCTGTGTGAACCTAGGCCAGTAATTTAACCTCTTCCTGCCTCTCTATCCTCACCTGTTGAAAATAACAATATTCCTCTCATAAAGTCGTTATGAAGATTCAATAAGATAATACTTGTACAAAACCTGGAAGATAAACACTTAGTGAATGTTAATTGCTAATGTCCAGCAACTCACTCATTCAGCAATTATTTATTGATAACCAGCATACCTCTAAGGAAGTGGGGGTTTCTGCTTTCCAGGATGTTACAGTCCAGTGGGGGTGACAGATGTTAAAAACAATGGTGACATCACATGATAACTTCTGTGAGGCATGTTACAATCTCCTTTTTGCAGCCTATCTCATGTATCTTCCCAGTAAAGCTACAAGGTAGATATTAGCGCACCCACTTTACAGTTGATGAGTCTGGCGTCCAGAGGTCAATCCGTGGACTTGAACCCAGCTCTTTTGAGTCCCACCACATTGGACTTTTAATCCGCATTTCCTACACCTGCCTTTTCCTTTTTCTTTCTAATAGGGTCCGCTGCGTTTCTGGTGGGCTTCCTGCGGTGACTCAGAACACCTGATGCTGACCACAGCTTTCAATCTAGACGCAAGTGCACTTACCATGGATGTCGGGGTCAGCTCGGTTGATGTAAAACCGCCTGCAGACGTCCATCAGTCACGGCTCATGCTGTTGCTGTTGCTGCTGTCATTGCAGCTTTGCAACCCCAAATGTCACTCTGGGACATATGGCCCTGGGTCTGCGGCTGATGTGCCCCTCCTGGCCTGACACTGATGATCAAGCATTGCCTAGTAAAGGAGCCATAAAGAAGCCAGACATCCTGCGCAGATGAGCAGAGTGGAGCACAAACAATGGACCAGGTTTTCCTGTCTCTCGGGGAGTCGCTCTCTCCTCTTTCAGAGAGAGAGAAAAAAATCGTGCAATGAGAAGCTAGCGGAATAAACTAAAGAGATCCTGGAGTAGGTGGGGGGTTCAGAAAGGTAGCTAGTCACACATGCCTACCCCTCCTTCAGCTGCCCACCTTCCCGCCTCAAGCTAAGAAGTGGAAAACAATTTCATTTCTTCTGAATTCTTATTTTTAATTGGAATTGGAATTTATTTATTCATTTTTTTTTCCTTCTGAATTCTTATCACATTGCTAGTTTGCATTATTTACTGCCCTTGAAGATGGGAATCCCTTAGTCCTGGGACAGCTGGCTCAGCATTCCAAGCCAGTCTACCATCTCAGTCTAATCTCCCTCTTCTGGTCCCCAGACCTCTGAGTGTTGCTGTAGAAAGTCCCTAACTTCACCTAGGCTTGTCCTACTGCTTGTTGAACCTTTAGTCTTCTCATACAGATTCTCTAATACTTTGCCTGTGGGGGTTACAAACACTTCCCAAGGGAATTCCTTGGAAGCTCCAACCTGCCTGCCCTGCCGTCCTTCCTGGGGGCAGCCTGGCTCCTTACCTTAGTGAGAACATGGTTTATGCCATGACCTCCTTAGACTTCCCTGTCCATCACGACCTCAGACAACCAGAGGCACCACATCTGTGGGGTGACGCTATCTTCTCTACCCTTTCTTCCAACTTTTAAATCTTTCCCCATCTCCCCTTTTTCTCTCTACTCAAGAAAAGCCTGACTCTATTTCCTTTCCCAAGGCCTTTGTTCCTGAGCCCTCTCTCCCACATCCTGTAGGGTTCCCCCACCTCTGACTCCACCTGTCTTGTACCTTTTAATCTTGTCTTCTTCCAATTACTCCTTCTCTTCTGCTTAACAACCCGATTGGTCTCTTCCAGCCTAAAATTCTTAACTGCAACCCTGTCACCCATCCCCAGTTCAGTACCCAGGTCTTTCCACCCACAAAGATCTTCAAGGACAGGTCTGAATGCTTCAGCTTCAGTCTCTCTTCAACCCACGCTTCCTCCCACCCACCCTCCTCTCCTTCCTCCTCCTCCTTTCCTTGTAGTGCTGGGGACTGAACCCAGGGCCTCAGGTAGGAGGTGCAGGTGCTGAACCACTGAAGGCAACAGGCAAAGATTGGAGTCAGGAAAAGATAAGCTTGGAAGCATTTTCAAGATGGCAGAATAGAGAAGGTCGCCTTCCTGGCTGCTCTGTGGCATGAAACTAAGAAAGCAGATAGGCAGCTTCTCAGGAAGGTGGGTAAAAAAAAAAAAAGAAGGATAAACGTACAGAGGTCTAGAAAGAAGCCCCCTTGTTGTCGTGCTAAAGCTAAGAGGCCACCTCCAGCACCTCACTTCCTGCCTTTCCTTCCTGCAGCATCTCCTGCCTTGGTTTCCAGGAGGCACTCTTCCTGGATTCCACTCTCACCAACAGCCTTCTCTCCCTGCCCCTTCTGCTTCCACCTCTGAGATGGCGGGGAACTTTAAGGTTCTGTCCCCATCCGCGAATCGATATTCTGGACCTCGTGCCCTCTCTGTGGGATCCTAGCTTCACCACATTGGCGAGGGGAATTCTACAGAGATCGCCCCTCAGGACGCCCTCTCCCCACTCCAGCCTTCACCCGGTGCACCGCTTGGTCAAGATCCACCACCACCAAGTCAAGGTGTTTGAAGCTGGTTTTATCGTGTTTTCCTGAATCACAGCCTCCTGGGATTTGACGTGCGCTCCTAAGTGGCTCCGGGGATGTTAGGGAAAGCGGAGTGAATGCAGGTGCTGGATACATTTTCACTGTCACCCAACCGAGGCAGGCTCCACTGGGCTCCTGAAGCATCTCCTGGCTAGTTGCTCTTCCTCCCATTTTCTGTCCCCTAACCCTTCCTGTGTAGTTGTCAAATGTACAGGTGTCCCTCCTCTGCTGGGACACTTAGTGCCTTCATCCTGAGCCATGGAGCATATCCCAAGTCCTTGGCGCACGCTCACAGTCTAGCCCAGGTTTTGTTCTGGCTTTTGCATGCATAGTCCAGGGTCTCCTCCTTTCCTGCCCCCATGTTTTGTCATAGCATTTCCCCTGCAGGCAAAGCACCTTCTCTTCAGGTCACTCTGCCCAACACCATCCTACCAAAATCCAAGTCAAATGACGCTCACCCAAACTTCCTTGGCCTCGCTCCTGATACACTGTCTTTGAGTTGGCACCTCCCTTATCACACTGAACAGTACTGTTAATTATTACATGATTCACTTTTCCTGGTAGATTCTAAGCTTTTCCAAGGGAAAGAGCCAAGCCTTTCATTTCTGGGGTTGCCTACTGCCGTTGTCTTCCTCCACGGTGTCTCTGGGTAGGCACTGTCGATTCCACAGCTGGAAAGTGTTTCCATCATTAACTACATCTCCAGAGTCCTCGACACCCATACCTTGGTCACTGACACTGCCATCTTTGTATTGAGGAAATTTACACATTAAAGGCCCCATTTCCAAGACGCTAAGTGCCATGTTCATAGCTGGCCTTTCTAATAATAGTCACCATCTGTTGAATGTCTACTCTATGCCAGGCATGAGGCTAAATGTCACCTTATTGAATCTTCATAGAAACTGCCATTTAACAGATGAGAAAATTTCTTTTCTACACTCCGAGAATGTGTGATTCATTGATTCTCCACTCCCACTCCAAAGACATGGACATGACTTCAGCTCTGGAAGCTGGGGAAGCTCAAGGGCAATTAGCCTTGGTGCCTAATTTTAAGAATATCTGAGTTTATCCAGCCACTAATTCTCTTTATGAAGAGCCACTCATCTGGAATTTGCCACGGCTATTAATCAGCTCTAGTCACAAGTCAATACCATATCAGCGGCAGGAGAAGCCGTCAAACCTGTTTGCCTTAATGTGTCTGAATCATTTCTTTCTCCATGTTAAAGTTTTATGCATCTTTCATACCATCGGATCACCAGGCACTGCACTGTCTGGGATGTAGTGGGCACTCAAGACTTCTGTTGAAGCATCTTCCTTTCAGTACGTAATCACAGGATTGCGCAGACACATCTGTCATATATATCCACACGATTTTGCCCAGTTAGCATGGGAACACATCTGCCAAAAGTGCAAAAGAGAGAGTGTTTTCCTCCTCTTTTCTTCCAGGATCTTTAGACTTCCATATTTGGGACAGGCAGAGTCCTGTATGATGGCTGACTGCAATCCTTGTCTGAATACTCTAAGAAACTGGTTTAAGTAAGAATTCAGGGGTTGATTCGCCCTTGAACAAAGTCGCAAGGACTCTTCCCAGTCTCTGCTCCACAGGGAGCACAGGCCAGAAAGCTCTGCAGAGCAGAAACCTGTCTACAGAGAGGTGAGCACATCCCCTATGCCTACCTCACTGAGGGAGAACAGGGTCCTGAGTCTTTGTCCCAGCAGATCCCCAGTCCAAACACAAGAAAGCCAGAGTGCATCTGGCTATCCTTTCCCTCCAGCAAGTTTAGCCCTACTTAGAGAGAAGGCAGCCCTAAAAACGATTCTCTTCCTACCCAAATATTGAGCTTCTGATATCTACCCTAACAGAAGAAGAAAAATCTGATATTTCATGATGATGAATAAACCTAAACTAACTGACAGGTGAATTTGGAATGGCGAGATGAACACACAAACATGTAAACGCAAGCAAATCCATTGATGCAGACACCCACATTCCCAGACGTAAACACCCACTTTTGTGACCATCCTCCCGAAAATTTTAATCTGATCCTACTCCTGGAGGGCACTACCCTGATCATGTTAAGCTTTATTAACTTTTTCCTTTTCCGAGGATCCCCTGAATACGCAGTGCCTGTGTCCGGTCCAACATCAGTACCGCCAACATTTTACTTTGGATGCCAAGAGTACATTGAGACTTTGGGTCAAATAGCACATTGTATAATAACACTTTTCAATATCGTCCAACTCCTTGACCTCATTCTGGGCTGGACTAACAACTCTTGAGAGTAACAAAATAGGCCACAATGGAGCTGACAACACTTTCTTATTGATACACCCTTCACCAAAGGACCCGTAAGCCATAATGACCATGAGGTTCTGTGGTCTTGAAATGAGGAAACTGAAGCCCAAGGAAAGTGAGCCCCTCGTCTCCTATCAAGTAACAAGTGAAATTTAGGACAAAGACTCAGAATCAAACGTATTTTTCATCGCTTTCTTTCATAAACCTTGATTCCAAGAGGAAGAAAACAGAAGGGGCCAAATCCAAGCCCTTGGCAGATAGCCATGTCTCTCAAACTGATGATTTTCATTCTTGCCTTTTTTTAGCACCGACAGAGAAAAATATTAATGAAAACCTGAATTGTACTTACCAACCCCTAGAACTCTACGGACTTAAGAAGGGGGGAAAAAATAAAAGAAATTCAAGCATCAGACATTTCAGACATTTTGAAATTTGACTTTATTGACCAATTCCTGGTAATAACAGCTTCCATATTCCTGTTTATTGCCACTATACGACTGATCCTTTCCTGGTCTGGAAACTGCCTTCTTTTTTTTTATTTATTTATTTTTATTGTAAACAAATGGGATACATCTTGTTTCTCTGTTTGTACATGAAGTAAAGGCATACCATTTGTGTAATCATACATTTACATAGAGTAATGTTGTTTGATTCATTCTGTTATTTTTTCCCTTCCCCCCACCCCTCCCACCCCTCTTTTCCCTCTATACAGTCCTTCCTTCCTCCATACTTGCCCCCCTCCCTAACCCTAACTCTAACCCTAACACTAACCCTTCCCTCCCCCCCATTATGTGTCATCCTCCACTTATTAGCGATATCATTCATCCTTTGGCTTTTTGAGATTGGCTTATCTCACTTAGCATGATATTCTCCAATTTCATCCATTTGCCTGCAAATGCCATAATTTTATCATTCTTTATGGCTGAGTAATATTCCATTGTATATATATACCACAGTTTCTTTATCCACTCATCAATTGAAGGGCATCTAGGTTGGTTCCACAGTCTGGCTATTGTGAATTGAGCAGCTGTGAACATTGATGTGGCTGTATCTCTGTAGTATGCTGATTTGAAGTCCTTTGGGTATAGGCCAAGGAGTGGGATAGCTGGGTCAAATGGAGGGTCCATTCCGAGTTTTCTAAGGAATCTCCACACTGCTTTCCAGAGTGGCTGCACTAATTTGCAGCCCCACCAGCAATGTATGAGTGTACCTTTCTCCCCACATCCTCGCCAACACCTGTTGTTGCTCGTATTCTTGATAATCGCCATTCTAATTGGGGTGAGATGGAATCTTAGGGTGGTTTTGATTTGCATTTCTCTTATTACTAGAGATGTTGAACATTTTTCCATATGTTTGTTGATTGCTTGTAGATCTTCTTCTGTGAAGTGTCTATTCATTTCCTTAGCCCATTTGTCGACTGGATTATTTGAATTCTTGGAGTAGAGTTTTTTGAGTTCTTTATAGATTCTGGAGATTAGCGCTCTATCTGAAGTATGATTGGCAAAGATATTCTCCCACTCTGTAGGCTCTTTCTTCGCATTGCTGATAGTTTCCTTTGCTGAGAGAAAGCTTTTTAGTTTGAATCTATCCCAGTGGTTGATTCTAGCTTTTATTTCTTGTGCTATGGGAGTCCTGTTAAGGAAGTCTGATCCTAGACCAACAAGGTGAAGATTTGGACCTACTTTTTCTTCTATAATCTGCAGGGTCTCTGGTCTGATTCCGAGGTCCTTAATCCATTTTGAGTTTAGTTTCGTGCATGGTGAGAGATATGGGTTAGGCATACCATTTTTGTAATCATACATCTACACAGGGTAATGGTGTTTTATTCATTCTGTTATTTTTCCTTCCCCCCCACCCCTCCCACCCCTCTTTTCCCTCTATACAGTCCCTCCTTCCTCCATTCTTGCCCCTCTCCCACCCCCCATTATGTGTTATCATCCTCTTATCAGTGAGATCATTCATCCTTTGGTTTTTTGAGATTGGCTTATCTCACTTGGCATGATATTCTCCAACTGCATCCATTTGCCTGCAAATGCCATAATTTTATTATTCTTTATGGCTGAGTAATATTCCATTGTATATATATACCACAGTTTCTTTGTCCATTCATCAATTGCAGGACATCTAGGTTGGTTCCACAATCTGGCTATTGTGAACTGAGCAGGTATGAACATTGATGTGGCTGTATCTCTGTAGTATGCTGATTTTAAGTCCTTTGCATATAGGCCAAGGGTAACTGCCTTCTTTAAATCCAGTAGCTACCTTGAGGAAGGCAGGTTCCAATTTTCATGTAGTTTAGGATCACAACAAATGTCTCAGTTTGTTCTGATGTCCCTTAATGGAGGTCATACATGGCAATGCCACGTGGAGCCACCTATTTAATGCAAGATGGGATGATTTGGTTCTGCCAGTCCTCTGGTTTCAAGAGTAATGCCCAACAGTAACAAAGAATACCACTCTTATGTATAATTATAATCCATCAATAAAAAATATGAAAAAAGAATATTGCACAAGAGTGCATTATATTAGCCATCTTTACCTTGTATATCACAGATATACAAGTCTCCTTCTCGACCCCTAAAAAACAAAATGGTTGTCCTCCTCCCCTGCAGGACTAGCCTTCAATCTAGGATTCCCACATAACATGTGGAGGGGTGCAGAAATGCAATAGCCCAGAACCCTCAGTAGCTCCCTCCCAACCTGCTGCCTTCTCAAGATTTCCTCCCAGCATTATATCCACCCATCCTTCATGATTCCATCTTCCAGGCTTACTCTAGAAGTCTCTCCCAATCTGAGATGTTTCTCTTGAATAAATTACTAGGAATCATTCTCCAGAGCACTGGATCTTGGCTCACTTGGCATCTCACTTCCCCGCTCCCATCTTTGCCCACAAATGAGAGCAGTTTTTAAGTCCCCTGTTCAAGGACCACTGGAGGACCTCAAACCAGATTCCCAAAGGCAGAGCCAGAACAAGGTAAGTATGTCTTGCCTTCCATTCTCCTTAGCCAATGCTCCTGGACCATTCTGGATGCCTTCCTATAGCCTGGTTTTAACTGATTCTTGTTAGGTAATCCACTGGTAACCAAACACTGGAAAGATATGAGTGGTGAAAAGGACCATAACAACACTATGGTCGTAAGCACGCTGCGCACAGTATTTCCCTTAACTCCACAATGACCAAATGCATGAAATAGCCCCTCATTTCAGAAGAAACGAATAAAGCCTACAGAGGTTAACTCATTTGCTACTAAGTGATATAGCCAGACTGTGTATCCAGCCACCTGGTTCCAGATTATGTGTTCTTTATCACTGTGCCACAGCTAGAAAGGAGAAGTGGCAGAGGCCGCCTGATCCGCAGCTGACCTTGGCCTCGGCAGCCTGGTTTATAGCTCAATGGGATCTATTTGGGCCTCCCAATCCTTATCTCTCTCCAAGTCTTCCATTGGATAGGTGGCTCTGGAGAGGGTCCTCTGGCTGTCAATTCCCCTGCTCCAAAGTCATAAAGAGTAAAAGAATGTCAGGCTCGACCCAGCCCTTTCTGAAAAGGAGCCACACCTCCTGGGTCCTGCCCCTCCCTGCTTCATTCTCTCTCTCTCAAGGTGACAGCATCCACAGTCTGGGTTCTGAAGAGCCCATTTCCACCACTTCGTGACCAAGCCCAGCAAGCCTTGGGATTGGAAACAAACACACCAGGGTAAAGTACACAGCACCGTTAAGGCCAACACAGGCTTCAGAAGAGCTGCCCTCCTGTGATATACAAGGTTCAGCCCACTAAGGGGGCGGGCAGCGTTAAGCCCACCACCTCCGCCCACCCGCAGACAGAGAAGCAGGACAGGGCCCCAAAGCAAAAGCAAACAAAACCCCTGCTGCTTCGTTGTCTAGACCCATGTGTCGTTCCAAGGGGCCAAATCACATCAATTAGCATTAGCCAGTCATCCTCAGATCTGGGATGAAAGGCAGGAGGCCATGTAGAGTATACCACTATTAATATTATTATTATTATAATTATATTTTATTGCAGCTTCCCTGACCTCTACTGCTCAACCCCAGTTAATTTCTCCATTATAAAAAGAGGGTTCTTTTATTGGGCTGAGTGTTTTGTGATTAGTTTGGTTGAGTTTTACCAGCTGAGACATAATTAAGGGCAGCAGGTCTCCACAGGGCGCTTGGAACCCCGTTATCTATCGAGCGTGTGGCAAGCCAGCAATCTGGAGGAAAATGACGACTGGCTGACCGTTGTCCTGTAGGAAAGCAGATCCTCCCTCTGTCTTGGAAGGGGATTTTAAGATCAGAGCTTCAATACTAGAAAAGATGCTGGGTTCCCCAAAACTGCTAATGGCCACCAAGAAATCAGATCTAAACATAACCTGTCTCTGCCAAAAACATTCCCCCAGGGACACCCAGCCCTGAGCACCATGGTGGTGAGATTTCACCCCCGTGTTGACTTTTGCCTGCCGCGAGATGTCGGGCCTATAACTTAACCTTTTCAAGGAGGAGGATGAAATGATTAGGGAAAGACTGCAAGAAAATCACCCAACAGAAAGAACCAATAGAAAGCTAAGGGAAAAAAAAAAACAAAAAAAACCCAAGGCCTAGAGATCCTTTTTTTTTTTTTTTTTTTTTTTTTTTTTGTGGTGCTGGGGATTGAATCCTGGGTCTTATGCTCCCAGGTCAAGCACTGTACCAACTGAGCCATATCCCCAGCTCTAGAGAGCCTTTCTTATCTTGTATTTTTTTAATTAAAATATTTTTTATTTTTACAGACACATTTTGATTCATTGTACACAAATGGGGTACAACTTTTAATTTCTATGGTTGTCTACCATGTAGATTCACACCATTCATGTAATCATACATATATATAGGGTAATACTGTCTGTTTCATTCTACTGTTTTTCCATCCCCACCTGCTCCCACCCCTTTTTCCTCTACACCATCCAAAGTTCCTTCATTCTTCTCTACCCCCCATCTCCTTTTGTTATATATTGTCATGCACTTATCAGAGAAAACATTTGACCTTTGGTTTATTTGGGCTTGGCCTATTTCACTTAGCATGATATTTTCCAACTTCATCCATTTGCCAGCAAATGCCATAATTTTATTCTTCTTTATGGCTGAGTAATATTCCATTGTGCATATATACCACAGTTTATTTATCCATTCGTCAATTGAAGGGCATCTAGGTTGGTTCCACAATCTGGCTATTGTGAATTCAGCAGCTATGAACACTGATGTGGCTGCATCACTGTAGTATACTGATTTGAAGTCCTTTGGGTATAAACCAAGGAGTGGGATAGCTGGGTTAAATGGTGGGTCTATTCCAAGCTTTCTGAGGAATCTCCATACTGCTTTCCAGAGTGGCTGTACCAATTTGCAACTCAACCAGCAATGTACAAGTGTGCCTTTTTCTCCACATCAATGCCAACACTTATTATTGCTTGTGTTCTTGATAATAGCCATTCTAATTGGAGTCAGATGAAATCTTAAGGTGCTTTTAATTTGCATTTCTCTAATTACTAGGGATGATGAGCACTTTTTCATATATTTGTTGATCACTTGTATATCTTCTTCTGTGAAGTGTCTGCCCATTTCCTTAGTCCATTTATTGATTGGGTTCTTTGGGGGTGTAAAGTTTTTTAAGTTCTTTATAAACTTTGGAGATGAGTGCTCTGTCTGAAGTGTGTGTGAAAAAGATTTTCTTCCACTCTGTAGGCTCTCTTTCCACATTACTGATTGTTTCCTGTGCTGAGAAAAAACTTTTTAGTTTGAATCTGTCCTATTTATTGATTCTTGCTTTTATTTCTTGTGCTATGGGGGTCTGGTTAAGGAAGTCTGATCTTAAGCCAATGTGATGGAGATTCAGGCCTACTTTTTCTTCTATTTGGTGAAGAGTCTCAGGTCTAATTCCTAAATCCTTGATCCATTTTGAGTTGAGTTTTGTACAGGGTGAGAGACAGGGGTTTAATTTCATTTTACTACATATGGATTTCCAGTTTTCCCAGCACAAACAAGCTATCTTTTCTCCATTGTAAGTTTTTGGCACCCTTGTCCAGTGTGAGGTTACTGTACTTATGTGGGTATGTCTCCGTGTCTTCTATCCTGTGCCATTGGTCTACCTATCTATTTCGGTGCCAGTACCATGCTTGTTTTTGTTACTATTGCTCTGTAGTAGAGTTTAAGGTCTGGTATAGTGATACCTTCTGCATCACTCCTCCTGCCCAGGATTGCTTTGGCTATTCTGGGTCTTTTGTTCGTCCAGATGAATTTCATGATTGGTTTTTCTGTTTCTGTGAGAAATGTCATAGGGATTTTAATTGGAATTGCATTAAATCTGTATAGCGCCTTTGGAAGTATGGCCATTTTGACAATATTAATTCTGCATATCCAAGAACATGGGAGATCTTTCCATCTTCTAAGGTCTTCCTCCATTTCTTTCTTCAGTGTTCTGTAGTTTTCATTGTAGAGGTCTTTCACCTCTTTGGTTAGATTGATTCCCAAGTATTTTATGTTTTTTGAGGCTATTGCAAATGGAGTTGTTTTCCTCATTCCCCTTTCAGATGTTTCATTGCTTACGTTTAAAAATGCTTCAGACTTATGCATGTCGATTTTATAGCCTGCTATTTTGCTGAATTCATTGATGAGGTCTAGAAGTTTTCTGGAGGTGTTTTTTGGATCCTCTAAATAGAGAATCACGTCATCAGCAAATAGTGACAGCTTAAGTTCCTCTTTTCCTATTCATATCCCTTTAATTTTAAGCTTGTATTTTTGGTGGAGGAGGGAACTGTGTACATTGCCTCTTGTGGTAGAGTAGAGGGTAGCAACAGAGCTCCAGAGACAAGCTATGAGTTATTAATCCATGTAGTGTCCCTACACCTCTTTGTCCTCGTATGAAAACAGGATAATAACCCCTGTGTCGTAGGGTCATGAGCGGATCAAGGGAGATAACATACATGTGAAATAAGTGCTCAATGTCCAGGGTAGCCAGGAGAAAACATGGTCTATTGATATTAATTTCTAGGTTCATACCTAGGGGGCACTTGGAACATGAGCTGGTCACTATTATTCAACAAGGTGCATGTTTTGGCTGTTGAAAGACAGCGAAAGGCCCCTTTGCCCAAAAACATTATATTTTCCCTGGTACCAAAAATTCCCACAGGATTCACTTGCTTAGTTCAAGTTGGAAGGCTTGGTTAAAGGCTTCTTTTACATGCAAAGCTTGACCAAGAAGGATAACACTGAGGCAGGAAGAGCCATCAATGCTGCAGCTCCGAGAGCACATGGCTCAGCGTGGAGTGGAGCCCACGCGTCGCTCAGGCTTGCTCCAACAGCCAGGGAACAGCTGCCCTCAGCCCTGAGCTCAGGCTCTACAGTGAAGGAGGACGACTACCAGGGACGTGGCATCACAGTGACAAAATACCAAAGGGAGCAGGTGGGGACCCAAGAGTGAGAGCAGAAGCAGATCCGAAGCCACCGCAACTTAACTGATCTCGGAGGTAGAAAAGGATAACCCTCCCCTCCTTCCAGCGGCTTCAGACAACCATGGAGCGTTACATATTCTGCTTTGTTTTATTGCCTGAGACTGCCCTGTAGTGCCCTCTCCACCCACCAGCCGACAACCTGAGCCAGGCCGGGCCCACGCCGCGGCTCCAGGCAGGGTAGTATCCATCCCGAAGCTGGGGCCCAGCTGCGGACAGGGTGAGGAGGTTGGGCTGGAGGGGTGCGTGTTCTGGATTAGGCATTCCATATTTCTTGTGGACGAGTTTGATCCTTTAAGCTCTAAAAACACCCCAAGGGTAAACTGTTAGCACCAGGCACAAGAATGTTGCCCTGAACAAAATGACCTTTACGTTCTTAACTGGTTTCATGTTTTTTAGGTCCCCGCCTACATGGTCCTCTTTGGTCACTCCCTAACATCTTAAATGCATTTATTTGCTGGTAAGGTTTGCCCTCTCTGGCCAACAGTCACTGATTAACATCTAGTCCGCAAACCATGTGGAAATGTAATCCTTAACAAAATGAGGGGCGCTCCCGGCAAACCAACACGTTGTATTGATTTGCAAGCTTCGGCCCAACGTGGGCATCCTTTCTCCCTAAATGACAGCTTTTCCCTCCAGTGTAAATTCACGTGCGCCCTTCAGACGTGAGGATCAAGCTGGAACCTTTGCTTGTCACACCCGCGAGAGACTTTAAATTCAACGGCTGATGGATGCAATGCACATCTGGAAGACGTGTCATGGGACCTGCTTTGACAAGAATGGAAATTCTTCTTTTAAAGGAAGGAATCAGGGTGACAATTTCCATTAGGGATACCTTTATCTCGATATCAAACATCTTTTTCTCAGTGGCAAGCGGAGGCAGAATTTCTCTCCAACGAGGGTTTTTCTCTTCTATTTTTTACTGTTAATGCTAAGAAGATACACCAGCACTCCCACAATCTAGGGCAGGCCCTTCGGGACAGGGCTTTCTGTGTCCTTGGGTAACTCAGATACATCCCCAGAGCTTCAGTTTCCCAGATGGTGACAGAGAGAAAACACAGGCCAGCCGTCTACCTTAGAGGGCCAAGCGGATGGAAAAAGGGGATTGACACATGCCTCTTCTCTCCCTCCTCTCCTTTCGCCTTGGGCTGGCCAGCTGGCCATGAGGGCAGACATTCTGCCAGGTTCTTCTATCTAGGGTAATGGAAAGCAGACACTTAATCCCTGAACCTCATCTTAGACAGGACTGTAGTTTAAAACCGCCACCTCCATCAGAGCTGCTAGTGCTGTAAAGCAGGCTGGCAGGAGTTTTGGCCTCTCTTTCCCCCTGTCCATGGACATGCTTGGAAGCAGAGGGGCGGGCGAGGACTGGAATGTAAAGGAGAAAGATGGAGAAGGAAAGGGCCTGGCTAATCCATGAACTGCACTGTCAGCCCCTGAGGGATGGAGGGTGCGTTGTGCCAGCAAGGGCCGCGGCACACTGAAGGGAGCTCAGCCAGCCCTTCATGGCACCCACAATCACAGGTGGAGTCCAAGTGGCAGCTCCAGGCCCCTAATCCAATCAGGGGGACCCAGACCTCCTATCTTCTGCTATGAGCATGGATTGAACATCCGAACTTGCTCAACTGGTGAGCCAGAGCCTTCTTCACAACTTAATTGTTCTTGGGCACATCTTGTTGCCCCATAGAGATGTGCACCTCTGAAGGGAAAGGTTGACTCCCCACATGGTTGGATTAGATGCTAACTTGCTGGGTATAATTTATTGGGAGGTGAGAGAAGACTGTCCCCTACCCAGATACATCCTGGTACTCACCTGCTATGTTCTCTGAAATTCCATCCTAAAACAAACAAACAAAAGCCCTTACATCTGGGCAAAATCCTGTTACAAAAAATACCTTCATTTATAACACAATTACAAAAGGAAGCCTAAGAGCATAGCATTACAGAAAGACCCCGAGTAGCAAGAAGGCACAGAAAGAAGATTTTCCTCCCTGCCCTACGGAGACATCTTACATGAAGTCATGGTGTCAACATGTCTCAAAGTATTTCGTCCTAAAATGAAAAACATCACACTCCCACCTCACTTGGAGATCCGAGGAACCAGAGTCATCCTGTGGGAGAAGCCACGTATACAACTGCCTGGGGCTGAGGTAAGGAATTTCTTCATTTCCAGGTTTCCTTAACCAGTAGCTTAGTTTCAGGAAGAACTACAGTCTGATGCCAACTTCAGTTGATTCATGCCTGAGGAAAATAAAAATGAAATCGTGGACTCCGTCCCCAGTTGGAACTTCTTAACCTTGCAGAGAAGAAAAGCTACCCAGCTTCATCTTGCACACTCGCCACAGGAAGGAAGGGAATCGGATCCCTTCCCTACGGTAACCGCTAAACCAAATCTGTCTCCGGGGCAAAGGACGGCTCCTACTTTTTGATGAAAGATGAGTAAAGGATGTGACAAAAGGGTCATGAGCCAAGAAACGGAGGCATACTCCCAAGCTAGGAAAGAGATTCCACCTAGGGCCTCCAGAGGAAACCAACCCAGCCGCCATCATGACGTTAGCCCAGTGAAAGTAATTGCAGGCTTCCGACCCCCAGAGCTGTGAAGAGTCAATTTTTGCTGTTGAACCAAACCTTTCTGTAATTTGTTACAGCAGCAAAAGGATACTAATACAGCAGTTGGTCTCACAGAACTGTGGGACTTGCTATTCTTGAAGACTCCCCAAGAAGCAGAAGATCTCCATGTCCCTGTGGACTGTTATTCAGCCCCTGAGAACCTTCAAACACACACCATCTGCCTCACAGGCCCCCCACCATCTACTACCCCAGAGAACTGGGTCAGGTTGGAAGACATTGTATCCTCGTAGTACACTGGTAGGTGATTTCCATTTCTTCTCTGAGAAAAAGGGACCTATTTATAATAAAAGCAGCAAAAGTTGGCATTTGTGTATTAACAAAATGTATAAAATTCACTTTATAAGGTAGGCGCTGTGCTCCTCACTGGCTGTAGTGATTGGGAAGAGACCTGGCTGCAGGCCTCAGGCTGTGGAGCCTACCATCAGGGGCAGGTTTGGACTCAGCTGGGGTCCAAGTCTCTGCTTCTCCATTTTGGCAAATGTGTGACATTGGGCAAGTTACTTGCCCTTTCTACCCCATATTAATAATGGGGCTGATGATTTTTCTGAAAATCAAGTGATGAATCCGCTTAGAGAGCTAAACATTGCTCCTGGCCCAGAGGATGTGCCTTTTCTTTTCTTCTTCTTCTTCTTTTTTTTTTGGTACTGGGGATTGAACTCAGGAGCACTCAACCACTGAGCCACATCCCCAGTCCTTTTTCATATATTAGAGACAGGGTCTCACTGAGTTGCTTAGGGCCTCACTAAATTGCTCAGGCTGGCTTTGAAATCACCATCCTCCTGCCTCAGCCTCTGGTATTACAAGCGTGGGCTACCATGCTCCACACATTGGCCTTTCTTTGTCAGCAGTTTGATGAGCTATAAGTTTTGTGGGTTAGCCTCTGTGCCACCTAGGAACAGCCTTCCAGCCTATTTTCAGTCTGAGTCCTCTCATTATCCAGTCTAAGCAAGTCCCAAAGGCTGAACTGAACAGTTACCCGGTCTTCCTAGGAGGCCACCTTGAGTCCAGGCAGACATCAGAGGTCCCAAGGTCTTTGAATCTAACCAGTTGCCTACCAGAAAAAGTAGAACTCTCCAAAGGAAACCTAGTGTACTTTAAGGGCACCTCGAGTTTCTCGGAGGCCACAAGAGAGCCCTGAAGATGCTTCAGAATGGAGCTGGGGTGCAGGTCAGCACCAGAGCGCTAGACCAACATGCACAAGGTCCTGGGTTTAATCCCCAGCACAACATACACACACACACACACACACACACACACACACACACACACACACATATGTTAAAAGTGACAGACAGGGTAGGAACTGAATCAGCATGCAAGCTGCCCTTGGCATGGCTAAGGAACAATGGCCAAACAGAGCTTCTCCTGACAAGAAGAGAGGGTGGCCACCTTTCCAAGGTGGCTTCTATTACCAACCCCTTCACATGCATGACGCGCAGCTTTAACAGCAAACATTGGAGCTTGGGCTGGAGCCCAGTGGTAAATCACTTGCTTAGCACAAGGCCCTGGTTTCAATCCCCAAAACTGCTTACAAGAAAAGAAAAAAAAAAAAAAAAACACTGTACTCAAGCTCCCCCAAACCCAATACAGGCGTCCATAAGACTCATGAAGTCATTCAAGACAAATGTCCAAAAGACTGACAACTCATGGTCAGTTCAACAGCAGTGATGAAAATTCTGTTTCTTCTGCTTCTTTTTAAAAATGTTTTGGGTATTTACAAATTTGGTAAATAAGTATTAACTAATTTTTTTCATCAGAGGGAAACACAACCTTCATTTCCTGAAAGTTTCTTATGCCCACAGAGTTTTTTTATCCTACCCCCCGACCCCAACCATCACCTGGGAGAAAAAAAAATCACCTGGTTTCTTTGTAGACTACCTGGTAGTTCAGGTACTGTAAAGACCAAATCTCTGTAGTAGACTCTTATTTCCACTCTACTCTCTTAAGTTAGACAATTCTAGGCCCAAAGTTGCTTCTGTAGAAGCACAAACTCCTCTCCAGGTGTCTACACACCTCTTGGGCTCTTCTTGAGGACCAGGCACCCTCACCAAGGCAGTAAGATGGGTGTTCCATAGCACAAGGGTTTTGCTTAGCTGGAGACCTGTGGGAGGCAGGGCGGTGAGCGGCTCCACTCTCCAAATCCCAACTCCAATGTGCAGCCTGCCAAACTGTGCACACAGACATGACAGGGGATTGTAAAAATGCACCACAGACAATGTAGCTAATGTACCAGGATCCCCTGCAAAGGAGCTCAAGGGCCAGCCAGGAAGGGACCAGGGACATCAGATTCTGAACAGAGCACCCTGAAAGGAGCTGCCTTTTTTTTTTTTTCCCCCACGTTGCTCTACTGAGTGTTTATCCCCTTCTCCAAAAAAGAAAGAGAGAGAGGACAAGAAAAAAGAAAGATTGGACTCTGCCTATATCCCGAGAATAGCCTGTAAGCAATTCAGGCAGAATTTCTTTACACAAAGGATGAGAGAACTATGGACCAGGCTGCCAAAATCAGCAGCACAATCAAGTCCTGTGTATTCAGCTCGAGAGGAGCCTGGACACATTTCAGAAAGCAGAGAATCCCAAAGACGGAGATGCTGACTCTTGTCCTGGGTTGACAATCATAAAATACAAGTTAATTTGTATCTCACAAGAAAGTATGAGGGACGGATGGGAGTGGAACTGCCGTCACCAGGCTTTTCAAACACCACTTTTCAAAATTTCATAACTTACTAATAAGGGATATTCTCAAAAAAAAAAAAAAAAGAAAGAAAGAAAAATCCTACGGAATCACGGTATTTTTCCCCCTCTTAAATGGGTCTTAGGGATCGTCTTATCCAATTATCTAGATGAGGAGCCGACTCCCAGAAAAATCGAACAAATGGCCTCAGAGCATTCTGCTTATTAGTGACGGGGCCAGGAGTGAAGCCCAACTTTCCACCATCCCAGGACAGTCCAAAACACGTTCAAAGGATCGATGAGTTTCTCTGAATTCCAGGGTTTTCCCTATCCTGGACTCTTTGCTAAGGACATCTGGACCCTTGGACACGTCCAAGGAAGTGTTCGCACCGTTGAACTGGGTGGTACAAACAAAACTGAAATGCTTCTCAGATCTCACTTCATTGAGAAACAGAGGAGAGGGTTGCTGTGTTGTTCCGATGATCTAGACGATAGCTACAAGTTTCGTCCTGTAAATAAAATCATATGCCATCATTCGAATGTTTTCTTTGGGTCTTTTAATCTCTCCTTGGCTTAGAAATTGCAGAGGGGACAAGAATGACTTTTGTCCAGGAAGGATCGCAGAAATGGCTCCAGGATGGGGGTGTGCTGGGGGTGAAGGCTATGGGACGGGGGGATGGAAGAAAATAGGAAAGAGAGTAATATCTTTAAATCTGTGACATGCCAATAGGACAATTCATCATTGTGAGGAAAACATCAGAGGCAGGCAATGGACTGCCTGTCAGTTGGTGAGTTGGTGAGTTTGCAATAAGCAGGTATTTTACAAAACTCAAGCCAGAGATGCGGTGACTGGGAAGCATTTGATCCTTTTGCACAATTTGACTTATGAAATACTAAAATGTAATCTCGCGATGAGGGCTAAGCATTAAAAGTGCTTTTTAAACCTTAGATATGGATCTCAGAAGGCTGGCTCTGGGTACCCCAGCTCTACCACAACTTGTCTGCTTGGGGACTAACCCAGAGGCCCAGCCAGGAGGCTCACCGCAGCTCATGTAGTTCACTCGTAAAGGGGAATAACAAGGTAAATGTCACATAGCAAGAATGACATCACTGGAGTCTCGTTTTGTTTCCTGGTCTGAGTTTTTTAAAGCATATTTTTTTAAAAGGTGATTTTAAATGAACTTCAACCTAGACACTCATTAGGTATTTGTTGAATAAATGAAAGAACTGCTTAAATCTAAAGTCTTTACTTATAAATTTCTATCTACTCAGGTATATGAGGAGTTTAGAAATAGCAAACTGCATTTTATTCTTTTTTCTATTGATAAGTTAATTTAAAAAAAAAATGTTTTAAAGAACTAACCCAAATCATGAGTTATTTCCAAAACAACAAAAAAGCACATATTTTTCAAATATTTCTCTATGAAATAATGAAATGAGCTAATGCAAACCATTTCAAAAGTAAGGCAACACAGGACTGAAATAAAACAAAATATATCCCATGCATGTGATGATGTCAAAATGAACTCCACTATTATGAATAACTATCATGCATTAAGAAACAGCATTTTTAAAAAGTGAGAAAAACCAAATAAAAATCAATTAAAGGTACAATTTAATATATTCAGAGCCACAGCTCACTGTTTTTCTAGATTAAATCCTGGCTGAAATTGCTCTTTCAGTGTCTTATGTAGACAAAATCATCGAAGCCATGAAAAGATAACATTCTAAGGAAACTGAATCATCATTATCATATAGATATGTATGTATTATATATGATTTAAAGCTTTTGCATTATCTTCTAGAAACATTTTAGATTAAATCAATGTACACAAACATGAAATGGCATCTCTCTGGAGAAGGAATAGGAGGAAATCAACCAGTAGTAGCACTACAGTACCTAAAATAAAACGTAGCAGAGGTACTGACTTGGTGATTTTTCTGTGTCCCCACCACCCCTTCCTGCTCCAAGAATGTCAAGAATTTGAACTCCCAGATCTTAAGGTGAAAGGGCATTAACTCGAATCTGCTCATGAAAAAAAAAAAAAAAAAAAAAAAAAAAAAGTGGCAAATCCTGGGACTTGGAACTCTACAATAAAATTTTCCAAGTTTAATATGGCAATCGATGATTATTTCACTTGGTGCTTCAAAGGTCATCGGAAACAACATTCGAACTTTGGTCATTAATCAGGAGCCAGTGAGATCTCCATTTGCATCTCAGTGATTCTCTACTCCTTTATTTCAACATTTAGCTTTAGGTTTAAAATATTTGCTAAGAAAGCAGAGAGGCGATTAACAGATTTTTAAATGTGTGCCATAGATACACATTCTGTCGACAGAGTAAAAGGAAACTATACAGCGTAAGTTACAAAATGGTTATTTCATGTTTCGCAAACATCCCAATAAACCCTCCACTGTGGTGTGATTCAGTTCAACAGTAGAAAAGCAAAACAGAAATGAACTAAGAGCAGCCCAGCTAGTTTACATTTCGAGGAGGGATCCAGCGTCCCGTTTTCACCTGCGAATCTCAGCGGGAAACCTTCCCACTTCTTCCAGATTATCAGTCAGGTACACCAGGAGAGCAGGCAGAGAAACCGCAGCTCCTAAAGGGGACCCCAGAAGTTGTTCCAGCCCTGGGACAAATTCCTCTGGGCTCCAGCAAAATTCCAAATACTCCCAGCTTCCCAAAAGAATAGGTGTTGCCCATCTGGGATCAGCATTGTCTCCCAGCGAACAACTTAACATGTCTGGTTTTTGGTTTTTTTTTGTTTTGTTTTGTTTTTTAAAGACTCTTTATTCTTAAATTAGCTAGAGCTACCAGATTCTCTAAGAGCTTGGCCACCACTTTGATACGATGTCATTTTGTTGCTTTAGAATACTTTATTATTATTTTTAGTATGATTTCAACAAACTGGTTAAAGGCAGTGATCACTAACACGGAACATGACAGTCAGCCAGGTTGCTCTCAGGATGTAGCCTGTTGGGCCCAGGAGGCTGACATGCAAGTGGGTAGCTCATACACTGCCCCCCTCAGAGCTCAGGCCGCAGGAGGAATGAGTGAGGAGACAGATGCTGCTGTACCCTTAGAAGCTATTTAATAAATATCATCCAAAAAACAAAATGAAAAATAAACCCTCCAGAGCACAACCACCTTAGGTCAACTGAATGTCATCTAGTTTATTCAACCGAAAATTGAGAGAGAAGAAAAATATTAAAACCGAAAAAGGAAAAAAAAAAAAAAAGTAGTTCTTAACACTAGCAGTAAATAAATTTATACAACAATTCAGTCTGTATAATATGATGAAATAAATCTACATCTTTTCTTATTTTGGTGCTTTGAATTATACATACAAACAACAATTACAGAGACTTGTTCACAAAGCATGTAGGCCTAGAAATGACACTCTGAAACCCTCGATGGCAATTTGTGACTTTAACACTGATTGCCCAGAACTAGTATTTCCTTTGCAGAGGCCCACAGCTTTGAAAGAATGATTTGCCTACAAGTTTTTCTTTTTTTTTCTTTTTTTTTTTTTTTTTTTTTTTTGTTTTGTTTATTTTTTTTTTTTATTTGGTTTATTTTTTGCTTTTTTTTTTTTTTTTTTTTTTTTCTCTTTTAATGCATCAAACAACTGTGGCCAGTGAAAGGAAACAAAACTGGCAGTTTGTCCAATTTGGATATTGGACCTAGTTTCTTCTGAATTCCATACTTTATTTTCCCCATATTCCTTAAAAATCTTGGCGTCCTTCATGCCTTCCTTACAGCTACCCAGGTGCAATAAAGTCTTCCTCAAATGTACAGTATTTCTTACAATATAAGTTATATGCAATGTTCAGCAATTTTTCACAGCACTAGAGACCCTGTTAAATAGGGAATATGAGTCTGAATGGCTTATTCACAAATGGGATCCAGATTCAGTGGTTGGAACACAGACACCACAGTGAGCTCCTTTGCAAAAGTGACAAACATCATTTTGCTTTTCTGCCTTCAAAAACATATATCCGTCGCTTTTCGGCTTCATGATACTGCTCCTGCAAAAACGCAAGTAGAAGGGGTCGGAGGGACTCTTTCTCGCTCGGAGACCTGTGCGCATCGAGCAGGGCTCTAACCCATGGCGGTGACCATACTGGAAGGATGGTGAGGTCCGAAGGAGAGGCCGGAGGGCGGGTGCATCGGCGTGGGCGTGGTCAGCATGTGGCTGGAGTGGCTGAACGGGGAGATGTGGCTCAGGGAGGACATGTGTCTGGAGAGGGCGGCAGGGTTGAAGGAGCTGCTCTTGGGGAAGTCCTCCAGCGTGTCATGCACCTTTTTGCACTTTTTGGATTTGCTAGACATTTTTCGGTTTCTGGTCTGGATGCCTTCCTTCTTCATAGTCAGGGGTCTGTTAATCTAAACAAAGATCAATTTTTTTTTTTTTTTTACTTTTTTGCTGCCTTTGAAATGGCACAGGCTTTCACACAAGGACACGGGTCCCACTGGCTGCCCCAGGTGAGGGATTTGTTGCAGTTTAGGGTCCTTTTCAGGGACTCAAAGTATCACAGTCCAGGTGTCAAGGGGACGGGCTCCTGACTGTCAGCTCCTCTGGCTTTCAGAGATCAGAGACCACAGGAGAGGTGCTTCAAGCACAGCTTATCAGTTAAGATCATCAATACCAATAACTGGGAGGAAAATTTTCCTCCAGGAACTTTGCATGTCCAGAGGCCCACCTGGTGGAGTTCTATTTCTCTGGTAACTGAAACAGAACATAATTTGTCTTACTTCTTTAGTGCCTCCTTAGATTAAAGGTGGAGGATGTAGCTCATTGGTAGAGTGCACACACACAGCTCTGGGGTCTAAACCCAGCTACTTCTCCCTAGTTCTGACTCTCCACTTCTAACTAGACAAATAGCTAAACAACCAATCAACAAGTCCTTAATATCCACCTCCGGGGTCCAAGGCACTCCATTAGCACCAAGGTGCACTCATCCTAAAAATGATGGATGAAGAACAAACCAGAGTCAAGAGACCACAGCAAGACCCCACTCTAAGGATCCCTAGGTTTCACTCTCTACAACAGCCTACCCTCCCTTGCGTGCTGATAAACCTCATTTGCTGGGTTTGGGAGCCCAGAATCAAGATCAGGGGTTCTACAAAGCAAAACAGAGGCTTCTCCCCCAACAGAGTCAGCGTCAGGACAATCTCAAGAGCACAAGAGTCAACTACACATCTAGCCAAGTTCCCAGGGTTAAGGTTAAGGTTATGCAGCAAAGAAACTCAAGGAGCAAATGTCAGGGGCCAGTCATTCCTGACTTCCTAGAGTGAATACCCCTTCTGCCAGGGTGGAGAAAGAGGCTCTCTAGCTTCAGGATCCAACTCTCTGCTACCGAAACTAGAAAATGACAGTTAAGGAACAGAGAGTATCCAACTGGTCAAGAGGGACCAACCTGCCGGGCACAGCAAACACGCAGCTTCCTGGAGCTGGGAGAGGTCACCTGAGAGGGGGATGGAGCCCCCTGAGGCCTTATTTCCCCACCACTGTACCAGGACAGGCAGTGTAAGTGAAGGCAAAAGAGCCAAGGAAGGTCGCTGCCAGAAGAATGTCTCAGGGTTCTTCTTCAAGTTATCATCAAGATAAAGATGCAGCCTACAGAGATGACAGGAATCTACTCCCACATCAAATCTCCACCGAGATAACGTCGAGATACACTGCTCTGTACATGGATATCTAGATACACATAGCCAGGTATCTGAATATAATATCTAGTTACCAGATGGCCACACAGCCCCAGATAACTAGTCACAACACCACTGAGATACACTGATGCTGAGATAGGCAGTTATCTAAAAGCCCAGATAAGAAGAAGGCAACTCGGGGCATACATGTGTAGATATCTGCATGGGCAGAAGAAAAAGCTCTGTGAGGAAAATGGTCATAGATTATTATCTCTGTTAAATACACATAAATCACCTCCTTCGATGAATCCCTATGAAACCAGAGAAGTCGGAAAAACACACACTTGAGGATGAGGAAATTTCTTGCTCCCAGCCACTGGTGCCCAGTCATAAAGACGGAGCCAATTAAGAATAAGTAGGAGGGGCTGGGGGCATAGCTCAGTGGTGGAGTGCACAAAGCCCTGGGTTCCATCCCATACACCCACATACAAACAGGGTAGCAGTAAACAGTGGGAAAGAGTCCTTGGATTTTCTTTGATTTGGAAAATTAAGTGGGCTAGGGGTGTGGCTCAGCAAGAGAACACTTGCCTAGCATGCTTAAGACTCATCACAGCTGGAAAATAATTCATATTCTTCAGAAATATATATATATATACACACATTCATACATATCACACATATGTACAGATGGGATACAAGTGAGATTATGTTTTATCTTGACCAATTATCAAGGTTTACGGTTAATTTCCCATAATTCCTATACTTGCATGGAAACAGGAAAAGAATAGTGATGTGGACATAATTCATTAGAATTCTTATTCTAAAGTAAGAGTGTCAGCCTTCCAAGGCTCTCCTCCTGGTCCTCAAGCCACCACCTCCCAGAAAGGCCGTCTGATGCTCTGAAATCAGCAGGGCTCCTCTCTGCTTTCTCAAACATTTTACCTTGCTTAAGCCACTTGCTTTACTGAGTCATAACTTCTTCAAGTAAAACTGAAATAAAAAGAATTTCTGCCCTGTCTACATCATAGGACTATTTGAGGCTCAAATGTAATCAAGAAACATGAAAGTTCTTGAAAAGTCATAAGTGACAACTCAAAAAATAACTTCACAGGCTGTGCAAATGACTAAATCGCTAATAAATGCTAATGCCCCAAATCTGCCAGATTTTTATCACAAATCTTTCTATCTCCACTGCACTGAGCAAGTAAATTCCCCAAAGTGAAACCAGGACTCGGGTTGAATTGTTGACAAACGTATGTATGCCAATAGCCCCAGGATCAGAGGGAGAATAATAGAACCAGACTCCAGTTCATTAGTGCTGGGCACTACATGACTTCACAGGCAGTCTGGACTTTAGGACCCCTGAGAATTTCAGCAACGTGTTCCCCAAAAGTGAAAAAGGGTTAAGGTACCGGGGGTCACCCTGAGAAATTCTCGGTGACTCAAAAAAATCTAACCAGAAAAGCTTCCGCCCCAATTGCCGGGTATTCCTGGGTAAAATGAATTTGCTGCCAAAACGGCCCCAAGCAAAAATTCCCACCTCTTCCGGGTTCAGTCTAGCAAAGAGATTTTAGGAGAATCAGAAAAAAACAAAGAGAGGAAAGAAAGAGAGAGAGAGAGCAATGACAATTTTTTTCTTTAGAATTAATGTAAATTTAGGCCTCACTTGGGTTGTGGCCTGTCAACCAGAGTTATTTCAGGAAAAAAAAAAAAAAAAAAAACCTGAAAAAACAATTTAAGATAAAGATAGTACAAAATGGGAGGACCCCAAATTAAAAGATTAGAAAAGCTAAGCCCAGGTGAGCAGCAGTTATCATTTTGATAATATGATATAAGAAGGAGAAAAAACAATTTCTTTTCCTGGTGTGACCACCTTACGGGGCGCTGGGCTCAGGGGTTCTCTGCACGGAAAAGCTGGTTAGGACAAGGACACCAGATGAAATCTCACAGACATGTCGTTTATACAGAGAACCCATCTGAATTTCACAGCACAGTTTTAGACTTTTTACTCTCCAGTAACTGAATGGGTCTTCCTAGTTTCAGGAGCTGCTGTGCTACGCATCACAATTCTATTTATCTTTCTCTTTCACTCTCTCCCTTAGGCACGCCCACCTCCTCTCTTTTTGCAAAAAGTTTAAAATGCAAGGAAACATCAAAATAGAGCTGGTGATTCCTTTTCTAAGGAGAAGATTTTTTTTTTTCCCCTAAAAATTCAGGCAAGCCCACAAAGCATATCAGATTGCTGCATCACATAGAGTATATTCAATAATACTAAGTGGGTTGTGCTGTTGTCTGTCTTCAAACCTCTCCAACTCAGCAAGGCTACTAGAAAGTTGTTTTCTATTAACCTTTTTTTAGTTCCAGGAATTGAACCCAGGGTGCTCCACCACTGAGTTATGCCCTCAGCCCTTTTTTTTTTTTAACAGGGTCTCACTCAGTTGCCCAAGCTGGCCTTGAACTTGCAATCCTCCTGCCCTCAGACTCCAGAGTTGCTGGGATGACAGGCGTGTGCCACTGCACACGGCAACACATTCATTCTCTCACCTGGGTCCTACTGTATCAATTATCTGAGGTCCATTACTTGACCCAAAGGAGGGCGACTCAAATCAATCAAGGGGTCTGCCTGGGACAGTGGTGATCCTGCCAGAGGGAGCCCGTTCCTGTTGGTCCCAGTCCCACTTACATTGTGCAGCTTGTAGTAGAGCCCACAGGCGTTGCAGACAGGGTCTCCATTGGCATTTCTCCTCCAGAGGGTGGTCGTGGTGGTCTGACAGTTTGCACAGGATGTCCCTGCTCTCCTTGCTGCCGACTGGGGGTAGGGAGAGAGGAGTGGGTAAAATCAAAACAAATGTTAAATGTGTTGTCAGAAGTACTAGGGAGACCAGTTTGAAGGGGAAAAATAAAAGGGCAGACATTATCATTGAAATCAAAACTAGCAAGTGGCCCACATGAAAGTTATAAAGATCCCCAAATCTGCCTCTAGAAGAAAAATAAAGTCAATCCACTGGATAGGAGAGTCTGGGACTATAGCAACATGACCAGAATTTACCTGCTGTTCTCCAGCGTGGACTGGGAGAAGCAGAAAGCCAGTACCACCGCCCGAGAACATCCCCTACCTCCACCCACACCAAGCGCATCTGTCAGGGCAGCAATTTTGAATTAGCAACTAATTTTGGTACCAGGTTTTCAGTCTTCCACGTCACCAAGTCCAGACCCAAAAAGGCCTTTCTCAAGCACAACTCCCACACATAGCAATCCTGAGATAGGCAACTGGCCATCCCGGATGCATGAACAGCAAAAGGAAGAGCACACCCAAACATCAGAACCCTTGACAGATCCTAAATCAAGAAATGCTGGATTATGGAAAAAGAGAACAGAGTGCTAACAGCACCCAGCAAACTCATTCCCCGAGAGGACATCTGTGCACGTGTGGGGCAGGACCCTGTGGCTGGCACAACTGGAGTCAGCGTGACCCTGCTTGTGGGCAGCTGTCCTAATTCTACACAAGCAACATTTTCGGACCTGGTCACCTGCCACTCCTGGGACAACCACCCTCAGTCTCGTTAGGTCTGGCCATCATTTAATGAGATAAACTGAAAAGAACAAGTAATTTTGCTCTTCAGCAGGAATCCTGAACCCCCTTCTTGCTCTCGTGTCAACTTCATGAAATTTGATATTTACTGTTCACCAAGGAGAAGAGTGGCAGGTCACATGTCAACCTCAACTTGAATTTTAATTCTTTGCTTATGAGGCTGCCTTCATTTTCCAGAACAGGAAGATTTTTTTTTTTTTTTTTTTTTTAACTTTAACATTGAGTGATATGCCCGGCCCTTTAAAGATTTTATTTTTATTATTTATTTGGTACTAAAGATTGAACCCAGGGGTGCTTTCCCATTGAGCTACATTCCCCAGCCCTTTTTATTTTTTATTTTAGACTGGGTCTCACTAAGTTGCCCAGGCTGGCTTTGAACCTGCTATTCTCCTGTCTCAGACTTTCAAGTAGCTGGAATTATAGGTGAGCACCATCGAGCCCAGTTTCTTTCACTTTCTGATGCATTTAAACTGTTCAGGTGACTATTTTCTATGTCTGCACTTTTCTTTAAAAAAAAAAAAAATTAAACTATTAAACCTATTGAAAAAAATACAGAATTAGGTCACTTCTAAAATTCTCCTCTCTCTCCTCCTCACCTCCCACGATAAAAAGAAAACTGCAACTGTAAAACTATTCCTGTTCCTAGATGCAATATTATTAAAGAAAAGGCAAGAGAAGGAGGAAGAATTTGTTTACTCTTTATCTGTGATCAAGGAAATTCTGATATGGAGACTTGAGCTGTAGCTCAAGGGTAGAGCACTTGTTGAGCATGCACAAGGCCCTAGGTTCAATGCCCAGCTCCAAAAAGGAAAGAACGAGAGAGAAAGAAGGAAAAACCTGTTAAGGTTATAAGAACATGGAATGAAGAAGACAGGGACCCTGGAGATCTTTTCTACCTTTCTCCCTGCTGTGGTACTGGAGATTGGAAACAGGGACTTGCCTACGCTAGGCAAATGCTCTACCATTGGAAAACATCCCAGACCTTTTTCTTTCCCTTTTTTAAATATATTTTTTTTATTTTGGGACACAGTGTCACCAAGCTGCCCAGGCTGGCCTCAAACTCAATCCTCCTGTCTCGCCTCTCGGGTCCTAGGATTAACAAGCCTGCACCACCATGCCCGGCTTCTATCAATATTTTATCAAGCAAAAAGTTAGGCTAAGCACAGGAAGCTGCCAGATATGGAAAACCCAGTGGCAATTTTGAATTAACCAGACTAATTCTTTTCCTTTCAAAGCCACTAAATTGTTCCTCAGATATATTCCTATGGGCTTCAAATAGCAAAGCCCTGACTTTTTTTTTTTTTTAATTATTCTTTCTTTTCTGTATTCTAAGGAACTGGAAATTAAAAACAGCCCTTACCTATCAAAGTGGGAAAAGTGCTACTTTTTTGCTGTCTATTTTGAACATAATTCATCAAGATCCAAGAATGCTGATTTTAATCCCACATGCTTATGCCTACCTGCCTTTACGACATGTGCTAATTTAATAAATAAGTGTTTCATTGTGTACTCTGGGAAGAAAGTCCTATGTGAAACTAGTGCTTAGTGATTTTTGACAAGTATGTTACATGTGATTATTATCAGATTTTTTCTTCTTTAAAAGAAATGGTCAGATACAGCAGTCTAGTATCTGCTCAGACACCCAGACTGCTCAGCCAGACAATCGTGAATGTATAATACAAACACATAATGCCAAACGGAAGATGGGAGTTTCAAACAATGAGGTTCAGTATGAAATATTTACACGATATAGAAAATAACACAAATATAAGCAGGTTCAGCGTACTTCTGCAGTACCACAGACTTCACACAAACCTAGAGAGTCTCTTAAAGCTACACTGTTTGGTTTGCTATCAGGAGCAGAGTATATTAATAAGGTAGCCTGCTCAGTTTTTTGCTACTTGTGAGACATGAAAATCCTGGCAACATCAGGAGGGAGGGAAAAAAAAAATCTATGGATCTTCCCTTCAGTTATTTCTTCTATTTCCCACATTAGTTTATTCAGCATATTAGATATGTGTCTCACAGAACAGCTAGCTACATTATGGGCTGGGTGGTCTTCAGTGAATCTGCAAGTGTGTAAAACAAAAATAGCAAGCAGGAAAGATGAGCTGGAGTGAAGGAACAGGAAATCTAGGAAAGAAGAAACTGAATGGTTCCAGGGTGGGGGCAGAGCGAACATGCTAAGCACATACTTCACTCGTGATACAAGCATTTAGCATGTACAAGATCCTGGCTTCCAGCCCCAGCCCCAAGGATAAACAAGAATATGAAAGGTTCTAAGTGTACAGAAGCCAAATACCTCTCAAAGCTAAAAAACCAACAAAAATTCTGAATGTCTCCCTGTAGACTATGAATTCTATGGAACTAAAAAATATCAAAGCACCCAGGACAAATGATTAAGATAGAAAACACAGCTTAAAATGTAACAGCCAGTGAACTCTAGAATTAAAAGCAATTATTACTCAGAGTTCTGAAGATTTCCTATGAAAGGTGAGTGGAGACCAAATTATAAAAAATGGAAGTAGAACCCTCCTCTGCAGTCTGTGCAGACAGAAGAAAACGTCAAATAAACTTTCACTCATCAGCAGCCTATAGGAGGAGAACTTTACACCTTTTTTCTTCTCTATCTTTACCTTTAAAAAATACCCTATAATACCATGCCTTATATTAACAAGAGAGTTTTTGTTAGTTTTCCTTTTTTTCTTCTCTCTCTCTCTTTTTTTTCCCCACTAAGGCCAGGTTTAGAGTGATTCAGAACATTCTTTTGTGGTGTGATCACATTCATTCTGTGCTAACACCTCCAGCCATTTTTTTTTTTTTTTTTTTTTTTTTTTTTCAAACACTTCTTGTTCTGATCCGTCCAAACATCTTGATGTTTAGGTTGGGGAAGCTGAGTTGTTGTTTATGAGTTATCTCTAGTGCTCAGATATCCGGCAGCTTTTTCCTAGGAAGTTAGCTTTGCACATGAGAGCAAGGGAAAAAAAATACCAAACTGCATGAAGAGAAGCAGCGGGGGTGGGGGGGGGGTGAGAAAGTAGGAGATGGGGGGCAAAGATCAGAAAGAATAAAGCCTAGAGACCTAGAACTGCCAAAAATTGAAGTCGTGGGCACTTCCATCCCTAGAAAGCTTTTCCTTTTCCTAAAGAGGACATGAAGGTGTTGAGCAGTTCTATAATCTGAAGAGGAGGACAAATAATGCTTCAAAAAGAAGACGGAGGGTTTCTGCTGCTGCTGGTGTTTTGTTTATGTTTTTGTAGGGTTCTGTTTGCTTGTTTGTCCCTTAGAATTTGATGGATGCCAATCCATTCATTAATCTGTAACAGGAAATCCCTTCCTTCCCTCTCCACTTGGTGAATTTCAGCACCATAAAAAGCATTTTGATCTCTTGACTATGGTGAGTTGGCATCTGCCAAGCCTGCTTTTATTTGTCTCTGTTACATATACTCTATTCAGTCTATGGTTCCAAAGACAAGCTTGCAAATGAACCTCTCCTGGTAGTTTTCCTTGTAAATACTTGACAGTATCAGATTTTCTTCAGTATTCCTAATAATCGAGAAGTGGAAAACAAAGGAAAATAGGGAGGGGTAGTTATCACCCTACTGATAGCAGTCCAAAGAGAAAATTAACACCAAATGCTAGGTGAGACCAAGAGGCAAGACAGGAATCACAAAACTTTTCCCACAGGAATTACCTGAGGAAAGTCCTCAATTTCTAAGACCAAGAAGAGAGACAAAATATAATAGGCTCAATGGCTGTTGCTTCTGAAATTCAGCGAATTGGCCCCATCAACCTTCAAGCAAGAGCACAAGAGATTCACCTACAGCACCCAGTCTGTGATTACTTCCTGAGAGCCCTCCTTCTACTACTTCAGGAGTGTGTTCTGGATGATTTCTGGAATATTCCATCCTCAGATTCAATATTTTCTGTCTGTGACATAGTGATTTCCTATGCATTTTAAATCAGTTCTCCTGGTGCTGCTAAACACAATGATCCTATTGGGAATACATTTCAGATTTGATAACCCAGAAGTCAAGATCCTTGAAAGAAGTGACTTACAAACCATGATGGGGAAAACCAGACAATTTTTCTGTATATCTAGTTTGGAGGAAAAAAAAAAAAAAAGAAAGAAAATAAGAAAATAAAAAGAAGAAAACTGTCCTAAGCAAACTGACTTTGAGCTGTCCTAACCAATATCCTGTAGAAAGTTCCCCTTCCTAGAGAGAAGGAATGGAGAACACAAAATGGTTAGTGTGGGATTTGTCCTTCCAGGGAGAACTCACCAGCCTTCGTTTGGGCTTGATAAGAGGCCGGTTCTGTCCATTCATTTTGTGGTAGAGCCCACAGGCGTTGCAAAGGTAGTGGCCGGTGCCATCTCTCCGCCACAGTGGGGTCGAGGTTGCCCCACAATTCACACACTCCCTGCCTTCTGGAAACAAGATCACAGATAAGTCACATATGGAAGGAAAACACACTGAAAGGCAGACAGCATTCAGAATCAGGAGGAAGAAGTGAAACTGAAAACTTGCTCTTTCTCCCCCTCTTTTGGGGAAGAATTTCCACCCCCACCTCCTTCCAAGTGCTCCCAAGTGGCCCAGATTTACTGCCCCTGGTGGATAGCATAACCATTCCCTGTACACAAACAGATCATGCCCAGAGAAGTGGCAGATGAATAAATAGCAACAGGACCTTGTTGTTGGCCTGCTCGACTTGAAGGGAAAGATCAGGCAGGAAAAAGAAGGAAGGCAGATTTCAACTTGAAATACTTCCCTGAGAAAATTCTGAGCCCTGAACAGTGGCAAAAGCAAAACACTTCATTCTTTTTCCTCAAAGGAAAACAAAGGTGACCATTATCATCAGTAGGTCTGTCTATGTAGATTGATTAAATAATGAAGATTAGAATAGGGAAAAAGGAAAGATTAATCAATGGTTAGACAGATAAACGGATAATAAATAGATATATAGATTGATCAATTGGATGACTGATTAGAGTAGCTGGGGCTTTAGATTTTACCTCCAATAAAATTGTAAATGTCCCTGGTTGCAAAGCAATAGATGAGGACCCAGCAGGGTCTGTGCTTTCCTCGTTCCCTCATTTTCTTCTCCCCAAAAAGTGCCAAGATTTCCCTCAGCTTTCAAGGCACTATTTCAGGAACTGAAGTTGAACTAGGACCCCAGCCTGACCAGCCAGGGTTGCTAAAGGGAAACACAGTGCAAACTGAAGGACGAGGGAGAAGGGGGAAGAAAGGATGGAAGAGACAAAACGAAGACCAAAGGCAGATTCGGAGTTAGCCCTGGAGTGGGTGCCCCCGGGTCAGCTCACTAACCAACACCCACCTGCAGTTTCTCTTTCTCCAAAAACACAAACAAACAAAATAAACAGAAAACCCGGCCAGGCAGGTTGATCCAGGGGCACTCATTCCCAGCTCTGGGATGGAACAGTGACCCAGACCCCCTCCCCAGAGTTCTTTGGGAGATTCCCTTCAATCACCATTGTAAGACCTAGGAAGAGTTTGCAGATTTCTTTTCAACTCTACAGGAGGAAAAGGAGGTTGCTTTCTAGGAGACTTGCCTTCATTTTTTGGGGGGGGGCCCAGGGATGGCCCATAGGTACCAGTTTTCTTAGTGCCCAGGAGGGAGCTGGGACCCCAATTCCCTACAGAAACAAGCAGCTCAACTCAGGCTGGTCCCACAGAGTTAGGCCCAAGTGCTGGGAGGGATACATGCAGGGTGGGCAGGAAAGAAAGATGTGCCCTAAAGATTGCTTTGTCCTCAGAAACTCATCAGTTAATGCCAGCCTACCAGAAAGACTGAAGCTGGAGAAGAAAACCCAGACGGGTGCTAAGGAATTCAGACTCCCCTAAAAGGAGGAAAAATCTACCTTGGTAGCCCTGAGGCCTACTGGTCCTTTGGAAACCCCCAGATCAAGAAGGAGGGAACTACCAGTGTTCACACCTGTGGGCCCGAGGTGTTCTCCGGGGACAAATTTGTAGGAAAGTTAAAAACCTGGGCAAATGAAAGTGAATCTGGTCCTCTTTTCTGTCAGCCAGGGATGATGCAAGTAGTTTTTGTCTTATTTGTGCTTTCCAAAAAAATTTAAGCAGAGCATTTGCTTTTTTTCTCTTTTGCTCCAAAAAGGTTCTTAGCCTGGGGTCTACAGAAAGCCCTCTCTGTGTGCAAGAGCCCCTGGGATTACACACAAAAACCCTGCACTGGGGGACAAAGGCCCTTTCCTAGGTGCTTACAGCACCTCTCCATCCTCCTAGAAGGCTTTGGAGTGCATCACACCCAGGTACCTTTCATCTGGATCTGGAGCCTGAGGGACAAAGTGGCAGACTGGATGTGGGGGAGGCGTGAAGGAAAGAGGAAAGGGAGAGCGGAGAGGAGGTGCCAGCAGCAGCCCTCGCCAGGAGGCTGCAGGGCCTGCTGCTTCCGCGTCCCAAGTCAGGCTGGGTCAGCCCCTTTCTGGAGTCAGGGCTGGGCTGCCAGGCCCACTCCCCATGATGTCCAGACAGAGGCCACTTAGGGACTCCAGGCAGGAGGGCAGAGCCAGGCGGTTGGGGCTCCAAGCTTCCTGCACCAGCAGCAGTGGCTGGGCTCAGGGTGGGGTGGCTGCTGCGGTGAGCAGGTGAGGCTGCCCTGCTCCCAGGCACCCGGCACTGGGCGGGAGGTGGGTGGGTAGAGGGGGGGCTCTACTGGCCTGACGTGACCAGTCTGATTTCCTTTCCTTTGTCAGGCAGGAGGGAGGATGACAGCTTCCTTTTCAGAAGGCCCTCGAAAGCAAGCAAGGGTTGCTCTCCGGCAGGGCTCTGCACACTAGAGCAATTTTCTGTCTTGATTCACTCCGCAAGTTTGTGATTGCCTTGTGAGGGCTTTTCTTGTTTCTTTTTTCCTTGTTGCCTCTAGTCTGTGACTTCAGCACACAGCCAATTTTCCTAATGGAGGCCCTGACTGTCTCCTGCTTTCTGTCTTCCCCTCTCCTCGCCCCCTGCCTGTAGTGAGCAGCTCGGGCAGACACCTCTCTCTTAGGTGACAAGAACCACAGAGCTGTGAGGCCTCTTGACATTCAACAGCCATTTTCAAACACCCCTTGGGCTTCGGACTGAAACCCTGAAACTGAGCTGTGAAGCGGGTAGGAAGAGGGCAGGAAATTTTTCAGAGGAAGGTGGAGATGCCCACGGTCAAAAGGTGTTTGGGGAAGCTAAGAAATGGTCCTCTGCAAAGAGGCTTTGTCTTTTGTTTGCAGAGATATATCCCAGCACTGAAAGCCCAGGCGTTCAGAAAGCAATAAGTGCCTAACCACAGCTTCAACCGTTTTTTTCCAAAATGCAACAAACAACCTGACACAACCCTCTCTTCTCTGCCTCCTCATTCAGCAACTGCTTTTGCAAAGAAGAGGAAAAGAGAGAAGAGGGAAAAAGGAAGAAAGCACTAAACCCAAGAGAATCCCCTCCTCGAGAATTCCCACCAGTCCACCCTCTGCACACAGAGGGCTTCTGGAAACTTCCCCTCCACACTCCAAAAGTCCCAGCTCCTTCACTGGCCAGGTGCGCCATTCTTGGTTTGTGTGACTGTGAGAAAGGAATAAGAAGGAGGAAGTAAAGACCCAAATTGCAAGGGCCTCAGCAAAAAAATAAAACAGAGGTTCAGGTATCCTTAGGTTTGGTTGAGGGAATGTCCAGCCCTCTATTTTTTACCTCTTCCATACCCCCAACCTTAAGGAATGAAATGAGAGAAAGGAACAGAAGATACTGAAGACAGAAAGTGTGCACAGTCGAAGGGGTGGAAATCCAACATGGAAACCAGGGCAAAGAAACCAGAGTCTTTTGGAAAAGTCACTCTGTCCCCTCCCCCAACAAACCACCGCACCGGCCTCAGAGACCACGATCTTCCCCCAACCTCACAGCCCTATGAGTAAAAAGAACTTAAAAAAAAAAAAAAAAAAAAAAAAAAAAATCTCATTATGACCTCAAAATACACAGGCTTGCTCTCCAGCCTCTTGTTCTGAGCCAAGCTGGACCCCCATTTCTTGCCAGTCCTCCACCTCAACCCCCAAGCCTGGAGGGCCACTTTGCTGGGCGGGCGGCTCTCCCTAACTCTTGCTTTCTTGTTGACTCCCCAGCTAGCCTACCTCCCTCTCCCTCCTGCCTACTTTCATGTACTGAACATGCAGGTCTGAGTTTTCTGTCAGCCTAACCGCATCCGGACTCTATTAAAGTTCCTGGCTCGGGATAAACAATGCAACTGTCGCGTGCAGCAGTCTGAAAATAATTGGATTAGCTAAAACATATCAACTAAATAGAGACAGTCCTGCTCAGGCAGTGGGAGTGAATGTCACCCTGGAAAAAAAAAAAAAAAACCCTGAAAACTGATCTCATGGTCACTGGGCTCCCAGAACCTCCCTCTGAAGTTTTTCAAACCAGAGCTTGGGGAGCGAGAGCCGTTTGGAGACTGCTCATCTCACCCTTAAATGACAAGTGATTTTCACCACCTTTTATATAAATATATATATATATATACGTATATATATATATATATATATATATATATATGATCTGTAGAGATAGAGAGCAATGACAAATACAGTTGGAGCCGACCAGAGGATAGATGCCCACCCTGAAATGAACACTCCTTAGGAGACACGACAGTCTTCTCGGAATCACATCTAAGACAATCCCTGTCTCTGTTTTGACTAAACTGCTTCAATTAGAAACAAAATTGGTGATGGATGGTTTTATTCTCAGAGCACAAATCTGGGTCTACGTGCGCTTTTGCTTTTGTTTTAATGCAAGCGACTACACCCATAGACTGGCTATGCAGCATGCTTCTAAACGGGGTTGCTTTTTGGAAAGAGAACAAGCAAGCAGGGTTAGCAGACTCGCACACACCTGGAGAATCTTTTTTCGACTTTTCTACTTCCTCTGGCTTCTGATCAACGGAGGAATATGTCCTAATACAGCTTCCTGCCCCTGCCCGCACTGAGAGCTCTAGGCAACAATGCAGGTAACTAACTGGGCCATGAGACATTGGATTTTCATCCAACTGTGCTTCCCCATAGAGAAGCCGCCTCCGAGTTCCAGAGGTTGGGTCTAGAGCCCCTTTTCCAGCAAAGAATATATTCGCTGCTTTTGCCAGTTTCCTGCTCCTCCCCAAAACATATCCCTCTCTCTTTCCCTCCCTCCCTCTCTAACTACACACACACACACACACACACACATTTATTTATACATGTCTCTATAAAGGACTGTCCTCTGCTATAGACAGGATGACCCCGTTTGAGTTGAGCAGAGAGGAACAATCAGACTGACAGAGGCCAAAGGGGTCATAGGAGGGACCTGTGTTTGTTTAGGTTTGAAGAGGTTTCGTTTTAGCATTAAACACTAAAGATTTATTTCCCCCGACCTTCCATTTGGTCTTGGAAAGCGGCTAAAGGTTATGGCAGAATCCAGAAGTCCCTGGACTGGCAGGACAGGGCATTACTTGGTTTTTGTTTGCTTTTGCTTTTTCCAGCTCACTGGGGGGTTTTAAATCAGATGCCACTTCCCCTAGTTTCCCAAGACAGGAGTGAGATAGGAAGGACACACCTCATTCTTCTCAGGCTGGAAGAATGGGAAGAAAGGTGATCTCGGAAGGGCTTGGGGCACCCCCAGCTCCCCCAAGGGGCCCCTTCGGTGGTCTCTTTGGCCTTGCCCTGGATTTAGGAAAGGGAAGCAGGAGGCGGGAGCAAGAGAAAGGATCCCCAAAGCAGAGGTGGCTCCTACCTGTGCTAGATCGCGCCTTGGGCCTCGACTTACATCCGAAGCCGGTGGGGGAGCCCCCCAGCAGACTGCTGGGGGGGAAGAGTCCGGAGCTGTACTCGGGCACGTAGGGCGGGTAGGTGGTGATGGGGTGGTGGGCCGACGAGGAGGCCCCTCCCAGGGTGGTCATGCTGCCGCGGGAGTGCGACGCCTCCAGTTTCATGCTGTCGGGCAGCGGCACCTGGTACTTGAGGCACTCTTTCTCGTCCTGCCGGGCCGAGCCGGCTGAGCCCGGGGTGGACAGGGACGGGTCCGGGGAGACGTCCTTCGGCGGGGTGGGCGGAAAGGTGAAGAGATGCGGGCTGGAGTGACCCGCCGCCAGGGAGGAGGACGAGGCCGGCGGGTACACGGAGAGTGGCCCAGGGGAGCCGTGGTGGATGGACGTCTTGGAGAAAGGGCTGAGGTTCCAGGGCGAAGCAGTGTGGTGGCTGCCCAGGGCTTTGCTGCCGTCCAGCCAGGGCAGGGATCCGTGCAGCAGAGGCGGGCGGCACACCTGGCTCCCTGCGCCAGGCAGTGGGAAAGGGACAGAAAGGAGAAATGCCTATGACAGCGGCCCTCAGACTCACCTGAGGACTCTCCCCGTGGTGCCCCAGCCTCCCAGTTGGCAAAATCCCTCATATCCACCCGGACCTGGGTTCAGGCCTACTCTCCAAGCCCTGTGGTCCCAGGAGTACCTGACAAGCACACCTGGGGCGGAGGCAGACTCCCCTCTCTCCCACATCCATCAAATTCAGGGATGCTCGGAAGGAATGGAGCAAGGTCCCTTGGTTTATTTGGCTTCTCTAGGTACACTGCCTAAATCACATTCCCTGAGGCCCCTCTCTAGAACCTGACTTGATTTATTGACTTCTTTCAATGGCTGGGATTCCCCCATCCCAGACTTAATCCCAGTCGGCCTGATAAGAGAGTCAGTTGTGAATGATGAGGCCTGAAGGACACAGCCTGGTCACACCACCACTCAACACCAAGAGAAACCCTGGACCCTAGAAAGAGGCCCAGTCCCAATGCGGCATGCAAGGAGAAGGCTTAGGGAAGAAGGGATGTTTTAGGGCTAGCTCCAAAAAATCCAGTGCAGCACTTGCTGAGAATTGGCTAGGTTGCTTCCAAAAGGCCTGAAATGGGATTTGCAAGGAAATTTTCATTGCTCAAGCTATTGGAAGCTTCCAAGGCTGAACCCTGGGATGGCAGTTTCTTCTGCTTTTCTCAGTCTCCCAAATCCTACAGAAGAAACTAAAGCAAGTCTCATATGCTTTCAAAGCTGTGATTCCACCAGTGCAATATGTGGATTTTCACCTGAGTCCCTGAGACTCAAAATTCCAGTTTATGTGTATATTTTAAACTAAGGATGACTCATACACAAAATATATTTAGCTTTCATTTAAAATACACAATCCTAAGGTAGCCATAACTTATATAAGCACACACTCTCCAAGAGGAAAACGTTTAAACTGCTGGTGGAAATCCACACGCTTATTGATCTTTTAATATAGTACCTGCCTCACCATTTGACATTATTTTCAACCATTAAGAACAATACTGAAACTAAAATCTTAAGAGAGAGGAAAGGGAGGGGAGTCTAGGGGCACAGAGTTCTCTGAACATTAAGGGTTAAGATTCATATTATGCAGGAAGTAGTATAGTAAATAACATTAAGTCTGCATGTACCGCATTTCCATTTTACTGCTGATCTGCACAGAACATGGGCAAAGAGCGCCCCATCCGCAGAAATGATTGTTTAAAACCTGGCGGCAGCAGGGCAGAGGACGCCTGCTGCCGGAGGGGCTATGTCAACGGCGCCAAAGCCAGCTCAGAGTAGGGGGACTAGGGCAGACCTCAGTCTGGCTGAACTGAAAGCCTCATGTTTTCTCACCCTGAATTTTTGCACCGAATCATTCTTTAGGAACAAACTTACAGCTGGAAAGTGTTAGAGCTTTCTTCCCCTCACTACACTGGGCTGGGTCTATTTTTTACATTTCAGAACTCTTCTAAACTCCTCAAGGTGAAAGGGGGAGGGGGAGCCCACTGGAATTGTCCCCTACTTAAAAAGAAACCTCGGTGAATCCTAAATTTCCTGTGGGAGTCTAAGGGGACTACTGTAGGCCGCAGAAGCGAATAAGGCCAGAGTGGCAGGCAATTGAGGCAACCTGAAAGCAAAGACGCAGGAAAATTCTGTGCAGCCGGGAATCTAGGAAACCTAAAATCCCTCACATTTAAGGCGGTAGTTTTTCCGCCTAGACCGGTGAAAGCACCAGAATGTCATTTCCCAAGCCACGAGTGGGTAGATCTGCCTGTAAACCAAATGCACCAGCTTTGGGGAAAGATTAAAGAGAGGAGTGGAAGTAAATACGTCTCTGGGGCCTTTACCAAAATGTGCCCGGAGAAACAAATTGAGGGTCGCGGGCAGAAGCGCCCCTTAGGAGAACTACTAGATAACAGGGAACGCGAAGCCCTGTGAAGAGTCGAGTTCCTGACCGGTTTGACCAGCGCTGGCTGACCGACCTCGGGATCGTTGCTCGGGCCGGGAGGGAGACCCTTGGCGTCCCGCGCCTGGGACCTCCCGGGCCCCATAACCTGCAGCGGCTCGGGGACCAAGAGCTGCATTTCAGCGCCTGCCAGGTGAGCGCCAGGCCCAAGGGACACCAGCTAGGAGAGACGCCTGCTGCTACTTTTTAAAAACACACTTTCACAACGAGTGAAACGGCTTCCTCGCCCATTTCCGGCCCCCAATTTTCTTTCTTTTCTTTTTTTTTTTTTTTTTTTTTTTTTTTGTAAATCACTAGTAACGGCACTCGGGGGCTTTCGCTCCGTCTCCCTCCTCCCGACCATGAGCGGCGCGGCTGGCGAGGATTCCAGCACTCCGGGCGGACTCACCGTGGTGGGTCGGAGGGTACCTCTGCACCGTGGCCCTGACCGAGTTTCCGTAGTAGGACGGGACGTGGTTCCCTTGACCGTCGATGTTAAAAAGTACATCCACCTCCTCGGGTAGGGGGTACTGCGCTGGATCCATGTAGGAGTGGCCGAGGCCGGGGTGGTGCGTGTCCGGGTGCTGCCCGTTGAGGACCGCAGGGTGGTGGTGGCTCACCCAGCGCGGCTGGTCCGCGGTCACCTCCATGTCCTCGGCTGCGCTCGCGCCCTCTCGCCGGGCCCGGAACCCGCGCGCGAAGAGGGAGGGCGGTCGGCCTGGGAGGTCCGCGGACTCCTGCGGTCCGAGGGCTGGAGAGTCGTTTAATGGTTGGTTTTCAGTGGGAAAATGGGAAGACTGGGAAGGAAAGGTGAGCAAATGAGAGGGTTTAGGGGGCGGGGAAAATCTTTGAAAGATAGTGTGGCAAAAAAGAAAAAGAAAAAAATTCCAAAAACTCGGTACGGCAGGATGAAAGGGGGCCAAATTGTGAAAGGAGGGGCAAGGACGCTGGAGTTCTGCAAGTGAGGCTCCTCTGCACCGGGTTCCTCAGCACTCAGACTGTTTCCTCGGGTCACCTGCAAGGGAGAGAAGGGGAGACCTGCGTGAGCCGTTAAGTACTTTAGCACCTGAATTTCTGGAGGGCACCAGTTCCCCACGAGCCGCCCAGCGGGCCGACGCACCCGGGACACGCACACAAGCGCGGGGACACAGCTGGAAGGAAGCAAGACTCCTGAGGACATCCCCAGCTGCCAGGCTCGCGGGAGCCCCGAACTGGCTGGTTACAACTTGGAGGACAAGTCCCTCCCTTGGGGACACCGGTCCCGAGAACTTCTCTCCAGCCACTCGAAACCCTCCCAAAAAAGGAGAGCTGGATTTTAATTTTGTAAAAAGTCCTCCCAAGTGGATGGGGGTAAATCAAACTTTAAAAACAAAAAAAGTTACAGTACCAACCTGGGTAGCAAGGAGCAGAGAGGAGGAGGAGGAGGAGGCGTGTGACCTGCTCGGTCAGATTGCGTAGTTCGCTCTGTCTCGCTCTCTCTCCGTCTCTCTCTCTTTTCCTCTCTCTCTCCCTCTCTAATTTTTTTTTTTTTTTTTTTTTTTTTTTTTTACAGGGAATGCATTCTTTCTGAAAGTATCAAGACGGCGCCAGGCAGCTCAGTGTTCGCAGACAGCTGTGGCGCGACGCAACTTAAGGAGGTTCTAGTGTCATCCGCGCCGAGGGGGAGGAGCCTGAAGCTGGCGAGGAGGGGACAGGATCCCCAGCACAAGGAAACTGCAACCCAAACCCGCTCCAGGACTTCACCCCCACCCCCAGCACACCGCCGCCCCTCCTCCCACCCTGCACTGACCGGAAAGGGGCGCCGTGGAGGGCTGCCTCGGGCGGAGGGGCCGCGGGCAGGGTGGGCGAGGCCGGCCGGGATTTGGGGCGGAGGGGGCGGGCAGAAGAGAATTCACGCTCTGGCCCTTTAAATGTAGCCTCAGCTCCTGCCGATTCATTCCGGCTGGGTAGATTATTCCGACTCGGTGAAACCCGGCTGCTCCATTCATAAAGTTAATTTCAACTTTTCTTTTTCAGACTTTTTTTTCATGGACTTTAATTATTATTCAATCTAGGATATTCCTGAGAATTTATCAATTTGAAGCTATGTGCACGTAAAACCGATCAGAAAAAAAAAAATGTTTTATATGAACGTATCGCTTCTCGGCCCAATTTCCTAAGAGATTGAGGAATCAAGTAAAAGGAAGATGGATTTGATTGAACGTGTTACTTTTGTTGTCACTGTCACCGTATTCCCCAGCCTTTTGCTTTTATAAGCCTCTCCGATGAAAATGCTTCAGCTATTGTAGCTCTCCTTTCCAGATCTAATATTTTCGTCGATGGGCGCCTTTGCCTCAGTGACAATAATGATAGGTGAAAAGGGGACGGCTGGTCCTCCAAGAACAATCCGAATAGACAGAACTCTTAGCTCCAATGACCAAACTTTCCCCTTCGTCCTACTCACTCCGGCTCCCAACGTTTCTTCCCCAGCCGAGAAAACCGGCCCCCTACACCGACCCGAGTCCTGACCTCCCGGACGGTGCTCAGCGACGACCTAACCAGGGCTGCGCGGGTCTCCTGGCCTCGGTCAGCCCAGGGAGCAGCAGCCGGCAGAGAGAGTGCGGCTTCCAAACGCCCGGCAGAGAGGGCGTGGCTTTGCGGGGGCGGGGCCTGGAGAAGGGCCAATCAGCGGGCGAGACTTCGGCCCGGCCGCAATTGGCCCGCCCGGCGGGCTCCAACCTCTTCGGCCCCATTCGGTCCTTTGAGCCACTGCATCCCCTAGTGGCGCTAAGGCTGCTGCAGCCGCCAGCCCAAAAAAGCTGCCCGGGCGAGCAGGGTCAGGCGGGAAAAGAAGACTCCACCCAGGTCCACCCCAGAGCAAAGTGTGCCAGGAGAGTGTGGGTTCTCCTGCTGACTCTCCCACCGACTGAGCTGAGTTTGGGTGGGACTATTTGAATTGAAGACCTTATTCCCTCTTTAATTCTCTACCCCGTAAAATTTCCCATAAATACAAAATATCAGTATAGGAGATAAGTAAGTTCTGAAGATAAGTAAGCTCTGTAGGATTCCTTTCATGCAGGATGAAGAAAAACCATCAATATTCAGCTTCAATTTGGTGTGTGGGGAATGTTCTGTTTAAGCACAATTCTTGCAGGAAGATTAGTAAAATTTGGAAGAGTGGGTCCTCACGGTCTTGAATCTCGACTTTCTCTTAAATGCTCAACTTCTCAAATCTGATATTTGTTTGAAATCAGGGTTGAATTTCTAATATAGAACAGGAAGAAAATCCCTAAATTAAAAATGTATATATATATATCCCTCTTGCCTTTCTCTACGCCCACCTTGATCTCCCGTTTATTAAGGCGGCCCAGTAAGGAGCATCGATTTTCCTTTCACTCTTGACCATTCGTCTCTCCTGGGCCAGTCAAACTGCCAGCATCTCTTCCAGCTCTCGGCGCTTTCAAAACCTTTTAATTATTTAGTTGCTGTCTAACATTCACCGGAAACCACTCCATAAACAAGGAGAGAGAACGCACACACATTTTTGCTAAGAGGCCCGGAATTAAGGATGAAGAAAGGAAACGAGCTTGTTCGCGCGTCAGTCAGGACGTGGATATCAATCAACCAGCCTCCAGTTCACAGTCTCTCAGAAAAGCCAAATGTAGCTCTTTGGTCCTGGTCACTGAGACCGAGAAACCCGAAAAGGGGCAATAAGGAATCGTCCTACATTCAAGAGAAGAAAAATAAATAAATAAATAAAAAGCTTCTCGCACCCGGACTTGAAATGCTAACTTCCGAGTCTTAGAATGATGTTAAAAAACAAAAAGAAATGTTTTGCGAAGGAGGCCTTCCGGTGTAGAGGCGCTGTAGTGGGAGTGAGGCGGGTTTATTCGTTTTAATTCAATCACCAGCACCAAGTCGGACTGAACTGGGATGAAGAAGGGCAAACCCCCACTTCCACATCCTTGGAAAAATAAAAGATCTCGAAGACCCCTCCAGGTCTAGATGGTGTGGGGCTGGCAGAGAATGGTGGGGGGCCTGGGGCTGGATGCCCGGGGAAATGGAGCCAGCCTGTAGGGGGTATTTAACATGTAATTCCCAGCCGGTCCGCCCCTGTTCCCGGACTGACAGTGGGTAATTGGGAAAGAGGACGTTGCTCTTTTGATGGCCCGCGCCGGCCAGTCTCGCCGACGCCACACTGGGTTTGACGTCACGGGCCCAGCCCTAGAGTCAGGAGCACAGAACAGGGGGGAGGGAAAAGGCGGGGAGGGGGATACCAGAGAGGGAGGGCCGAGGTCGGCCCGGGGACCCACGGGGAAGGAAGGGGGAAGGGAGCGAGGCCGGAGAGGCTGCGGCGCGTGGCCTGAGGCAGAGAGCAAGGCTGCGGGGGTCTGGGCCAGACCAGGCGCCGGCCTGACCCGCCTAGCCGGCAAATGCAGGCCGGGTTTCCTCCTCCCCGGGCGGGCGGGGGAGGGGAGGGGGCTCAAAGCCGGGGGGAAGGAGGGAAAGGTGGTCCTGATTCTCCCGTTGCCAGAGCCCACAAAGCTGATCCTGGCCGCCTACGGAGACGCATCACAGCCCTCCTGTAGACCTGCGGCACCCCTCTCTCCAGGTCCCCGGGCCCCGGCCTGGTCTAGCGAGTCTCCTGTCCTCCCCGAGAGCAGCCGGCGGAGCTCCGTTGGAGGAAAGAGGAGACGACCTAGGACGTCTGCCGCTGCCGTTGCTGTAGGGTCCCTGGCTCCCATAGTGCACGAGGCCTTTCTCACTAGGGTAAGGGGCTGGCGAACGGCCTGGATGCCTGTAACCCAGCATCCTGGAGCCAAGCAGGCGACAGCGCATCCACGGCCCTCGGAAGAGCCTGGTCCTGGTGCGGTGCGTGAGTCGGCGGGAGCCAAGTTGTCCTATCTGAAACCCCAGGCCTCAAGGCGGCTGCTTTAGGCGTCAAGTTGAGCGGGGTATGTGTGCCCTCTTGGGGAAAGGGTAAGAAATGGAGTCTGACTATCTATTCTTGGTTGGGGTAAACTGGGACACCCCCCCCCCCCTCAACACATGTCCATATGCAAGTTCCTCCCACCCGCCCTCTTAGGGGCGCAGAGATCCTATCCGGGTGGAAGTGGGAAAACAGTCTCCCGCAGAAGCCGAAGGCCCTAGCGCAAGCCAGTGGAGCGGGTTCCGCGACCTCAGCCCTGGGGATGCGGACCCCCAAAACGGAAACCCACGCAGCCACCGGAGCCTGGGTACTGGCGCGTCCGGGCGAGCTCCGCGGGGCCGAGATGCGGGAAGAAACAGCCCTGGGGCGGGAGCGCTGCCCACCGAGGGTAATCAGCAAAGCCAAGCCTCGGGGTCGAAGTCCTAAAGTTACTAATCCCGTGCTGGGGTAGTGAGCGTGCCTCAGACCGCCCGGGGCGGTCATTTGAGCGTGTTTACTTAAGGACTTTGCAAGCCGAGTGCGCGCGAAATAGTCGGATTTCCAGCGAGGCAGCAAATATTTGCAGGCGGGAGAAAGAAGCGGAGCCGGGCCGCGCCGCCGCGTCCCTCCCCCTGGAGCCGCGGCGCCGGCCTGGGCGGACCCGGCCGCGCTGTTAAAGACTGAAAAGAAGCCGGGAACCTGCGAGGCTGGGGGGCGGGGACGGCGCAGAGCGGTACCAAAGACCAGAAGCTGGAGCACAGTCCCCGACCCTGGCGAGCCGGAGAGCTGGGGGAGAAGTCCCTGCCCATTCCAGCTCGATCAATCTTCCTTGCCTACGATCAGTCAATAAAAATGGTGTGAAGCGGCCGTGGTCGCTGAGAGTCTGGAGAGGAAGTGGAGGCCAGAGGTGTCGAGGCCGGCGCCGGCGCCCCTCACCAGCGGGGTTCGCGGCCCCGCAGTCTGCAGACCTCAGGCCGGGCCCTGTGCTTTGCCGGGAACAGCGGGCAGCCCGGCGGGGCCTTTAATTGGGTGTCTCAAATTTTAACAGTGGCCATTGTTGGAACAATTAGCAAGAAACAATAACCACCAAGAGGCATTTAATTTGATTCCTTGCGCCGGCTGCAGCCAAGATCAGGGCGCTCGGGAAGACTGGCCAAGCTGCCTAGGAGGGAAGGTCTGGTTGGGGAGGTGCGGGTCCTTTTCTTTGCCTGTTTTGTCTTAGGCGTGGGAGCTATCAAGGGGAGACCGGGGCAAGAGCAACCTGAGCCAGTTCACGCGGGAAGCCGGTCCCCAGCCTCGCTAGCCCCTGTCAGGAGCCCCTGAGACCGCAGTGCCTTCTGGCAGCGTGCGTCCCAGCTGCAGCAGCCGCGCGCCGATTCCCAATGCCTGTTAGAGAAGGGCCGAGAGGACTGAGCCGTGGAAGCAGGCTTCCTTTCCCCTTTGCCTTGGGTCCCCGCTCGGTCACCCGAACCGTGTCCGAATTTCCTTCCCTATCCGAGGAGGAGGAGCAAAGGAGAGACCCCTGCTTGTGGCGAGGAACACACCTCCCTCCTCACCGGAGCCAGCCTCACTGCCCCCTCCTCCGGCTCGGCCCCCGGATTAGGTTACCGTGGCCGGGCGAGGATTTTTACTGGATACGAGAATAGCACAGGTAAAGCTGTATAAACAGCTCTCCGGCTGCCGGGCGGGAGGGTTACGCCGGGGACACTGCCCAAGGCGCCACTGCGGGGCCAGGCTGCGCTGGCAAAGCCGCTGGGGAGTCCGCTCCGGCGCGGCGCCGGTGAACCGCACAGGTTAAATACATATTATGTGTCACTGCAGTTCCCACCCAGGCTCCCTTTCTCTTTCCCGCATAAACTGAAATGCAGAGTGGGGAACAAAAACAAAATGATGAGAAAGCAGCCAGCCGACAGTGGACAAACTGGCTGAGAATTCCGGCTCGGCAACGTTGCCTTTTTTTCCGAATAGAAACCAGGGAGCGGGAGAGTTGGAATGTAGAGAAGGACCCAGAACACTCTGGCCATGGGAACGTGCCGGAGAAGGAAGCGTCCGAGGGGGGAAACCCCTAGGAACTCGGGCGGAGAGAACTCTGCATGCGCAACTCTCTTCCTGGCTCCCACGCCCACCCGCCCAGGGTCTGGCGTCTCCATTCCCTATGAAATGAACCACCAATTTCGGGGTGTATATGGTTCGATTTACTATTTCTTTTCATTCATCTATCACCGTTTAAAACTCGGAAGGAAACCCGCCCAGGCCAAGAGGAGCGGCGAGCGAGCAGTGGAGAGTCAAAGAGAGAAGAGATGTGCTCGGAGATTTCCCCTCGCACTCCGCCCCCAGCCCCAGCCCCGGCAGGGGCCTCCTGCTTCGAGGGATCCCAGCCCTCCGCCACTACCACCTTTCCACCGGTTGAGAAAACCCCTGATGGTAGCTAGATAACATTTGGGTAGGTAGGGATGTAGCGGAAAGGGAACATGGCCGGGAGAAGACAGGGGATTTCTGCTTTCGGGTTTAACAATGCACGCGTGAGGGGGGGCGTGTTATCGAGGGGAACCCCGGGGTTGGGTAGGAGAGAAAGAGCTCCCCTTAAGAGTGATTTGAAAGGAATTCGAGTCACCCTGGAGGAAGAGTGAACCTCCCAGCTCGCCCAACCTCCTGGCCTTGGCGGTTTGGAGGACAGGTGGCAGCCCCAGGAGAGGAAGGATGGGGGTGGCCCAGCGTGGCGACGCCTATCTCCCGGGCCGCAGGCCGCTTGCCCTGCCGCCCACAGCATCACTGATTCTAGCCAGGGACTCGCTGCTGCTAGACTCTCCACCCAGGAGGACACTCAGACCGAACCGCTGAAGCACCCAATTCCAGTCCCAGAGCCCAGAAAAAGCGATCCAAGCGATGGGATTCACTATTTGAGTGCCTGGGACACCAGGTCCTAGCATTTTTCGGGTGAAAAGGAGTGCCCGTGGGGCTTAGGCCTGTCCCACTCCCCTTGACCTCCCAGCCTTCCCAGCTGGTCGTCCACCACTTCGCGGTCACACCCTTAAAAGCCACTAGCCAGCCACAACCCTCTGCGCTAGTCTCGCCGACTCTCCTTGGACCGCTCCAGCTTGGCATTGCAGGTGGGCTTTATCTAGGAATATTGTTTTTTGACTCCCCTAGCTTAGCCTGAGGAACGGAATGGGATTGTTGCGAGACAATCGACCATGGGCGTCAAAGCGGGGAGTGGTGTTCACAGCAGGGGTAAGGGAAATGGGGAGCGTGATACGGTTCAGATCCAGGAGACAGCAGAGGGAGGCTTTTAAAACCACTAATCGTTCCTGACTTCGGAGTACTGAAGACCCCATAGTAAAAGCCACGAATCCGCCCCGCTCAGAGGTGCAAAAAAGGAAGCCTTCTCAGGCCCTTCGCCTGGCCCTCGCCTGGCCAGGGGCTGTCCTCGGCCGGCGGTCTCTTCCAGCTAGAACCCTGGCTCGCGCTTGACTCTCCACCGCCTGCCACCTCGTGGATCTCCAGCAATTTGTTATATAAAATAAAACACCAACTAGACACACGCTTCTATTCTTCAGTAGTGCTGCAGACCCTCAACGACGAGCAATATGGGGACCACGGCCAGGGGACTTGGCAACTGTTTTTTTGTTTTTTGTTTTTCTTATCCTTTCTGAGACCGCACCCAAGCAACAGCACCCCCAGTCCCAGTTGGCCCAGCAGCCAAACATGGGGTCTCCCGTGGCTTGCTCCCCTCCTGTTGCAAAACCTCTCTCTGGTTATACCAATCATGAAAAAAAAAAAAAAAAAAAAAAAGATCAGAAATATTTGATTTGCACACAAAGACAGAAGCAGGAGAGAAATATACACTTATGTTTAAAATGGTTCAGCCATCAAGCATGTGATATTGCAGTGCAGCTTAGAAAAGGTTAAAAATAACCCAGTACTAGAGAACATAGAAGGCTTTTTATTTGGCTCCACGTAAGCTTTCAGGGTTCCTAATTCTTTGCCACCTTCTACAATTTCTGGACACAAATTGCCAGAAGGGGTCTCAGCCATCTGGCTCCTGTGTACCTGCCCCTTCCCAAGGTTCGCAGTGTAGCTCTGGGCTGCTGGGCATCCCAACTGAAGGACTCTACCAATGAGTGCCCAGGAGCCCTGGCTTTCCTCCACTGCACTTCTGCCTGACCCCCATTCACATCGTATGCAAGAAGTTGGAGTGACAATAATAAAGAAAGAAAGATGCACATTGCCCTGTGTCCAGGCTTTTGGTGGGAACAGAATAGCTGGTAGAGGCAGCTTGGGTAGGATAGAGGGTGAGCTACAGACCCCGGCCCCTCATTCACATACTCCACGCCCAGCTGCCTTCTTAGGCCAGGAACTTTAGACCTTGCAGAATGGCTGGCTTGAATAAAACTAGAAGCTGAGTCTTCTGCTTGATCCCACTGTGGGAATCAGTCAATAAGCAGAGCCCATGCCACCGGACACCCACTTGGGTCTTGGTCTGCCTGCACTGACACTACATCCCAACCTGGGTTCAAACCAGCAGGAAACAATTCTATTCTTCTGAGTAAGCTCCCTCCCCAGGAAGAGCAAGGTGGACCCCGACCCCTAAAGCATCTCATTTACAGACACCTGGATGCACTCAACCTGCCTGGCAGCTAGACTGTAGTCTGTCAACCAGAGGAATAACCCACCGCCACAACCTTTTCTGAAGCAACAGAAAAAGGATAGAAGGGCCTCTGAAATGCTATTTCAGTGTTTGTCTTCAAAGTTCTCAGTCTCCCACCTATTACCCCAGGGTCCTAGTGAATGTGGGCCCTGGGGGAGAAGAAAAGGACCAGCAAACATGGGAGCCAAACCCAAACCGAGGGGAGATGCTTCCACCCCCTGCCCTGGACAGAATCGTCAGTGTAGGTTTCTACAAGCACCCTGCAGTATCTAAGAGGGAGAAATCACATGTATAAAAGAAACTGTCCTGCCTAGATTCACTAGACTTTCCTTATAGTTTATCATTATCTGTCTTTGTGGGGAACTAACTCAGGGATGTCTTGCAAGTCTGTTGGTCCAGGGTCCTGGGAGAGACTCCAAATCTTGTCCCCATGACCCTCCTGCTCCTTACAACCCTGGTTATCCTCTCCAGGAAGCTGCGGTTTTCTCACCCACCTGAGGGTGCTTTTGAAAGCAAAGGTGCCTCCCGACCACCAGCTCCCCAAGACGATGCCAGATGCTGTCACATCTGGGCTCCAACTTTATGGTGGAGTGCACATCTGTTTCTTTAATTATATGCAGAGACAATGAGCTCAACATACACTTGTAAGCAGAGGAAAATAAACATGAAATTGACACTTGGACACTGCAGCCACCTTGGGAGAAGGTTCCTGGGCAAAACGGCTTTTCTCTAATCCTCCGCCCTCCCTGCAGCGGAGAACCATTCCCACCAACTCTTATTTTTATGTTCCGTTTTTCTTTGCATTCCTAGTTCTACTCTTTTTCTCCAAACAAGGACACAGGCACACGCATTCACACACATGCTCGTCCAAGGTCACCGCAGAAAGCTCAACATTCCCAGTGACCAGAAAGAACAATAAGGACTGGGGTCTAGTTCACTTTCTTCCAGGACCTCCTCCTAATTCTCTCCACGTGGAGCAGGGAGAGGGAATAGAGAGTTAGAGAGGGTAGAGAGCTATGTTCACTGACCTGGGCAGCTTGTTCCCGAGAGCCAGCTGTTTTTTATTTTTCCCCCCACTTGCCGGAGATCTGAAGGCAGAAGTGACAGGCAGCGTTCGCCACAGTGGCCGCCGCTGCCGCCCTCGCCGCTGGAACTGCTTACCGCATCTCAGGCGGGCTTCCAGCGAGAGGTAAAACCTGGGTGATGTGCACCCTTCCTAGGAGCCCCCTCCCCTCCGCCTTCCCATGCTCACTGTAGAGAGCGGAGCTCTTCCGGGTTGCGAAGGGGGAAAAGGAGGGAGGGAAGAAGAAAGAAGGAGGGAATGAATTTCACCCCTTTTTGCAAACATGCAAACCGCACATCAGGGGTGTGTGAAACCGAGAGATATGGGGGGGGGGGGGGGGGAGGCGGGCAAGAAAGACTGCCTGAAATGCGACCTGTCCCTGGCGCCTACAGAGCCAGCCCACTGTCTTCTGGGGAGGTTGCAATTAACACTATAAATGTCATCAGTAGCGTTCACTGGGTCATTATTAAAGATATAAACACATTTTGGTCATTTTCTTCCCAACTTTGGAGTAAGTGGGACCCAGTGCAAACGACGAAGGTTACAGCTGGTGACAATCATTAGCAGGGCCAGCAAACTGGCGCTTCTGCCTCACAGGACTTTCCCTCTCCCTTTCCATGGTTCTGTCGATTGGGATACCTCCAGAATGCCTGGAGTCTACCTTCATCTCTCTTTGACTGCAGCTGGTTTATAAAAGTTAGAAGCAGGACTTTCTGAGACTTGGCCTGGCTGCTCCCCTGACCCTTTCCCTGGCGGGCAGAAGAATATTTGGAGGTAGGGATATCCATGGGCACAGGAGCCAGGGGATTGGGGAGAAATCTCCCTAGGAGCCCCAGCTCTTTTTAAGAAGCCATCTAGGGGGAAATCTACATTCAAAGAGAGTGAGATAAGGGAGCAGGACTCAGCAGCGTCCAGAGATAAATGTTTGAAGGAAAATCATCCTATGTGGCTTCGCAGAGCCCAGCATACTTCAGCCCTCCCCTTCAAGCCCCGCCCCCACCCCTTGACTATCCCTACCCCAGTGGCCAGGAGGTCAAAATCATCCACGGAGAGAATCTGTCATGAATAAGTTTCAGCAAGAGTAAAATGAAACTCCATAAACATTGAGGTAGAAAGGTCAGGGTCCATTTGTTTTGACAGGTAGAGTTTTCCCTTCACAATATTTATACAATAAGAATATGGAGACTGACTTTAAAAATAAATCAATCTTTGGGGAGAAATAAAACAAAATTTGGCCATGGCTGGGCCAGGAAGTCCAGAAGTTTCGCGTGCTCCAACCAATTGGGTAGGAAGGAGTTGCCCAGTTTCATAGGGCAACGTGTTTGGGGGTGGCCATTCCCTGCCGGGAGGACAGGCAATTGGCCAGCGGCTCCTGGAGAATTGGTGGTGTGGATGGAGGTGGGCCGAGGCCGGAGGAGAGAACGCTGGGAGGGCCGAGGAGAGCCGGGAGCCGGGCAAGGGCTAGCGCTGGGGCGGGCTGGGAGGAGGGAACCCGTGCCGGGCGATGCCACTTTGCGGAGAGGGCAGCAACTGTCCGCGATGGGGATTCTTGTCCCCTTTGGTTGAGTCCGAGGCCTGTTACTAGCCCCATAATCCCGAGACCCCCTTCCACTCACTCACCCCACCAGCCAGACGGCAGCGCCCTCGGGGAAGGTTTAAGCTCCGAGTGGGCGAGCGCAGTGTGTCCCTTGCTAAGCTGGCCAGGAGAAGAGAAGGGGGTCTCCCTGCCTCTTAGGGAGAACCCCCCCCCCCCGCCCTCCGGTCTTCGCTAACGCATCCCCTCCTCCACGCTCCTGCTCTGTCCCTCCCGCCTTCCGCCGCTAAGTGGCAGAGCCACGTTCTTCAGTGGGTTTCGAGGACTGAGAAAGAAGTCCACACTCTTGGCAGCTTGCGCCCAACCTGTTGCCCCCGCGCACCTGGGGGGCTGCCTGGACAGTGCCCAGGGCTCGGACCCTGGGAACAGGAGTGTCACTGGCATCCCGGACCCCCAGAATGTCCTGACACTGACACTTTCCTTGTAGCAAGCTGCCTGATGGGAACTAGGGCAGAGACCCAGGGAGGGACTGATCTGCCACCCAAGTGGTTACAATGGTCTTTAGCCCGGGCGTTAGCTCTCCTCCAACCCGCCGTCCAGCAAGCCGTTGGGGCCCATTTGTGTCTTTTCTCCGAGCTTTCCTCTCCGGTTTCTTGTCCCCTTCAAGTTTCCCATTCTTCCTCTCCCCATCCCTCTTGTTTGCCTCTAACGGTAAAACATTTTCCCCTTGGAATCTGGGTCCTGCGGCTGCATCTTCTCCGACCCAAGGCGAACTTCCTTCTTTCCTCTCCCATCCCTCCCATACTACCCAGCCACCCAGTCCCCACCACCACCCGACCGCGGACCGACGACCTTTCCTCCCCTGGTTCCCGTCGGTCTGGCGGCCTTGCTCCTAGTTCCTTTTCTGCTGACGCCGGCACTTTTCTTGTCTCCAAGTCTAAAGTGGTGAGGGGTTGTGAAATGTGACCGCATACTCACGGCTCCTCTGCCATCCCAATTCTACCTTTATCTGCCAGAGAAACTCAGACTTTACGAAGAAAATCCAAAGGAATTCATAAAAATGGAATTACTTTTCAATGTAATGGTCAGGCGGGGTAAGATTCAGCCAGCTGGACGTGTCTTGCTATCTTGGTGAACTTAAGGATGGAAATGCTGCTAATTGGGAAGGATTATTCCAGGAGAATTTGGGGAGATTTGAGGGTAGGGAGGAAATGGGCTAGAGAAAGGAGAGAATTTATTCTGAGAAGTAAACAAAGTGAGGGACACGCTCCAGTCGCTTAGTCACACTTCCTGGGCAGAGGGACTGAAGATTTATTCCCGATCCGTGGACATCCGCCTGGCACACTGCAAAGATACTGCTTTAATGAAGCTATAAGTCGCTTTCTGAATGTTAAAAGCTCCCACTCTGGCTGGCTGATTCGTGATTCCAGTCTGTGCATAGATACACCTGTGGGTGAGAGAGAGGACTGGGGAAGACAAACTGACACTCTGGCATTTGAGAAACGGAGCTTGGGTGGCACAGAGGTGGCACTAACCTAACCCCTCTGAGCGGACGGGGTGGTTCCACTTCCAGGATTTTAGTGAATCTTTTCCCTGGGGAGTTTTTGTGTTGAGAGGACACCTGGAGAATCAGCTGGAGGTACGGGCACAGCTCTTGGCCACACAAATACGGAGGGCGCGAGAGGTTGCAGTGCTGGTCACCTTTCCCTGCCCTCCAAGCCCATATAACCTGCTTCGGATCTCCCAGACCCCATTTCCCTCTGTAGAACACCTACAGCTAGCCTTTTAACCACTTACCCCTGGGCGGGGGAATCGTCCAATCGTTGGTCTCAGACTGATTCAGAGTTGACCCAGCTAGGGGAGACGGACTGAGTCTCCTGGGCCTGGAAACAGAACCTGGCTTTGAGACTCTTCCTGCAGGCAAACATATCATCTTTACTGTCACCATCATCAACTGCTCTAAATCCCACGGTGTGATCAGGAAGTTTTCCCAGGCCACAAACTAAGGCATTTAATTGGACTTTAAAAATAAAGTCACTAGGCATATGCAGGTAGCAGATGGATCAGTGAATGACTAATAGGTAATAGAAGCACAGTGTCCAGATCTTTGCGATGGCCATGGAGATATAAAGTTCACCTGTTAAAGACCCCGTAGGAAGAAATAATCACTGGTAGAATCTCTTGTCTCTCTGAGAATGTGTGGCCACTTCGAGTGTTCTGTGTATGGTTGGGGGGACCCATATTCGTAATGTATTTGTATTTATTCTTCCGGGTTCCTGATATACCATTTATTTTCCTAAAACAGGAAATATCTTTCTTTCTGCCCAGCAGTGGTCAGCATCAACCCCTTTGCAATTTTTAAAACCTTCCTCATATATTCTCAGATTGATTTGAGTCTTTAAAGTGCATTCTGCCAGATGAGAACATACTCACATATTAGCCTTGGTTCCAAAGTTCTAATCTTTCAATCCCATTCATAGATATTTATTTTATTATAAATATGCAGGGGAGGGGCAATTGGGGGAGGCTTAAAGGAGCTAAGGCATTCTTTCATTCCCCGCCCCCCTTCCTTTTTTTTCTTTTACAGAACATTTTTATTAAACTCAACTTTTAGGACTGTGACTATGTTTTCCTAATCAAGAACTATGGCCTGATTGGGGGCAGGTGGCAGTGGGGCCCTGGACAGTATGGAACTATGGACAAATCAAATGAAAGTTTCAACAGCAATGACTGGAAATGAAAAAAAAAAAAAAAAAATCAGACCTATTCCACCCAGGCGCCCTAAATAAATAGCCCCGTTTGCAAATTCCTATCAATTATTACGTGATGGGAAAAAATCCTATCTGAAAATAAAGCACGTGGACGTGGAGAATTTTAATTAAATCTTACTGTGGATATAATAACATGGAAGTGATTTTTCATTCGGCGCTTGCCTGCTCACCAGTGTTTTATGGCGTTTTCTTGCCTCTGACTTTATTTTAAAATATTAGACGAGGTGGAGAATTATAAACGACTCTTTCCTTATCTGTGCTGCTCACATATCCAGGATCAGAGGAGCTGATTAAGAAAGAAGTCAGAGGCAACGTTGGATTCATAATGATTTGGAATAATGAATCCTTATCTCTGCTTTCCAGATTATCTGCCTTTCAGCTCCCAATGTTTTGTTACATGGGATAATTTATTGCATCTAATACATCACAATGAATCTGATGGTAGAAAGTGATGGCCAACGAAAGGGGGCCCTTATTTTTTATCCCGGGGCAATGAAACTGCTTTTTGCAGTTTTTAATTGGGAAAATATAAGGTAGATCTGATAAAAAAAAAAAAAAAAAAAAAAGAAGCTGGGTATAATCTTGCCTGCTCGTGCTTTACCACGCTGCTCTTTAATTAGTGTGTCAATTTCAGGCTGAAATTAACAAGATCGACCTGAAACCAGCGCTTAGTTTCTCCCCAGTGCCGAGATCCTAATTTTTAACACGATTTATTTTTATGAAAAAGGAGATAATTAATCATAAACACTGTCTAAAGCGCAGGGCCAAGTTAAGATAAAATGCCATTTGCATCTTTATATAGAAAGATACCAATAATGTTAATTTTTCTGAGATTTTCTCTCTCCTCACCGTCTCTCTCACCCCCACACAACTCCTCCCTCAGTTAACTACTCCAGCCCCATTCCAAGTAAATAAGAAAAAAAATCAATTCCAGGTTTTCTGGATATTCATTACTCTTGTTTATAAAAGTGCATAAATATTACATTACATATATATTCAGCTCTGCTGAATTTGTTAACACATGAAGAATGTACACAGATTTCTTTTTCAAGAGAGAAAGATTGGGTGGGTTCTCCCAGATGGCTCCCACCTTCTCTCAACTTCCTTCCATTAGAGAGAAGAGGACACACATCTCATTTAATGGCTAATTAGTTTCAATAATTGGCATTTTTGTTTCTTTTGTCTTTCATCCTAATACCAAAAGAACAAAAGCCATCTAAACGCAACAGGCTTTACTGGTCTCTTAGAGGACAGATTTCAGAATCTAAGGCTGAACCTGCACTCCCCTCCCAGAGTCTGACAACACTAGCAACATCCCAGTTTAGGGAAGGAGAAGGGGCAGGAGTCTTTGGTAATTTGCTCTTTAAGCTTTTTGTGCCTGTTGATTACTTTCTGGTTGCTTGGATTAAACAATCGTTGAGAATATGCAAACTAGTGAGAGGGGATTCATACATATTCGCTCTCCAATTGTTCTTCCTGACGTCAGATCATAATTTCTTGGTAATTGGATGGCTTGCACCTGAATACTGCTTGTCTGATCTCTCCACATTTTTTTTAGGTTGCAGTAGATTTTGTACTGGGAGGTGGGAGGATGATTCTTCTTCTTCTTCTTCTTCTTCTTCTTCTTCTTCTTCTTCTTCTTCTTCTTCTCCTCCTCCTCCTCCTCCTCCTCCTCCTCCTCCTCCTCCTCCTCCTCCCCCTCCCCCTCCTCCTTGTCCTTCTCCTCCTTCATAATTACTTTCTGTTTACTATAGTTCCTTTTTTACTCTTCTCCCCTAGATGTAAGAATGTTTTCTTCTTGAAGCGTGAGGATCTAGAGTTTTGTTTCCTGGGACTGCGATTTCCCAGACAGTTCTTGAGTAGACTGAAGAATGTTGACGTGGGCCAATGAAGGTGGAGAAATGGAGGCTAGGGCAGAGGAAGGGATGAGAAGGTTCTATTACAGAAAGAGCATCCTTCCTTCTCTGCTTAGATCTACAAGAGTCCTAGGGTGGTCATGCCCTTTGTGTCCTGAAGTTTTCCTCTCCTGGGGTTTCCCACCGTTCCCATCTATCTCAAGTTCAAGTCTCAACGTCTGAGCCTGTCTTATATTCTCAAGCAAAAGAGGCAGCCAACTAATTACAGATTTTTTAACTTGAATTTTTATTTTAAAGCTATATCAGATTTTAGATGGTAGTAGAGAGAGACACCTGATTTTCTGGGAGGTTTCCCCTTTATCTTTCTGATCACTTTGTCCTTATTACAGTGAACTTCAACTTCTACTTCCAATTCTGTATACTGAATGATGTTACATGGCTTCCCTCTCCTCCTCCTTTCTCTCTTTCCCCTTCTCCCTTTCCCCTCTTCATCTCTTCCTCCTCCTTATGACGCAACACTCCAAGAATTTCAAGTATCAATTATAAGTAATATTAATTTCTCAGCCCCAACCAGTGAAGTGCAGATGATCTGATAGGAGTATGAAAACGGAGCTTCCCTAGATGAGACAGCCCAGTGGAGCCTGGTGGGCCGTTGCCCATGCCCAGATGAACATTCAATTTTCCGGCATTATCTCCGCACTTAAAATCGCTTTCTCCATTTCTGTGCCAAGATAAATTTGCATAATATTTGCAGCTGTAATTAGCTGATGAGCATCTCCCAGCCTCCCCCTTTTGTTTCCCCCTGCATTTGGTCTTCCATTGATGCCACGTTTGATCTTTAATATCACAGGACTCCCGATAGAGGATTGCATATCTTATCTTCCCGGCTCCAAAATCTTTTAAGAAGGAGGGAGGGGAGGAGGGAGGGAGTTTGGGGAAAATCATGAGTGAGGAGAATGAAGCTTTCACTGATCAGAGTTTGAAAAGGTTACACTGGAAGAAGGTATAGGTAGTGACAGAACAAATGAGATGAGTGGGGAATTAGGATGCAGTGGGGGTGGGCAGCTGCAGGACCCGCCTCTCTCGGAATGGAAGAGTCTATAATAAATGTGTTGTTATTTAGACAATGTGGGAGTGGGATTAGGGGAGACTGGGTGAGGAGCTAGAGAATGGATAGGGTGTGGGGAGTGTCTAGTGGCTAGCTTCAACTGTGGGCCCTTGCTTCCCTTTCTGGAGAGGCAGTAATTGCTCTGAGTAAGACGTCTCTGTCGTTTTGCTCTCCTTAAGCAGAAACTGGAACTTTTGAAATCAGGTGACTCCCTTATCGGTTCATCTGTTTGTCTCTTGTTCATAGAGAGCACAGCACTCCTCAATTACTAATATGCTACCAACACTTTTCATTCTTTTCAGCCCCATTTAAGTGGGGTGGGGGGGAGAGAGAGAGAGAGAGAGAGAGAGAGAGAGAGAGAGAGAGAGAGAGAGAGAGAGAGAGAAGGCTACAAGGGACCTAGAAGAAGAGGAGACAGTGAGACAGTGAGTCGGTGGCAGACGTGTATTGTCACCTCCAGAAGTAGAGCCAAACCAGAAAAGTTACCCCCCTGGCCTCTCCCGGTTGTTATTGTTACTTTTCTCCCAACTCAGTTTTCTGACTTGAGTGTAGGAGGGTCGCAGATTACAGGAGCCACTGGTTGGGTTAGTTTTTGTGGGAATCCAGAGGGGAAAGAGAGAAAGGAAAGGAAAGAGGGAGAAGAAGGAAAAAAAGAAGACAAGAAAGAGTCGATTTTCATGCCAATCATCGGAACAAATAGCTAACATTTAACGTTTACACCCGCACTGGCGGCGCCCTGGCGCTCCGCGGACCTGGAGCCGGGCTAAAATGTCCCGAAAGCCTTTGGAGACAACGAGTTTCCAGCTATCAGGTTCTCCCCATCTCCCCCCTTCCATGAGGCTTCGGTTTCAGGCTGGACTTGTCCAATGTCTGCGTTACCGCTGCGAGCTCCTAAATGAGTGTCAAGGAGGCAAATATCAAATAGCGCCGGGGTCAAGGCGATTTAGTTAACCATGGGGGCGCCCGACTCGAAACTTGTGTGGGACTCGGCGGGGGAGGCCGGGCGTCCGCAGGAAGGGCGAGTGAACGAGTGAAGGAAGCGCGGGCGGGAAGCCTTCGGCTCGCAGCCAAGGGGTCAGCAGGTCCGAGCCGGGAGACAGCCCCATCCACGGCCCCAGCCTCTTCCCTCATTCATCTCCAGCTTTCGGCTCTAGATCTTTAAATTTCCTTTACATTTTTTTTTTTCTTTTAAATGGGGCCACTTTTCTAAACCGAAGTTCAGAAAACTGGGCTCTGGGTCTGGCCCTGTCAATGTGAGGCTTTAATAAGTGTAACAGGTCTCTTTAATAAGCTCCAGGTCTCAGTTTACCCATTTGCTAATTATGGAGTTGGGCAAGATGAGGTCCAAACTCCCTACAGCAGAAAGTGGTATGTGTGTGGAGTGGCGGGGTGCGGGGTGTGGGGTTCCGAAGTCCCAATCCGATCCCTTGGGGCCACTGCCAGCCTGCAGACACTGTCCAGAAAGACTCCCGGAAGAGCCATAGAACTTTCTAGAACCTATAAAGTCTTTACCCAAACTCCAGTGCCTATAGCCAGGAGCACTAGTGACTATTCTGGGGTCAACATCCCCAGAAGCCCCACTTCCCGGATTGCAACAGACCCAAATTCCTTAGTCGGTCCCTCCTCAATGCCCTGTGCCTCCCAAGTGTTTCCCAAAGAGGATTCTCTTTGAGGGGTGGAGAGTGCAGAGCAGATGGACGTTTATTTCAAAAATTCCTGACTCAGGCTCCAGAGCCGAAGTCCAAACAGATGCCATCTCTGGGCAGAGAGGCTAGTTCAGCCACACCAAATGCCCGGTTTGAGGTCCATTAAGTGAAGTCCGCTTCTTCGCTTTGCATGGGGTCTTATTTTTTTTCCCCCTTCTGTATTGAGACTCTGAGTGTCACGTGGGCAAGATCTGCGTGCATGGGCGTGTGTTCCTACAGGGGGAGGGGGGTCTCACAAGCTGGGTGGGTGGGATGCGCACCAGACTCGCTTTGTTTCCCAGACACTGAGTGGAAAATCGAGTCCAGGAGGCAGGCAGCCAGCGAGAAGGTGCTTTGAAGGCTACTGTCCCCTAGGACTGGGACCCAAGCCCACAAGGTCCTTCCCCCATCTTCCTCCCTGTCCCACATAGCACCATTACGGGGGTGCTGTCCAGTACCAAGTGCAAGAGCACCAGGCCCAAGACTCTCAGTCGGAATGGACTGGAGTCATGGAATGGGGGTCTGTGCACGAGGCTGGAGGGATAGCAACAGACACAGAGGGCAGCATAAGAGCAAGGTGCCCAGACATGCTGTGGGTGGGGTGGGGGTTCCTGTCTTCTTAAATTACCCCCTTTATGTGAGCTTTTCCCTCCCCTCTGTAATTTTCAATGATAGTCATGAGGAATAATCATGATGATACGTTCCCCCTTCTTTCTCAAATTAAAAAAAGAGAGGGAGGGAGAGAGAGAGAGAGAGAGAGAGAGAGAGAGAGAGAGAGAGAGAGAGAGAGAGAGAGAGAGAGAGAGAGAGAGATACGCACCCAACCCAACTCCGCTACCGTTCGGTTCCGGAGAAATTCTCAAATAGAGCAGTGTAATTTCTCAGTTGATTTTGATTGACATACTGTCCCTGGGATCATGTGTTAATCCCTTCTTCACTCAAGCCTTTTCATAACTCATTTCTCTCTTGCTAGATGGGGACTCTGATGGTTACCGAGGCAACGATGATAGCACTAAGCTATTTCCCTCTCTGCAAGGAGACCATTATTCCGCATGCATAGGCCATTTGCAACAGAGGTCGTCACAAAGTCATCCACAACACAGCACACGTTTATTAAACTTTTATTCTCTTTTTTCCCCCAACACAGAAACTAGTTTGCACTTGTACTGGGGGGTGTCATTGTCCTGCTCTGTGTGGGTAACAACCGCCCTGGAGTGCATGGGCCGCACATGGACGCTGGCTCGGTTACACACTGACCCAGCAGGCGGTCTCCACCGCTGTCACCCCCGCCCCTGCTGTGGGGCGAAGGTCGGTCCACTGCCCCATCCGTCCGTCGGGGTCGTTTTGTGACACCTCTTGGACCTTCAGGATAGAAGTAGGAACCCACTTGTCGGGCTTCGCAGACTTGGATAATGGGGCGGGGGCTCCCCTTCTCTTTTACCTTCCAAAATAAAACCACCTTTTGTCCCACTTTCTCCGAGTACACCTTCCCCTCTCCTCGCCCGCCACATCCCTTTTCTTCTCCCCTCCTTGGAATCCGCAGGGTCCAGGGCCCCCGGGGCGACTGCGAAGCCCGACTGAGGATTGCGGCGCCGCCTAGCGCGCCGGCCGCCCTGGCCGGGGAGCCACCTGCCAGGAGAGCACGGTTCTTAGGTTTCCTTCTCCAGTTGGTCAGGAAACACCGTCTGAGCGGAGCGAGTTCCTGAGCAGTCCTCCGGCGGGTCACGGGGTGCTGGGGGAAACGGATGAATTGGGGTGTTAGTTTCTCAGCGGAGGGAAAGTGGCCCGGACGTGGGCTAGGCTATGTGGAAAACCGGTAGCTTCTAAGGACAGCACGTCAAGGACATCACAAGAGACCAGTCTTCATTAAAGCAGACAAGGCAAACAGATTTCTGTTTCCAGCCTGCAAGGTCTAAAGAAAAAAGGGTTGTTTTGAAGGCCACTTGACCAAGGTCTCTATTTGCCCTTAAGGGTGCCCCAATTCCTTCTTCCCTCCGTTCCTCTATCCTTTTTCCTTTCCTTTCCTTCCACACCCTTGTCCCTCTCCACCATCTCCCCAACCTCCTGTGCCCTTGAGTTATGTCCCAGCCTTTTTTAAAAAATATTTTATTGCAAGATAGGGTCTCACCAAAGGGCTGAGGCCGGCCTCCAATTGGCAGTCTTCCTGCCTCAACCTCCAGAGTAGCAGGGATTAGAAGAGTGCATCCCCAGTCAGTCTCTCTCTCTCTCTCTCTCTCTCTCTCTCTCTCTCTCTCTCTCTCTCTCCATCACCACCTCTCCTCCTCCTCCTCCTCCTTTTTTTTTCCCCCAATGGAAGCAGCAGACCCACTGTGGCCCTGAACCTGAGCAGCAAATGACATTACAGCCCTGGCAGTGCCCTTTTCTCCCACCATCCATCTGGCGCCCAGCAGCACACCCCAAAGAAGCCCTCTCCAGGTCACCTGCACTGCGTGTGCCATGGGTACCCCCAAGTCAGGAGCAGACCATGGAGCTGGTTCATGCTCCCCGCATACTAGTGGGAATTCCAGATGGGAAGGGCCAGAGTGTGGCGGCTTAAAGGTGTGGGCCAGACTCCTCGGTGGCACGTGGAAGGCGCTCCAAAAGACAACTTTTGTCAACTTTCCTCCCCAAGTCCAGGTTCGTGGGTCATCTGTGCTGTCGTGACCACTCAGATGGCACTGGACCCAGTGGGATGTTCCCTGCAGGAGGAGATCCCACCCCCACCCGACTCCCAGAACGCTGGGACAAGGCCCTTATCCCCCAGATGACATCGTCTGCCTGCCTGCCTGCCAGCGGGGGAGTTAACCCGGTTCAGAAGAGCCTTAGTAGTCCCCTTAGCAGACTTCCACCCCAAGAACAATGGACCCTAGGCAGGGGGAGTCCCAGGAAGAAAGAAAGCATGTGAGCCTTCCTCTGGAGTCAGCTGGTCTCTCTCCTTCCTATATCTAGGACACTTTTCAGTAAAATAACATGAAACACTTATGGCTGAGGCACAGTAGGGGCAGGCTGGGGACCAAGAGGGAAGATGAGGCTGGGCTAGGGGCACTGCCAGCAGGGACAAGTGGTGTGTGTGTGTGTAGGGGGGAAGGTGACTAACCAGTTTTTTGAAAAAGAAACTCCAAGCACCTGGAGTGCAGGTCAGGAGCTGGAAGTGGGGACCTGGAAGAAGCAAATTGTTCTTGCATCAGCCTCTCCCAGTGCAAAGGTTCCAAGGTTTGGAGGGTCAAAAACAATGTTAAGGTCTGGACCGTTGACCAGACTTTAGACAGGAGAGGCTGGAGACTGGGATTTGGATGAGTGGCCACTGGAGAAAGGCCACAGCCCAAGCAGGTGTTCCCATTGCAGTGCCCAGCTTCATACTTATGAAAGTAACAGTAGCATTCACACACCCCAGAATCTTCCCTGCCTGCTTTAGGCCACTGAGAAGTGGGCCTTTGTGTTCTAAGGTACCACATGCTCTTCATCCCTTCACCAAACTGAGCTATCTTGGGGGAACCAAAGTGATGGAAGTTCTATGCAAGGACACAGGCTGCCTGAATTAATGGAAGCTTAGGCCTTTGTATCAAAGGGCATAAACATATTATTATAAGAATAACAGAGATTGCATACATAGTAAACTAAATAGGTTTCAAGTATTACCTCATTAAATGTACGGAACTTTCCTTTAAGACAGGCTCTCCCTTTGGAACAAGTGACAGTTCATCTGTCCATGACACCATGCTTGCCGCTCTCCTTGGATTTCCTTCTTTCATTCCAGCAGACTTCAGGGTTTTCTGAGGTGTGCCAAGACACTTGAAAGTTTTTTTATCTCTTCATTCATCCTTGATTCTTTCCTAATGGGCATCCTGCTAAATTCCAAGACTGCCAAGTAGAAACTTTTTCGGTCCTCAAAAGGCCTACAGATCAAGCGGGGAGAAAGACACACAGATAGATCATTCTAGATGGAATAAATTACTATATGAACAGCAAGAATGCTGGGCAGAGCCTAGAGATGTTCTGTCACAGAGGCCAGCTTGAGCTGGCTCTCACAGGATACCTAGGCGCTTCAGGAGCAGAGGAGGGGCGAAAGGACTCCAGAAGGGAAGGGCAGGCTCAGTGGCACAGAGTTAGGAAAGGGCGTGAAAGCTTCAACGGATCTTGAGAAATGTGATGTGCCCAAGCAGGGGGGTGGGGAGAGAAGCAGTGAAGCACCTTACATATCAACTAAGTGGCTATATCCTGTGGACCCCAGGGAAACACGGACAGCTTTGCTTGTAGTTGCAAAGTGATCAGAACAGGTGAAAAGGTTACCGATTCTGATGCCATCGTGGCCACTAGCCACTTGACCACGGCCACACACCCAGAATCAGGGTTTGCCTCAGTGTTTCCCATTTTATGGAATAGGTGTTAGTAATACTGTTTTTGCAAACTGCTTAGGTAAAAGCAACATTTATACGAAAGCTGGTGTTTGTCCCTGTTTCTGCAAGACAGTTGCAGGGGACTTTGGCCCTATGGATTGTCTAAGTGTTGAGAACAGCTGTTCGTTGGCTTGGTGGCAGTGACCTTTTTGCCATACACTCTCTGAGAGTTTACTCTAACAGAGTTGAACCAAAGCCCGGGAGGCAAGCAGGAACACCACCTGGAGAAACAGAATGTGAAGTGTTCGTGATGGGAGAGAGAAAGAGCAGAGAGAGCCCATGCTCAGGAATATATGGCAGGTATCTACAGACCCTCCCACTAATTGACGGACTCTCTATATCATCCCAGATAAAGGGCCACTGGGCAGTAAATGCTGATGTTTCGAACATCCTGATAGGACTTTGTTAACAAGAAGATAACGGAGGAGCAAGATATGTTTGTTTCCAGCCTATAGATAAACCCAATAGGTCTTTGTTAACTTTTCATGACTGATGGCAACCAGACCCATGATAAATAATCCCGGAACAGGAACTTTATTTAAAGGGCTAGAAAAGGGGCCTCCATTTTTCACTCTTCTGATGGAGGAGGAAGGAGTTTCTGAATATGACTGTACCTGTGTATTCGTACAATATACATAGTAGCATTGAGACAATTTTAAACCAGCTGAAACTTTGAACTGAATTAACCCTCTGTGCTTTCTCAGGGTACGTTATGTTCTGATCACATGGAACCTGAACAAGTCTGACGCACTGGGTTTCACAAACAAGTCGTCAAAGGACAAGTGGAATCCTGAGAAATCAATGCATGCATTTTGCTAACAACTAGAACACAGGAAATGTACGCCTGTGTGTGTGTGTGTGTGTGTGTGTGTGTGTGTGTTGCTGGGAATGAAACCTAGGGCTTTGCACATGCTAAGCAAGCACTCTACCACTGAGCCCATGGGTCAATAGCTCCTTCCTAAAACTTAGAAGGTAGATGGTGGCCAGAGGAGCTTGTTCCTGTAGCATATTAAAAGTTGTAAAGTTTTATCCAAAAGTGGTTGCTGAATAAGCATTTCTTTTTAAAAGTTGAGGAATTTTTTTGTTTGTTTGTTTGTTTTTGTTTGAGTTTTGTCTTTAAATGCTGTCTTTTCTAAAAGGCATCTCATTCCTTTAAAGAAATGGAACTTCAGAGTAATGCTATGCTCAGAACCCACCCCCAGTGAAAACCTTGGACTCTTTCAAGCCAGCTGTTTTATAAATCCAGTTAAAAAGAGAGCAAACTTTTCTGCTGTTGAAAAAAGTATTATTACACTGCTATCTTTAATGCCATCTTTTAAAAGAAGGCAATCATTTTTACTAAAAACATCATTTGAATTTTATCTTTGCTAAAACGCTTGGGAGGAAGGAAGGGGGGTTGACCCGACCTTATAATCTTCCCTAACCTGCAGACTAATCAATTTTGATGGAAGAAGTGATATTGGGCCTCCAAAGTTAACCAGATTCACCACCAGTTAATGGAGGTCCTGGGTGAAATGATTTTTGAGTTAATAAAAAGAATGTTAAAAGGAATGCATTCTTAATGGAGAAAAATTACTATTTGCAAAAGCCACAGGTTAAATACGTTCTAAAGTTCTAGGGGAGAGTTGCCTTCTTCTTCTGCTGCTTCTTCTTTCTTTTCTAAATGTGTTGAAAATAAGAAAGAGCTATTGTAATTTGGTTCCCTTTTGCTTCTCAGAGAAAAACTTCAGTTTGATTCACTACACCAGGCAGCTTAGTTCTGAAAGCATCAGATTTGACTTCCTAGACTCCCTGGAACCACAAGTTCACATCCCAGAGGGGTTGGGCTCAACCCTTTCTCCTTCCTAGGCAATAAATAGCCTGGAAACCAGGTTATCTCTGTGGCCAACTTTCAGGAAAGACCTGGAAAACAGAGCCTGGGTGGACCCTGGCGATCACGTGCTTTCCCTAACAGTGGGGGTTTACTGCAGGGGTGGCTGAAACTTAGTGGGGCCAGCCAGCAACTAAACGCCACACTGATCCCAGGAGATACATCAACTCAGGTTTTTCATAGAAGTCCATTTAGAAGCCTGTGATAGACTGCCGAGGGCAGCCAGCTCCATTTACCTTATGCAAAGCCATTGGGTGGCTCCATCGGATTAGGTGCAAGAGGGCTAGGGAACTGGGGATGTTTACTTTCATGTTAAGTATTCAGCGGCATTTCTACAGTGCCTGAATGTCTTAGCACTCTGTATTTTGTACTACTGATTAGTGGGTTGGCTTAGGTACAACATGATTCAGGTTTTGTTTGGGGGGGCATTTCTTTTCTTTTTTCCTTTTTGGCTCTAAGAGCCTGTACCCGAGTCTATAAACAGTCAATCACTGAGATTCTAGAACTTTTTAAAAAAAACCTTATGCCAATTCTTTATATGAAGTGCACTGTTTCCATTTACCTTTGCGCATACTGGTTGTCTAATTGGAATAGTCCTCTGCTTACTATGAAAGATCAGCTTTTCTTGTTAGAAAAAAGAAAGGAAGGAAGGAAAGAAGGAAGGGAGAAAGAAAGAGGGAAAGAAAGAAAGAAAGAAAGAAAGAAAGAAAGAAAGAAAGAAAGAAAGAAAGAAAGAAAGAAAGAAAGAAAGAAAGATCAGATCACATCAGGGAAGATAGGAAAATGACAGGGTGAAGGTTGGTTTGTTTCAATGACATGGACTGTCCTCACACCTGGGCAGTAACTGAAGGGCAGAGGGAAGAAGACAGCTCATCCGGGCCTTTGCTTACTTGTGCTTCAAACCTTTTGTTTTTCTCCTGTTGTCTGAGCAACTAATGGAACATGATTGCCAACTGCATGAAAACTACAAGCTTGCAAACTCTTATGTCCACATTCCTGTTTCCAAATGCATCACTGGGGCATATTCAAAATTATAGTTGCTTAATGTTATTCTGTGTCTAAACTACACAGCTGTAAAAATCATACCCGGATGTATATGGACGCGAAGTATTGTGGGCTGAGTGGCATGCCCTCTGTTTGCAAATAACTATCCTTCATGTGAATCAATACACACAAACATAGAGATGCTTCTCAAAAACAGAGTGCGCAACTGTAAAATATCAACATTAACCAGCAGGAAAGTAAGTGAACAACCTCTTATGGTCTAAATACCATCTTTTCATTTCAGCCAGGATTTCAGCTGCATTAAATTGCTGTATTGTCTGTGACTACAAACTGAAACCTGGGGCTAGCTTTGTTTTGGTAGCCTGGTCATTTGAAACTCTCAAGCAGGTTTTGGTATTTTGTATCCATCAGCGGACTTTCTCTATTGTTTTTAGTAATTTGAAACAAAGTTTAGTGACAATAGTTTATACATAAAAACATTTTTAAGAGTAACTAGCCATCCCGGAAATGGAGTACATATTGAATGGGTTAGATTACCTGGTAGATGTTAGACACAGAATATAAGCAGTTTGAATGTGCATGGGTTCCACGTATGCTTGTGGACAAGTGTATCCTGTGTTTATATTAATGGCTACATCAACACAGTGGAAATTGTCACTCGAATTTTTTGAAAACCACTGACAACTGATATTCTGCACAGATTCCTGGATACATAAAACATGTACTTTATGAAAATTAGTAAGATGAAAATCTCAAACTCTGTCCACTTGCCTTCTTCCATTTTATCAGCAATGAAGCAGTGTGATGCCCCTGTGCTGTGCTGCTCAAACTCCTGAAATTAAAGAGACGCACTTGGCAGAGGAATGTTGGTCAATGCCTCCACTCCCCCATCCCTGCCTTAGGGGTCATTTCTACAGTTGGAGAAAACTTCGCTTGTTCCTTTTTCCCTTTGGTTCTTGTAAGAAAGAGGCGTCTGAAAGGGATGACGCATCTGAGCCACATCTCCAGCCCTTTTTATGTATTTTGAAAAAAATTTTTAGTTGTTGATGGACCTTTATTTTTGTTTATTTATATGTGGTGCTGTGAATCGAACCCAGTGCCTCACATATGCTAGGTGAGTGCTCTACCACTGAGTCACAACCCCCGCCCCGCGGAATCTTGCTAGGTTGCGTAGGATTTTGCTTAGTTGCTGAGGCTGACCTCAAACTTTTGATCCTCCTGCCTCAACCTCCTGAGTCACTGGGATTATAGGTAGGCACCACCATGCCCAGCTGTCAATTTTTTTGTACCCTCATTTTATTTCTGTTTGACTTAATCCTTTTATGCTACTTAAACCAAATCCACATTTTTTAAAATGTGAAGTGTAAGTCATATGTGTGAGTGCCATTCAGAAATCCCCCCCACCCCAGCACTGAGAATGGAATCCAGGACATGGTATGAGTTCCCTTCAAACATCAGTTAGCAAAGTAACAGGGCTAAGAGTCACGTGTGTGTGTGTGTGTGTGTGTGTGTGTGTGTGTGTGTGTGTGTTATTGGGGATTAAACCTAGGGACTTTATCACTGAGCTGTATCCCCAGCCTTTTTTCCTTTTTGAATTTTGAGATAGGGTCTCCCTAGGTTCCCCAGGCTGACCTTGAACTTGCAAACCTCCTGCCACATCCTCCCAAGTCACTGGGCTCACAGGGGTGGGCTGCCACTCTCAGGTAGATGTCAGTGCCTCTTAGACAGAAGTTATTTCATTGTTCAAATCTCATACACAGAATGCTGGCACGACAAGAGCATGGAGATCCCAAGCCATCCTTTAGCTTCTAGAAGCAAGAACTGAGGCTGATGGGAGGTGGAGCCGCTGGTTAGGAGGTGGCTGGTGTGACGTGCTGCTTCCCCAGCACATCACACCTGGCTTATGGAGTGCTGGGGTGACACAGTGCGGTCACAAGGGAGGCCTGCACTTTTGGATGCTCTAGAACCACACCGGGCTATTCCATCAGCACAGAAAGTTCCATTCATTGAACAGCCTGAGCCCCTAGATTGGGCACAATGATTGAAGAACTCAAATGTTTGTACACCGAACAGATTCCTCAGTTTATAGAGGAGTATACTGATCACTTCTCCACTCGAAGACACTTTCTAAATCAAGGCCTTCCTATAGCTGGGCTATATTGAGAATTCTTTGAGAAATCTCTGCTCATTTCAAGAGTAAGCTGGTTTCTTGTTTTACTAGGCCTGAGGTTGATCGAGAATGGATGTGTAGCTGTGGACCTGTTGAATGTAGGAGACACTTCCCCGTCTTTTCCTCTGAGATTCACGGTTGCTTTTCGTTCCCTGAGATGGCTTAGGGTGATAATTAGAATATGCGGGTGCCCAGTCAATTGGACATCAACTTCCTGCATATTAACCTTGGCAGTGAGGTGCTGCTAATAATGCATGTGTTTCTTGGGTCTGGCACCGAGTGGTAATTATTACCCCCTCTACTTCTGTTTGTGACACAGACAGGTGTCAAACTGAGCTGGACCACCCACTCAGGAGCAAAAGTGCTCTGGGAGGGTGCCCCTCTCTCTTTTCTGGTCAAATAATGAAATTGACATAATCAAATTAATAATAAAAACTGCCTAGTTAATGTCATGTCCAATTTTTCAAACCTAGGTTGTAATACAAGATCATTCCTTGGGAAGGGGTATTGAAGCTCAGAATCTGAGTGTCACGGAAACCCACAAAAGCACTGAAAAATTATTTTACTGAAATAGTAAAATAATACATATTAATGGATGAGGCTTTTTTAAAAGTCACAATAGCTACTATTTGTGGAGCTTTTATCATGTGTTAAATGTTTTATGGATAATTTCATTAATTTTACAAAACTCTCCCCTCAGCCAGGCATGGTGGCACATGCCTATAATCCCACCAGCTCTGTAAGCTGAGGAGGAGGATTTCAAGTTGGAGCCCAACTGGGCAGTGTAGAAAGACTGAGATTCAAGAAAAAGGGGGGAGGGGGTGGCTGGAGGTATGGCTCAGTGGTAGAGAGCAACCCTGAGTTCAATTTCCAGTACCAAAACAAAGCGAAACAAAACAAACAAAACCCCTAAACAAATAGAAACTCTCCCCAGACATTTAGCATGTGTGCATTTATAAAAATTTGGTTTACTCTGGGCACAGTGGCACACACCAATAATCCCAGAAGCTTGGGAGGCTGAGGCAAGAGGATCACAAATTCAAAGCCAGTTTCAGCAAGGTATCGAGGCCCTAAACAACTTAGTGAGACTCTGTCTCAAAAAAACACGGGGATCCTGGGAATGTGGTTCAGTGGTTGAATGCCCCGACGTTCAATCCCTGATTTAAAGAAAAAAAAAAAGAAAAAGAAATTGGTTTATGATTACATTAGGAATGTACCTATCAAAATAAGAAGATCTATCTCCCTTAGAGAGGTCCATTTTTTTTTTTTTTTAATTCAGCATCAGATCCTTTAAGTATTACTGAGCAGGCTATACTTTTGTAAACTTCCCTTTTTTAAAAAAATTTTTTGTAGTTGAAGATGGACAGCATGCTTTTATTTATTTATTTATATGTGGTGCTGAGGATCGAACTCAGTGCTTCACACATGCTAGGCAAGCACTCTGTCACTGAGCTACAGCCTCCAGTCCTAAACTTCCTTTTTTTAGTTAAGATTATTATTATTATTTTTTTACTTGTGCTGGGGATTGACCATGGACTTGCACCTTCAACACATCCTCTACCACTGAACTACACCCCTTACTTCTAAGATTATTTTTTTCAATTGTAGAAAATAATAAGCAGGAAAAAAAACTAACAGATATACAACAAATGTTAATCAATCATGTTAATCATCGCCCACATCAAGCAATATGACATTGCCTGTATCTTGGAAGCAGTGCTGAGCTTTCTTACTCCTTCTTCATCCAAAGTCCCTGTTCCTGCAGAGGTAGCTCCCATTCCTGCTCAGGACTGGGCCCTTGTTTCCCACTGTGTCATACCTAAGAAACACCATGTATTGGTACAGTGCAGTATTGTCTCCTTTGGTAACTTACAACCATCTGTATTGTTAGGTCTGGCCTAATTAACCTATAGTTGGCAGAAATGATTGTCCATGAGCTTCTGGTTTGCACCCAATATTTTTTTTTCCCCATACTGAGGATACTGAACCTAGGTTCTCACTAAATTGCTGAAGTTGACTTCAAGCTTATGATCCTCCTTTCTCAGCCTCCTGAGCACTGACTGAGACTATAGGTGCACACCACCAAGCCTGGCTTTGTACCTGGCTCTGAGTGGTATTTTCCCTTTGTGACATATTACCTGTTAGAGCTCTCTGTGACACTGGGGACATGCTATCTCTTTCATTTTTGTATCATCATAGTACACGATGTACCTTGCCCAGGCAGATAACTAATAGACATTTTTTTTGAGAAATGTCTGGATATGGTTGAGTGCAGAACATGCCAGCTATTTTTTTTCCCCACTGCTGGGGATGGAACCCAGAGTCTTGCATGTGCTAGGCAAGTATTCTACCACTGAGCTACATACAAGTCTACTTCCTCATATTTGTTTTTGTGAATGTTATAAATAGCCAAGTAAAAAATTAATAGAATGAAGGAAAGATGAGAAATTATTGGGTATATAGAAATTGGATTACACAGAATCTACCTTCATAAAAGCTAGAAAAATAAAGTTTAATCACCATCCCACAGAGTATAAGAAATAATCAGAACTGGATAATATTGTTGAACAATTTGAACATCCTCTGGTAAGTACTTCTATAGCTCTCAATGAATTGACTAGAACTAACACATACCTTTTCTTCAAACCATTGGACTTGGCAATAGTTAACTCATTAAGGTCAATAACAGTGACATTCTTCGGTTCTGTGTTATTTTGCTTGATAGTCCCCTTCTAAATGTTTCATGAATCAGAAACAAGACCGGCAGCGTGCGGTGGCTCATGGCTATAATACCAGAGACTCTGGAGGCTGAAGCAGGAGGGTGGCAAGTTCAAAGCCAGTCTCAGCAATTTAGTGAGTCCCTAAGCACTGAAGTGAGACCCTGTCTCAAAATAACAAATAAAGGTGGCTGGGGATGTGGCTCAGTGGTTGAGCATCCCTGGGTTCAATCCCTGTTACCAAAAAAACAAAACTAAACAAAACAAAAACCCAGGACCAACCAACCAACAAACAAAAATCCACAAGACTTCAAAGGGTTAACAAATGCTGACTAGATTTCAAGGATGTAGTAGGAAATCATTTCCTAGCTTAAGCACCTAAAATATGCTGTCATCAAAGTCCAACACGTTTGTACCTTGTGAGATATTTATTTTTATATATATATATTTTTTTTGCTGGGGGGGGGCGGGTACCAGGGATTTAATTCAGAGGCACTCAGCCACTGAGCCACATCCCCAGCCCTATTTTGTCTTTTATTTAGAGACAGGGTCTCACTGAGTTGCTTAGCGACTCACTTTTGCTGAGGCTGGCTTTGAACTTGAGATCCTCTTGACAGCCTCCTGAGCCGCTGGGATAACAGGTCTGCACCACTGTGCCCAGCTTTATATTTTTGATGTAATGTCTACTCTGCTAATTCCTAGGACAGTTTGTGCAATCATTTGCTAAGCTTTTAATTATTTCGTGTAGACATAAACATTTATAAGCATAAAGCTACAATAATAAAAACCAGTTGCAGTCTAAGGTGGACAGAAAGATTGTATATAGAAAAATGGGAAAAGTATGGAATACACTTAGGACTTGATGTAATGTATATATATGTATGGAATCTATTTTGCTTATTTCCAGTACCGGGATTGAACACCAAGGCCTCAGGCATGCTAGGCAAGAGCTCTACTGCTGAGTCACACCCCCAGCCTTCTAATACACGGAAAACTGCTCGGACAATTTGCAGAAGTTCTAGGGCAGACTGCACACCCCTGCTCAGAAACCACACCCCTGGAACCATGCGTGGTTGTGACACATCTTTTCCATGAAGTGTTCCTAGTAAATGTTGAATGAGCGAATGAAAATGTTCAGTGCTGTTCTTCTACAAACTAAATAAAAAACTTAGTTGTCCAGGATAAAAAAAGTAACTAGTCATTTTAATAACTCGTATGTATGCAAAATGTTTTATTTATTTATTTTGGCTCTGGGTATCAAACCCAGGGCCTCGTGTATGCTAAGTACACGCTCTCCAACTGAGTTACACTCCCAAATTGTTCTGCTGTATTCACATGAAATGAAGAATAAACTGTCCTGCAGTCCATGTACATATCTAATTTCGATGTCCTCCGCTGGCCTGCACACATGGATTAATAGTTACTTTATACTTTTTAGTCTATAACTAATGCAAGATTCTCAAAGAAATGGTTTCCTAGCAGAAATGACTGATACCATTGTGGAAAGAGATGTTATTCAGGACATTATCTATTTTATTCTTCAGTCAAGGTAACTCATCTACTTTTTAGACTTAAACTTCTAAAGAACATTGCTATGATCTGAAGAGATTGGCCATAAAACTATTTGTATTGAAAACTTAGCCAGCACGCCTCCAGTGAACTTCATTCATTAGCATCCTCGATGGCAAGGTTTCCAGATCTCAGTGTTCATTTTATACTTTAATTTGGTTAGTAGGTCTTTGTTTAATCGTCCTATTGAAAGGAGAACAAAAGCGGTTTAGGTGACACAGTAATGCACTATATTTTATCTCTTGAAAAAAAGCCTGACAAAGTCAGAATACTCTGATAGCCTCGGATTTTCTTCAGGACGTTTGGAACCACAAATCAGACCGAGGATAAAGATCCTCCCTGTACTTACTGCCAGACACCTTTGGAAGAGAAACACCTTGTTGGCCACAGAAATTATGCTTTGCCAGTTACACCTGGCCCCAAAGGCAGATTATCACACCAGAAGAGCAGCTCAGTTTCCTGCGAGTGTCTATTTCTTAAATACCGTCGCCTCCAATAAAATCACTAGCCAGGTAAGTTCTTTTCCTGACTGCCTCTCTTTATAAAGTATGGATGCCACTCAAATGATAGTGCCGATAAATGAAAACGGGTCACACTTTACTGACAACGGGGAAACCTCTAGCCCTGCAAAGGGAAATACCTCTCATTCCTCTGCATCAGTTCAGTCACAGTGGCTCCTCCCACTCCTGCTGCTTGACACTTTCTTCTCTCTCAAAAGTCAAACCCGTTTTTTCTCATTGTTTGGGCTACCTGCCATTTTTCTCATCATTAAGTCATGCTCCCTGGTTTATTCCTGTCCTCTCAGCCAGTACAGGCCTTTTCTTTTCCTGCTTTGTTGAACTTCATTTAAGGAAAGTAAAGCAATCTCTGCTTCTCATTGCAATGTTTGTGATTTATAAGTTGGTCTCTTTTTCTTCTTTATTCCTTTTTGGAGATTGACTATGACCGACTTTCTAACTTTTCTTTGTAACATAGATGTTTTATTTCCTAATCCACATTTCTTTTTGCAGTTTTTTGAACTTCCTTTGCTTTGTGTCACAGACAGCCATCCAGTAGAGACTGAGACCACCAGTTCATTTCACACAGGCCACTGAACAGTCGTAAGATGGTGACAACTTTTGGTCTCTAGTGACCTGGACTGGATTCGACTCACTGACCTAGAGGTGAAAGGCTCTGTATTCCATTACTAATCCCTTGAGCCATCCAGCCCCCTGAAAATGATTCTTTGGTTTTATTATTGCAAAGACCATTTATAAAATCATGAACTGGATTTAGGAAAGCAACCATGAAATAGCAAGGGACAACAAACTGATTGAAATTCCTTAAATGTAGTGTGGGCTGAAGTCTCTCAGACAGTAGGATTGGGGGAAAAGTTCTATCTAGGCACCTCCGTTATTATTTCAGTAGCATGACCTGCTCACTTAAACGTGGCAACTTTAGACCCACTGACCATGCCTCAAGGAACTAAATCCTAAATAAAGAAAATGGAAAAGCAAACTATGAAATAGCCAATAATCTTTATTTCGCACTTCCCCCACCCCTCATCCTTCTCCAAAAAGCACTAATGGGTATATTTGTGCATGTGAAAATACTGTATAAAGTATTTAGAATGATCTCAAATTAATAAAACAAAAACCACATATCTCAACATAGATGCTTTGTTGTTTTTGAAGGGATAGAAAAATTCTGGCCTTTGGAACAAGGAGGGTAATGATATCCTGCACTCTTAAAAGGTCTACTCCATTTCCACTGATTTGCAGCTTAACATTCATGGCAGAAAACCACATTTCTGTAATCACATAATGTTTTAAAACATGACTAATTCACACACTAATATCAATTGATTTGGCAATAAAAAAATCACATTTTCTATTAATATATTTGTATTAGGTTCAAAGCCCATATGCTAATATTCAAGATATCCATTACACGGGCCCAAACTGGGATTATTTTGAAATCAAGTAAAAGTCCATATTTATTCCAAAAGTTGCTAAAATATGCTAATAAAGTTAAATTTGATGTTTTTACATTAAAAATAAAATATTTGGTTTACCTTTCAGATATCTATAACATATAATAAATAGTGGGCAGTATAGTAATATAATAAAGTTTTGTGATACCCTGAAATTTGATGAGTTTTCTTTAAAAAAAAATTCATAATATACTTCATTTCAGCCTTAAAGCACAATATCAATGAACAAATTTGTAGAAATAGAACAATATAAACACAAAATGCTACAGTATGTTTTTTTTTTTTTCCTTTTTTTTACTTCCATGGAACCTATATGTCCTTTTAATGTCAAAGAAATTTACAAAAACAAAACAGATAACAAACAAAACAATTTCAAATCATAAACTCTAGATTTAAATTGCTTTGTTTTCCTTCCAACTGCTAGGGTCCTTTTCCCCGACAACGTTTTGGGCACTGCACGGGTCCATTCAGCTCAAGGTAAATCACTCTGAACTATGGCTCTTTTTCTCTAGGCTCTTTGCTTATATACAGCAGTAATTACAGACATGGCTGAAATCACCGTGGATTTCAGAGAAAGCCAGAATTAAACACGATAAAAATTTAAAAAATAACTACTTCATAAATATTTATTATTTACATTAAGGGAAATTTTTTAGTATGAAGAGTTTTTTATACAAGTTGGTGAAATGTACAAGCAGTGAGAAGTGACTCCAGCAGTTTAAAGGGCAAAATTAGAATGCAACAGAGATATAAAATACGTTAAACAAAAATAATTTGCGCAGAAGCAAACAGGACATGATAGAAACCTTTTTCTTAAAAAATATAAGGTATTTCACAAAAGCCTGAACATTTTACATGTTAGTACTAAAAATGGGGTTGGGGGGGAAGCTTCATATATTCTCATCACAAAAATATTTACCAATACTCCAACTGGAGTTTTCTTTTATGTTATTATGATTATCTTACTATAGAGGGAAGGAGTTGAAAACTGTATACAGACTAATGATATCATCCTTAAATTACAGTCAAGGCAGTTTACACATTATTTTCTCATCTAATACCTTAATGAAAAGGCCCTGGAGAGAATGAAGGAAATCAAAAGGGAAGATGTATGGTCTTTTTTATTAATAATACTTGTCACTGGTAATAGAAAAATGGAGGTGGGCAGCCCTGAGGCCACACCTCTAGTGTAGAGTTCTCCTTGTCACACCACCACCGAACCATAGGCCAGTGTGTTCAGAAGGGAAAATCCAGAGTGGATGGCGCGTTCTTGTCCTTGGTCTTCCCAGATTCACTGTCTAGAGGGATCAGGGGGACGGGATGCAGAACTGCACCAGCTCCCTCCAGAGGAGCCAGGGACGAAGCCCAAGCTGACACTGCTTGGTCCAGTCCGTGTGGAGCGGTCAGTGTGCTCGGTGCTTCCTTTTCTTGTGCTTCTTATCCTTCTTCTTGTTGGCACACTTGGGACAGAACCATTGCATTTCTTCTGGTGGTGCGGCCATTATTCCCACACAGGGCCTAACGTTAGAAATAGATTCAAAGAAACAAGTTTTATATATGTTGATTCTTTTTCTTTCAATGTTTTAAAATAATTTTTGGAGTCTATGAAATATTTCCCAGAAATCAAAGTTAAATGGCTTGGATTTATGTAGCACTCTTGTTGGGCATTTGCTTATATTTTATTTATTTATTTTTATCGTTTGTTCTACTTAGTTATACACGGGAGCAGGACTGCATTTTGACTCATTGTTCACAAATGCAGCACAACCTTCCATTTCTCGGTTGTGCGTGATGTGGAGTCACAGCATTCAAGAAATTATACGTGTACATAGGGTAATGATGTCACTCTCATTCCACCATCTTTTCCACCCCCTGCGATTACATTTTATAATGCCTCTTTTACAGGCCCCATTGGAGACTTTAATTAGTTCATTCATTCTTTCAGCCAGGAGTAGTCTAATTCTTCTGAGCAATGGCTTTGTTTTTATTTTCTAGATATCATACATCATAACTGAACAGACATCTTTTAAAATCTGATATTTTAAAGACAAAATAAGAAGATTGTATATATTTTGGTCACATTTCTTCAGTTTTGGTGAATTACTGAAGAGGTTTAAGAAACAGATAAGCTGTCTTTATTTCTGCAGTTTGTACTAAGTTTACCTAGAGCTCACCTTTTAATGGGATTTTCTGTAATGTTCCATTAATGGAGAGGAAGGAAAGGGAAGCGTCTACATCTCCTTTCATTTTATTTTTTATTTTTCATTTTTTGGGGCGCTGAGGATTGGACACAGACTCTTGTGTACTGGGTTACATCCCAGCCCTGTTTATTTTGAGACAGGGTTTTTCTAAATTTCTGAGGCTGGCCTGGAACTTGGGATCCTCCTACTTTAGCCTTCAGTGTCACTGGGAGTAGAGGCGAGTGCCCCCACACCTGGCTTCCTCTCATGTTTTCCCCCTCAGCATTTGTTAATTGTTTATTTACCAAGAAAAACTATTCCTTAGCCCACATATTCATGTTTTATAGTTCAGGAGCACAAGTTGGTTACAAACTTTTAAGGAATTCAATCCAAATACATTCTTTATATTCCCCAAATCACTTTGCATTCTGAAAGATACCAGCCCTCTTCACCTCCTCAAGATCTTCCATGGAATCATAATTTCTATAGAAATCTGCATACGGCTTCTCTCTTGGTTTAGCCACAGACTTACAGAGAGCTGCAACCCCATGAATGCTCCAAAAATACGAAATCACAGAGCTTGGCCAGAAGACCCCGCATCTGAGGTTTCGTCAAAGCCATGGCAGAAGCCATGGCAGCTACTGTCCTCCACACCAACGTCCTTCCTGGCTGATGAGGTGCATTTCTCCTCTACTTTATTTTCACAAAAAGGGTATATAAGCAAAATATCCAGAACTGAGGCTGAAGAACAACACTGCTCTTGGTCTTTGAGATTAGCCTCATTTTCTGTGCTGCATGATTTCGCTCCACGTGTTGCTCCGAGGAGGGGAGCTGCGTTGGTCTGAAGGCCCTAAGCTGTGCTGTCCTGACTGAGCAGCAGCCACTGCGTGCGGCTGGAGGTGCTCTGAGACTCACCAGTGGTACCAGTCGTCACAGTCGTCACAGCCGATCATCGGACTCCCATCATCAGGTTTGTTACAACCAGGACAGATCCAGATCTGATTGCCCCACTCATCTCGGATCTGATGTTATCATAGGGGAAGGAGCAGAAATGGGGAACAGGGAAGAAGAACCAAAAAGAGGCCAGATAGGAATTATTATGTTATACTTATAAACTGGATAAACTGACAAATTAAGCTAAAAATATCATAGATTAGCACTTTTCAAAGCCATGATCATGGACATCAGTGTTCTGGAATCATGTGAAAAAGAAAAAGCTCAATGATAAGACACTTCTAATGAATATCCTAAACTCTATAGTCATAAAAAGCCAAAGTATTTTTATGATAATCTGTGAGCATATCTAAAAAATCCTTTACCAGAATTTTTTAATGATTAGGGTCTTCAAGGCAGTGACGACATTCCTGAAAACTACAGAGTTCACCGTGTGTAGTTCCCTCCATCACATTCCTCGGCATGGGATTAATACATGTGCCCGTGTGCAGGTGTCCCCTTATTACTCATTAGCCAAACCCTTCCCCTGAACTGGATGATAAGATCAAGGATATAAAAGAGTAGTTACTAAGTAACTTTCCATTCCCTTTATGGCATTTTTAGAAAAGTACAATCAACTAAAGGGCAAATGAAATAAGGGGCTCAGGAGGCCAAAGAGCTACACATTTAAACATTATTTTGCTATAAATATTGTAGGCTCTGAATTTACTTTATTAACCTAGCAATTCTAAATACGTAAGCATCCCCAATTGTACCACTTCCTCAAATTTCACATTATCAAAATGAATCTGGGGGAAATACTTCTGCAATAGGGGAATAAAGGCAATAAGTAAAAGCTAAATTTTAAAATTTATTTTTATTTATTTGTGTTTGTTTATTTCTTTATTTATTGTACTGGGGATTGAACCTAAGGGCATGTGACCCCTGAGCCACATCCCCAGCCCATTTTTCATTTTTTATATTAATTTTATTTTTTTGTATTTTTAACTTTGTGTGTGTGTGTGTGTGTGTGTTTCCGTTTTTTATTTTGAGACAGGGTCTCTAAGTTGATTAGAGCTTCTCTAAGTTGATTAGGGACTCGCTAAGTTGCTGAGACTGGCCTTGAACTTGTGATCCTCCTGCCTCAGCCTGCCAAGTCACTGGGATTATAGGCCTGTGACTCTGCACAGCTAAAGCCAACTATTTTTGCAAAAATCTCTACAAGGCCAATTACAATGATATAAAAACTTCCTAAGGAACCTGGTGGGTAGCTCTGACCTAGTCTTTTCTAATTTCAGGAGAGACTCTCAAGGGGACAGGACCAGCAGACACCATGCACCAGCTCTCCTGGGGTGACACCGCTCTGGCATCCTATGCCCGGGGCCTCTCGTGCATGGGCAGTCCTGCTGCTGGTTGACCTTTCTTGTAATTATCAAGCTGAGACTGTGCGACATAAGAAATTCAACATAACATTCATAATTACACCCACCACTTCACAGTTTACTAAGTGCTTTCAAATATATACTACTACTTTATTTAACCATTGTAAAACAAGCTTTGGATAGGTTAAGAATGAGAAAACTATAGCTACTAGAATTTAGGTGACATCTCTAACACCATACCTTTAGGCAGTAACAAGATCAGCCTTTTTGCCCTAATCACACATTCTGTCCTGTCTACAAAGTGTCTCGTTAGGAATTAGAAGCCTTTTCAACAACAGTGTCAATTCCAATCAGACCCATCCCCACAGAGTTAGTGCAAACATCCACTATAAACAAATGGATGTTGAGGAGATTAAGTATAAAGTTTTTCCTAATTAACACATGTGGAGAGCTGTTGCCTAGATTAAACACCTATACAACTGGTCCTTCAATTATTCAATTTGATGATCACAGTTTTTTATATCACATCTTCTATTCTGTCTTGAATTGACAATATTTTTGTAAATTTTTCATATCTGTATTCTCTCTGAATATATTGAATATTTTCTTTTTCTATTTTGTTTCACTGGAATGTTTCAAATACTTAATTATTTGCTGAAATTTCCTTCTTAACTCCTTTAAGAATGTAATGTTTCATGGTTTGTAACAGGAGATGTTGTGAGTGCCCCTGACACTTCCCACAATGCCTTCCACCACTAAGATAATGCATCCCAGTCTCCATAGCTGGAGCCATACGATGTCGATGCTTCAATGCACCAAAAACGTGTTGTGCGTGTGTACTCTACAGTGCCCACAGAGCGTTTCTTTATTTCTGTTTTTTTAATTTCTCTTTTCTTTTTGGCGGTACTGGGGATTGAACCTGGGCCTTGGTCAAGCTAGGCAGGCAATCTACCTCTGAGATACATCTCTAGTTCTCAGAATCTATAAGTACGTCATTACTAGACTGGATTCAGGGTGTGAATAAAATCTGATACTGGTAAGTATGGGGAAAACACTTAAAAAGAATCCTGGGATGATGTGGACTTATTCAATATGGTGGGTTTTACATCTAAAGTCATGCTTGGATACTTGGGAAGCTCTGTGGCCCAAAAGTTCATTTCTATTTAATAATCTGGATCTTAGCCAATAAAATATAATTAGTGTTGTAACTCAGAAACACCAGCTGGCTCATAAAATCTATGCATATTACATAAATTATATTCTTAAGTGAATAATGTAATTGCTTGATCAAGAAATTCAATATGGAATTTAAATTTCATTAGTCATCTATATAAATTCTACCTTGAGATTACCGTATATAGGCATATGGTCATATTCCAAAATAATATAAAGTAAATGAAAAACAATGCTTTGACATTATTCGTGGAGACCAAATATGCAAACATTGTAATGCTCTTTAACCAAAAGCTCGAAAATACAATGAATACTTTTCTGGTCCTGAAGGGTTGCCTCCAAGATTCAATGATGATACACACGTCACTCATGATAGGTTCTCAAGTAATGCTCTCTTCACTACTGTGACAATGAAGTACACATACCACATAGGTGCTGACTGTCTCAGTGACCACACTTCGCACAGGGGCTTTGGAGCTTCCTGCTCCAGAGATGGCAGGGGACGGAGATGGCATCAGAGCTGGGCACGCTGCGGCCTGGGCGAGGAGTGGCAGTGGTAGGGGCGTAGGGCTCACGTGCACAGGTACAGGGGCTGGGGCTGGCGGTGGGGTTTTGGGTCTATTCAGAGAAGGGGCTGGCTTAGCCTCGGGGGCTGGAACCACTTTGCTGATGACACTGTTAACAAAAGAGAAAAGTAGAAGTCAAAAATCAGATAATTGAATCAAACCACATATTTTAAAAAAATTATCACAAAATAACTTACTTCTTTTAGTAGCAAAATATTTTTTTAGAAGTCCAGAGACAGTTAAAGAACTCAGAGTTCAAGGTCTTTATCAATTTACCTCAACTTGTTTGGACTGATTTTTATCTTCCCAAATTTCTCCTCAATGGCCCGTTATTTAGAACTTCTTTTTGCACTTTATATATGTGCTTTTTCATAGAAATGCACTTTATATATGTGCTTTTTCATAGAAATGCAATAGATGGGTTATCCTTTCCTGTGGCTGAATCATATACCCTGTGTTGGCTTCAGATGAGTCTCCTTCTCTCCTCCAGCAGGCACTGTGCTAAGGCCCACAGGTGTTTTTATATTTTTGTTCTTTGCAATTCTGCCTTTGTAGATATTCAGAAACAATACATACTGTTATTATTTGATGTGCTTTAAGGAGTGTGTGTGTGTATCCTTTATAACCAGTTTTTCCCACTTAGTTTTTTTAATTTTAATTTTTTGCAGGGCTGGGAAATCAAACCCAGGAGTGTTCTACCACTGAGCCATGTTGCCAAACCCTTTTTATATTTTGAGACAAGGCCTTGGCTGAGTTGCCCAGGCTGATCTTGAACTCTTGAGTAGCTGGGATTGCAGGTATGGGCCATCTTGCCCAGTTCCCACTTACTTTGATGTCTCTTGGTTTATCCATGTTGATACACATAGATCTATACAATTTATTCATTTAAATTACTATAGAATATTCCATGGTATGAAAAAGCTGACTTTTTTGTCAACTTTTTAAAGGTAGAACATATCCATTTGTAAGTGTTACATGTTAGCTTGTAATTATGCTTAAGAATTTCCCTAAGTTCTACTTCAAGAAATAAAGGTGCTGGGCCACCAACTGCCACTCCCCACCATCACCAAACTGCTCTCTAAAATGACTGTATCGCTGGGTATGGTGGCGCACACCTGTAATCCCAGCAACTCTGGATCACAAATTTGAAGCTAGTCTCATCAACTCAGCTAGGCCCTAAACAACTTAGTGAGGCTGTGTCTCAAAATAACAAAAATGGGCTGGGGGTGTGTCTAAGTGGTAGAGCACTCTCTAATACCAAACAAAACGACACAAAACAAACTGCCTGTATCAGGGACTGGTGATGCAGCTCAGTGGCAGAGCATCTGCCCAGCATGTGTAAGGCCCTGGGTTTCATCCCCCAGCACCACAAAAACAGTCAAATAAATAAATTAATAAATGAAACAACTGCACTAATGTCTCACTACTGTTTCACACTTAATTTCTGTTATGGTTTAGATGTGGTATTCCCCAAAAGCTTAGCTGTGAGACGATGCAGGTATATTTAGAGGTGAAATGAAGAGGTTATGAGAGCTGTAACTTCATAGTGGATTAAGCCACTGACGTGGATTAACTGGGTGGTAACTGGAGGCAGGCTGGGCATGGCTGGAGTAAGCAGCCCATGGGGGTGTGCCTTAGGGTTTATATTTTGTTCCTGGTGAGTGGAGCTCTTTCTCTGCACCCTGTCATGTCCTGCCTTTCTTCTGCCACACCCTTCTGCCATGATGTTCTGCCTCACCTTGGGCCCAGAGCTAAGAAGTCAGCCAACCATGGACTAAACCTCTGAAACTGAGTCAAAATAGACTTTTCCTCCTCTAAGTTGTTCTTGTCAGTGACAAAAAACTAAAATAACTTGTGAGGCTCTACTTTTTTTACAAAGTAAAAATAAACAGTCACCTCTGAGGGATGTAGTGAGAACCTCAACATAAGTAAAGACTTCAAACGTTAAATTATTCCAATAAGTCCACCATTATTTAAGCAAATAACCAGTTACTGGAGTCGGAGGTGCAGCTCAGTGGTAGAGATGTGCCTGGCATGCTTGATTCTCTGTGTTCGATCCTTAACATACAAATACCACCACCACCAATAAACCCCTCAATTACTGCTGTCTAATTGCTTCCTGCTTATTTCCTCAAGTATGATTACCTTCCTAATTTGGATGGGGCCAAAGACTAAGATAACTTAACAGGTCTGTTTATGCAGGAGACACTTGATAAATGCATAACATAATTAATAGTGAATATTTATTGAGCATTTACTTTGTGCCCAGATTCTCTAAACACTTGAAAGCCAATTCTGGGCTGGGCACTGCACTAAATGTTTTCTTGCCTTACCTCATTTGATACTCATGACAATCAAATGAGGTAAGCTGAGGTATTCTTTGTGCAGATGAGAAACAAAGGCAGAGAAAGTAATTACCTTGTACAAATTTATATAGATTACTGTGTGACACAGCCAGGATTTAGAGTAGGTTGACTTTAGAACCAGGGACCTTAACTACCCTACACTGCCTCTCAGTGCTCACTAATGAGGTTTGCTTTATATACAAGAGAGGAGTTCAAAGTTATTGCTATGCATTTATGTCCAGAGGGGAGGAATTCTCTAAAATTATAAAACGTACTATTTTTGAATGCCGTTTTCCATAATGGTTTAATACACGGTTGCCAGAACCAAAACTAAACAGAAAAGCAAGAACCCACAGAGAGAAGAACAGGTGTTTTTGCCCTGAGAGAATTTTACACATTAGGCAAATCTAATTTTTTTTTCCTTTTTTGTAATAGGGATTGAACTCAGGGGCACTTGACCACTGAGCCACATACACAGCCCTATTATTTTATTTAGAGACAGGGTCTCACTGAGTTTCTTAGTGCCTCACTTTTGCTGAGACTAGCTCTGAACTCTTGATCCTGAGCCGCTGGGATTACAGGCGTGCACCACCACACCTGGCTCTACTTTTTGTTTTGATAAAGAAGATATCAAAGCCCAGGACCTGTGCAAAGTAGAAAGTCTACCAGAACTCCTTACTCATATCAAGGGGTTCCAAAGGACTACAAAAGAAGGTGAAAATGAAATCAGAATCCCATGTACACCTCTGATGTTCTAGGATCTTATATTTAAAGTAATCTAGATTTATAATGCACATAAGCACCAAGCACAAATCATCCTGAGAGGAATTGACTTAAAATATAGGCCTTCTATTATTAATACAGTAAATAGTTAAGAAAAAAAGCAATACATAAATAAAGATAACCAGACACTGAGGATGTGAGGTAATATCAGGCAGAACAAGAAGACATAACAGCCAGTAAAGAGAGACCCATATAAATACCACGGTTACTAGAATTGCCAACTTTAAAATAACTCTGCTTAGTTTTAAAAAAAGGGCAAAGCTTGAAAATATCTGCAGGTGGCAGAAAATCATGATGAGTGACCCAGCAGATTTGAAAAGGCCCACACAGACCTAGGAATGAATAACTTCAGTATCAGATTTAAAACTCGCTTGGTAGATTTAAAGGCAGATTAGAAATAAATACAAAATTATAAGCTGAGTAGTAGGACACAAGAAACTTTTTAGAGTATAACCTGAAGAAGCAAAGAGAATATAACGAAAAGATCTCAATAGTATGTATGATCACATCTCTGGAGGAAAAACAGGCAGAGACAAATGTTAACAAAGAAAATCTAAAACTTTTACAGAACTGATGAAAGATACTAATCTGCAGATTTAAGAAGCTCAACAAACCTCAGGCAAGATAAATAAAACTAAAATCTCTATGAAGGCACAACAAAGTGAAGCCATAAAACATTACAGATGAGAAAAATCTGAAGAGCAGTGAGGTGCCTTCTCAACCAGCAATGATAAAATCTAGAAGACAGCGGAATAAAATCTTCAATGTGTCAAAGAAAAATAAATTTTGTCTTTGAAAATGTATTTTAGAAACAAGGGTGAAAAAAAAAAGACATTCTCAGGCAAACAAAAGCTAAGGATTTGCCACCTGAAGGCCTTTACTAAAAGAAACTCAAAGGAGAAATCCTCAGTATTTTTGACCCTAAATCCCCTTTACATTCTTCAAAATGAAGAAGCTTTAAAAAGGTGTACTGTACTTTTCAATATGTGTCATATTAAAAGTTACACTGAGAAATTTTAAAATATTTATTTTAAAATAAATATTTAATGTTTATTTAATGTTTTAAATAAACATTTAAAATAAATATTCATCTAAAAATAGTAGTGCAGGGGATGTAGTTCACTGGTTAAAGTACCTGCCTAGCATGTGTGAGGCCCTGGTTTCAATCCCCAAGATTGCAACAACAAAAAATGAGACACCTAAAAGTAACAACAATGAACCCGTTACACATTAACAGATGACATCTTATTTTTGTTGTGTGTGAAAATGACTATATTTTCAAAGACAAAAAAATTTGTGAAGACTGGCAATATTGTATATTTTTGCAAACCTCCTTTAGTGCATGCATATGTAAATGGGAAAAGGAATATTTTAAAGGTCTTTTCAGATAATAGTGTAAATTCATCTCTGATACCTCACCAAAATCCAACAAGTGGTAATCTTTTTAAAGTCAGGTGCAATCTGTGCAATTTGAAATCATATGATGAGCTTCTCGTATTCTTTTTTTGAATACTTTTTTAGTTATAGATGGACACAATACCTTTTAGATTTTATGTGGTGCTGGGGATTGAACCAGTGCCTAATGTGTGCTAAGCAAGCGCTCTATCACTGAGCCACAACCCCAGCCCAAGCTTCTCATACTCTGTTACACTAAAATTCATTCATCTGTGCAGCAATTTGAGATGGGGTCTCACAATGTTGTCCAGGCTGGACTTGAATTCCTGGGCTCAAGTGATGCTCCTGCATAGCTGTGATTACAAGCATGAGTCACCATACCCAGTTTTGTCTACCACTCTGGATACATCATTTACTCACAAATAATTTTATAACAACAAAGAGAGATAAAAGGGAGACAACAGGATTGATAGGTCGGAACGACTGATAGGTCAGAACTTAGAAACCTACTTGCAAAGAATTTAGGAATTTACCATTTTAAATCACACACACACACACACATAATTAGTGCATTTCAATGACACAGAATAAAGGCATATTTGTACATGCAAGAATATACTTTCATCATATTCATGTTCATTTCCCATTTTGTTTCAGCTTTAATTTTTGTTAGCTATTTTGTTTGTTGGAGTAAAGACTGAACCTACTGCCTAAAATAACTGATATTCACGTGCTCTAATGACAGCGGTCATCTGCAATTGAGAATCAGCTCAATTATGAGTTGTAAGGTGGTATACAACTAGGGGGAAAAAACCCCTCAAATTACAGTTATCTCAAAAACCATAAATCCAAGAAAGTTTTAAGATTCGGTAAAGAAAACAGTAAGAAGACCCCTAAAAATAAGCAAATGGAGATGTTTTCATCTTGGCGTAGGAAAAGATTATGTAAGCATCTCACTGCAAGCAAAGATCATAAAGGTTTTTCAAACCATAAGTTTCTCAAAAACTGATTTGAATGCACAACTGATTTATATGGCATAAAATATCATAAGCAAAGTTAAAAGGCAAAAGAAAAAATGAAGAAAATTATTTGCAATATACATGATAAACGGTTCAGTTCTTACCCAAGTAAAGAATTCTTTCAAATAAGAAAAAAACTAACACCCAAACATGAGCAAAGGGACAAAAGTAAAACAGAATAAAAAACAAAACCAGCAATAGACAGAAAAATATGGTCTACCTTTATAGTAATCAAAGACATGAATACAACAATAAAAGGTCTTTTTAAAACAAAGATTAAATAAAATGAACAACACTTGGCGCTGTCAAACTGGAGGAACGAGAGGGTGGCTGGAAGGTATTTCTGAATGGTTATAACACCTTACAAATGTGTAAGTCTTAACCAGCAATTCCACTTATAGAAATTTATCTTGAGAAAAATCATTAGATAACTATGCAAAGATAAAGAGTAAACAGTATCATTTGTAATTCAGTTTATTACTGCAAAAAAACAAAACAAAACAAAAAAAAACCTAAAGTGATTGTTATCTAAAATACCCACAAAGAGGGTATTGGTTAAATACTATGTCCAATATTGCATCTTGTTAATTGAAGTGGTGACACTCACACACACACACAAGAACATACATACACGCATGCACACACACATTCACACACGCACATATATGCATGTTAATCCAAAAAAAAGGGTTGTGGATAATATGTATATTAGAATCTAAGTTTTATAAGGAAAAAAAAAAAAAGGAAACAAGAATGAGCATAAAATCCCCAAGTTAAATGAAAGAGCTGCACAATTAGTATACCTAAATTGATGACATTGTCATTAACAGTGATCAAAAACAAAAGGGCAAGGGGAGGTGCAAAGAAAGAATACATATAACAATGCCATTGGTTTTACATAATTAAATTACATTTGAACAGGCTTTAGATCTGGCTATAGGTTGGGTGTGGTCCATTCTAGAAGGTTCATTTGTTCATGTGCTGGGTCCAGGGTGTGTGTGATATGGTAGGTGGTGGAATCTTTAAGATGTGGGGTTTAGTGCAAGGTAATTAACATACATACATATATAGTTCTCACTCAAGTGTGAGTAATAAAAGGAAAAATGGAAGTGGGTGATCAGTGTTGACAATCCACCCTATCCCCTTACAAGGTATTCAACTGGTATTACACAGGCACTAAAATGAGCCATCTTTCCCAACTCTGGTGAAGTTTAAGAGAAAATGCATTAGAGTTTTAACTATTTTGATTTTATTTTCTCAGTGATTTGTGATAATTGAACATAATTTTAAAGGCAATATTTTTATTATTTTTTTATCAGCATTATAGAAAAATATTAACACTACCACATAATATAGTTTCTCATCCCTGGTGAGGAAAACTATCAACATTTAACCTAATCTGACCATTGTAAAAATAATTTTGGATTCCAACTGGCCACCTCCATTGCCACTTCTTATTGTTTCATATTTGTATACAGTTGTTTTGCTTCTTTAAGTTTCTCCCTGAAGTATCACTTTTTCCCTGCTATTTAATTGCATAGCAAATCTCCTCCAGAGCTTTCTGTTGAATGTACAGTGACTCATGGAGAAAAGCAATACCGCCCACAGCTGTGTCCCACAATGGCGCCATGCTGCTAACATTACATCTTTTGGAGGATTTGGTCACAGTACCCTAACTGCTATAAACACTGGGGTTATTCATACCGGTGTGCACAAGGAGGGACTTCAGGCAGGATTTCTTTACCTGTTTCCCCACCACAAAACAGTGAAATAAATAGAATGGGTCATGAGCTGCTTGGCCTGTAATGCAAACTCACAGCTTGACAAGTCAATAAAGAGCCAATCCTGGCCTCCCCAGCCCCCAAAAGCCTCCAAGGTTAGAGGCAAACACAATTTGGATATGTTCTGCACAGGGAGTTTAATGATCCTCATTATTCAGCTATTGTGTGCAAACACTATGAAACGAGTAATCTAAATTATCAAAGTCCAAATAACTGGCTACTAAACTGCACACGAAGTTCAAAAGCTCCCTCACAATGGCTTACTTATCCCTAAAAGTGAAGAGCCATTTTTAAATGTTAACAAAATGATACTATAGGTAAAAACTGTGGTAATCACTTCCATGAATTTTACATAATCCCCTGAAAAGGGAAAAAGAGGAAAACTACACTGATTAAAAACAAAAAAGTTCCTTACATCATAGCTTACTTTTCTAAGACCTATTTTTTTTTTTTTTTTTTTTCTGGTGTGTGTGTGTGTGGTGCTGGGGATTGAACCCAGGGCTTTGGGGATGCAAGGCAAGCACTCTACTAACTGAGATATATCCCCATCCCTAAGATCTAATATTTTAATCACACTCTGATATACCATCTGCCTTTAGATTCCCATGATGTATTTTAAACTAACCCCTTCTCACAACAAATGGAAGGAAGAAAAAAAAAAATCACTGAGATTTCACAAGTCGTATTACTATACAACCTCATGGTTGGTCAGTCTTCATCTAAGTCCCAGAAATACCAAGCACCCAAGTGCGCGAGTCGGCCTCTGGCCTTCGCACACTCAGACTGAAGGGAGGGACAGGATACTGTGAAGACCACTCCGTGCGATCTCCAGGACTAGGCCACGGAATGCGCGGCAGCTTCAACCTTGCTCCCTTTCGTACCACCTGCTCTGGGGGGGCCAAAGCTGGCCTCATGAAGGAGTCTACGTGCCTTTTGCTCCCAGGCCTGTGTGGGTGGAGCAGATCCTCCGGCCCTGCGGAGGCCTTCTGATGACTGCAGTCCCAGCCAGCAACTGGACCAGGAGTGGAGCCAGAACCACTCAGCCCCCGGAAGAAACGAGGAAGTGACACATGTTGCTTTCAATTGCTAAGTTTCGGGATCATTTTTTTATATGGAAATTGAAAACTAATATGTCAAGTATTCACTTTCTCTAACTTAGGTATATAAATAAATATTCAAAATTTGGGAGAAATTATATTTTAGAGTATCAGTACTTAAGATGCCAAACTGTAACACAGTCATTTCCATATTTCACATTGATCAAATATACAAAGACAATTATGAGAATCAGTTTTATGTTGATTCTTCACATCAATCATTATTCTTCATTCTTCTTGATCCTCACAGCTCAAATTTTAACATTCATATAATTATAACGCAACTATAAATGGATTTAATTCCTCAACTCATGGTTTGCCTCTTGAATATTTACATCATCTCATAAAATGGATATTTTATCTTGTCATAGCCCAAGTACACATCAAGTAGCAAACATTTTATCTTTTAATGCAGGCATGACCTATTTGAAAAATGAAACAAATTGCATGAAGTAATTAGAGAAAAACAGTCATTATAGAATATTCATTTCCAAGGGAGAGGCCTGAATTATTTTACTATTGTCAAATATTCAAAATCTGTAAAATATCTTAAAAGGGCATTAATATTCAGACAAGCAATGAATAAGGCCCATTTCCTCATAATTGCAAAGATACATAGATGGATATGATAATAGTTAAAATAAAAGAAACTGAAATGGTAATCTATAAGGTAAGGAATGTATTAGGTACAGGGAGAGATGAAAGTCAGACTTTTTTGGATGTATCTTGTCATAGGTTTCAACTTTGAAGTCAGGTAAATGATTTATATATTCAGAAAATTAAATTTTTAGAAATTGCCTTTGAATTGAAAATAAACAGAAATGAATAAACCTCAAAGTATATCCATCATGCTGAAAAAAAAAAAAAAAAACATTTCAGGTGACTTTAGGAGGAAAGTATTTTGTTCACACATCCAAAGCAGAATTTATTTTAAGGTCAAACTCTGAAAAGAAAATCGTAATCTAACTTCATTCACTATTCCTGTTAATAGTAGTAATAATGGTATTAATACACTCAGACTAGTTTATATAGTTCCTATAAAATAAGCAAAAAATAATTATGATAATGTTGGTAACACTCAAGATTTCTTTAAAGAAGCAGAACGACATTTAAAAAAGTAACAATAATGTTACATTTGAACTGGAAATAACATAAAGTCATCATTTTTTTTTTCTTTTCAAATATACCGATTTTGTAGACCTATGCCTTATAAAAGCTTATAAGTAATAGTATTCCAGTAGCAATGGGAACCTATAGTACCAGATTGTGATTCCTAAAATACATTTCCCAGTACATGGAATCAATTTTCCTGGAAGGAATGGCTAGTTCCAGGTCTACGGAAATATACTAAAAGACAAACTTTTGGATTGGGCTCATTGGTAGAGCACTTGCCGTCCATGCACAAGGCCCTGGGTTCAACCTCTAGTACGACTAAGTAAATAAATAAATAAACTTAAAGTATTTTATAACAGGAAGTAAGAAAGCTTTCAAACACAAAAGGGGCTATGCCAAAATCCAATAAACATGAAGGAGCTACCATTGGTTAAGACGAGACAATTAGAACATGAAAAAAATAAAGGAGGAAGGAAGAGGGAGAGAGGGAGACGAGGGAAGAGGGGAAAGGAGAGAGAAACCCTCACTAAAACCCAGTGATCACTTGATCATCACTAGAGGTAAAGATGGTACCAACTCCATCAACTCCTGTCTCTGAAGAATGGCAAATAAAAAGAATTAAACATTTATCCTGCCTCTCCTGGCTGAGCTATATTTCAGAGTAACCCAAACTTCCTAGTTGGTGAAGAAAAGGACACCTTTATTGCAGGATTTTGTCTAATAAGTGTGAGAGGAATAACTGGATAAAAAAGGCTACCATTTCCCTAATCACATGACTGACAGAGCATTGCTTAAGGGTATGATACACAGATATTATGTGCTACCGAGGTGACATAGGAAGAAAAAGCATCAAAATAAGCTTGTGAAAAGAGAAACGTGAACTTAAATCTAACCAAGTCTTTAGAGCTAAATGCCCCTTGCAGGGATAGAATAATAATTTAAATTCCATCATAAGGAAGTAAAAGGCCAGGGATAGAATAATAATTTAAATTCCATCATAAGGAAGTAAATGGCCAGACATGGTGGCACAAGCCTGTAATCCCCCAGTGACTTGGGAGGCTGAGGCAGGAGGATCACAAATTCAAAACCAGTCTCAGCAACTTAGTGAGGTCCTAAGCAACTTAACGAGAGAATGTCTCAGAATGAAAAGGGCTGGGGATATGGTTCAGTGGTTAAGTGCTCCTGGATTAAATCTCCAGTACAACAAACAAACAAACAAACAAACAAACAAAAAGGAAGTAAACAGACAAATCCAGAAAATTAGACACTGTACTATATAAATTATCTGGTTTCCTTAGAAAGTCAACTGGAAAGCAAAAAGGAGGAAGAGGAAGGAGTGTAGAATAGAAATAATAGCTCTAGGTCAAAAGTACTTAAGAGGTGTTAAATCTGGTTTGGGTCCTGATTCAAACCAACCAACCATCAAAACAAGTTTTGAAAAAAAAAAAAAAAAAAAAAAAAAGAATTTTTGAGACCAAAATCTAAATATGTATTAGACAACAGCAAGGAAAATATCCATATATTTCATGATAATAACATTGATCACATAAGAAAACAGCATTTTATTTATTTATTTTTTTTGTGGTACCAGGGGTTGAATCCAGAGGTACTTTACCATTGAGCTACATCCCCACCCTTTCTCTAATTTTATTTTATTTTATTTTTGCAGTGGTGGGGATTGAACCCAGGGCCTTGTGCTTGGGAGGCAAGCACTCTACCAACTATATCCCCAGCCCTCTAATTTTATTTTTAAACAGGGTATCCTAAGTTGGCCTCAAACTTGAGATCTTCCTGCATCCTGAATCACTGGGACTTACAGGTGTTTGCAACTGAATCAGGAGAAAACAGTCATATTATAATTTGTTATTATTATTTTGTGGTACTTGAGATTGAACCCAGGTATGCTCTACCACAGAACCAATCCTCAATCCTTTCATTCTGAAACAGGGTCTTGCTAAATTGCCAAGTCTGGCCTTGAACTCGCCATTCTCCTGCTTCTGCCTACAGAGTAGCTGGGTACAGGCCTGTGCTGCTGTGCCCAGCAACAGGCATGTGTTTAGAGCTTCATACTGAAGTGTACAGAGGTGGAATGACATCAGGCCTGGGTTTGCTTGGAAATGTTCTGTCACAAAAAAGAAGAAAAAGATCAAGCAAGTGTGACAAAAGTTTAAAAACTGTTAAATCAATTCAGATGATGAGCATATTAAAATGTATCATTTTAGTCTCTCATGTTTAAAAATGTTCACTTAAAATGTTGTTTTTTAAAAAGTTGGCAATATGCATACGATCAAGAATGATTTAGGATCATAAAATATAATAAAGCTACAGTGTATATGTACTACTGTATCAATAGAATACTATGGGAACTGCTTAGAGTGAAAGGTTATTAATGTGATTAGTTATTTGAGTTAATACATCCTTGTTTTTATTTTTCCTCTATGATTTTCTCCTTTCAACATATTATTTGCCCTGTAGGACTCTACTCAAATTCTACTTTCTCCACATTTCCCCAACACTTCCTACCTGGAAGTAATCACTTGAACTTGTATGTGAGTTTAGATTACCTCTTCTAGCCTTTTACACTTTCTACCTTCTATTGTGACATTTACTTTATGTACCTGAGAATGGACATCTGATTCAAATTTTTCATATTCAAGTCTATCTCCTCTGATAGAGTTTGTATATGTACATAATAAAATTAATATTTGTTAAATGCAGATAACTTTTAAAAAATATAAACCCTAGCAGTGTTGTGTGTGCAGGCACTTTGAGGACCCTTTTCAATGGGATTCCAGCATCTTGGGAGGCTCAGACAGGAGGATTTCCAGTTCAAAGCCAGCCTCAGCAATGGCCAGGCGCTAAGCAACTCAGTGAGGCTGTGTCTCTAAATAAAATACAAAATAGGGCTGGGGATGTGGCTCCATGGTCAAGTGCCCCTGAGTTCAATCCCCAGTACCAAACAAAACAAAACAACCCTCCCAATCTCAGGGGTCAGAATTTCCAAAAGATGTTATGAAAGCTTTTGCTTCTGTGCAGTTAATAAGAGGCTATTAGGAAAAGTAAAGACAAATGAAACTTAACATTCAACATGGATGAAACTTTACTTTCAACAGTCCCTGAGCCTACTGTCTACAGAGGAGGATGAGTAGTACTTAGTAAAAGATGATTTTATGTAAAAACATTTTAAAGTTTTAAGTTAACCATAAAAACACACCTTTTTCTATGTTTTTTAAAGAATCAAATAACATTTCAAGTTATTTGAAAACATTAAAAGCAATAAGATGATACTCAGTGAACTTGAAAAGTGAACAAGATTGTGATTAAGATTTGTATCTCACTGGAGAGTTATAAAATTCAGTCATCAAAAAGTCATGCTTGGAAAAATCCAACATTAGCACTTCAAAATATATTAAAATTTAAAAATAGCTGGTTTTCATAAAAAATCACCATGTTTTACATGAATTCTAATCTTCCTTTGTTACAGCAAGGAAAAAACACGTGTAAATATTTATGCCATGTAAGATACACACACACACACACATTTGTGTGGCTAAAACAAGTATAAATGACTATATGTGATATGTGTACATGTGTGTGTGTATACCCATGTCTATGTCATACTCTTGACCTTGCAGAGTCATTCTCCTCTTAGACCATCTCTTTAATATTATATCTTTGATAATAACAAATGATCTTTCAAAATGAGGATGAAGAGGATTTTCACAATTGGTTAATCATTTTAACAATGGGGCTGGGGAAATAGCTCAGTTGGTAGAGTGCTTGCCTTGTAAGCACACTGGGTTCAATCCCCAGCACCACAAAAAAAGAAAAAAAAAAATTCACAAACACAAAGAATATTTATTTAAAAAGTGTCCAAGACTGGGTGTGGTGGCACATGCCTGTCATCCCAGAGACTTAGGAAGGTGAGAAGGAGGATCGAAAATTCGAGGCCAGCCTCAGCGAATTAGTGAGGCCCTGTTCCAAAATAAAAAAAATAAAAAGGGCTAGGGATGTACCTCAGTGGTAAAGCACCCCTGGGTTCAATCCCCAATATTAATCAATCAATAAATTAATTAATTAAATTAATTAAATAAAAGTGCAGAAGTTCTTAAAAAGTGCAGTTTGAAGAAAAAAAACTATGTATATATACACATTTATAAATATATATATGATATACATACATATAAAATAGGGTTTCTAAAATTTTCTCTAAGGCAAGAAAAGACTTGAAATTACACTACTGATTTTAGATCACAGATGATTCAAGATCATCCTAAAGGAAAGACAGGAAAAAAAAGAAAAAGAAAAGTTCACTGCAGCGCTTAAACACCCAAAGGTCTGACTAAAGGATTCAGCTGTGAGTTTTAAAGAGCTGCTTTAGATTTTGATCCTCTCACTTCCTCAGTTTTTCCTAGTTTCCTCTAACGTCAAAGATGACCTGGAAGGGCAAAGAAAAGCTTCAGACTTAGCCAGAGGGTCAGTCAGGAGAGGATGGAAGCTGGCTGCACTGTTTCCTTTTGTGGGACCCTGGCTGAGGTGGTGCCAGCAAAGGAGCTCAGAATGGGACTCTCTCGAGCCCCTTCTGAGGCTCGTCTTCCTCTGCCCTCCCACTCCTGCCTGCACCAGCCATGTGGGCCCTGCCATGGCAAAGAACTCGAACTGACTGGTGATCTTTGAAATGTTTTAATTTGTCTGTTTATCATAAGGAGCACAAATAAGCAGAATAGCCAAATGCCAGAGAATCTGAAAATGTATTCACTATTTATAAGCTCTTTCTTCTTCTAATTTCTTTAAAATTAAATAATGACAACACTTTAAAGCATAAGTATTGACTGACAGATGTATGCATGCATATAGAAAAATAGTTCATGCTAGAAAATGCAGGAAAAAAGCAGCAAAGCAGCAGAGGAATTCAAAGTCTATGTGGTCAGCATTCTTTGAAAGTGGTCTAAATTTATAAGGCAAATGTGAATTTCCCTGCATTTACTGTAAGCCAAATAAATAAAACAATGGAAACAATGAAAAGTAGCAAAACATTCTGCCTTACTCATTTGGTTTTGAATGGTCTGATGAGCAGAAAAACAGAATACAGCCATTTACTGCTTATAATTGTGATTTGTCCACTCTGTTCATCTTAGTTCCAAACAAATTAGCCTAATAGCATTAATTACTCTTAGTGCTCCTCTGTGTTTTAGCAGAATTCATGTGTTCCTATATGGATTATTCAGTATTTCTCAATTGAGGCATAATGTACATTAGAGCTATCTTCACAAACAGGTTAACGTTCAACATTATCCAAAACTTTCCTTATGGTTAAAAATAAAAACTACAATTCCTTTAAAAGAATTGGTCAATTATATGGTCAATTATAATATGGTCAATTATAACTGAACCAATTAGAAAAAAATTTTTCTAATGGGAATTTTGAGGTTCTAATTATAATAAAGTTTAAAAAATACTATGCTTAAGTTGCATCACATTTATAAAAACAAAATCAGATAAGTATACTGTATTACAGACAGTTGATGCATATATACGAGGAACATTATTTTTCGAACTTTGAATCATGGAACAGTACTAGTTACTGTCCTATTTTTCTCAGTTAATATTACCTACACCTAGAACAAAAAGGTTTTGTTTCAAATGCTGCGGTATTGTAAAAGAAATGCTGAATATTATGACTCCTCGCATGGTAAGTATTATTGGTATCCTACCAGGATCAGAAACTAGGATGTTGACCTTTTAAAGACACACATATAATATGTAGTAATGCAACACAAATTTTATAGTTTCTACAAGTAAGTCTTAATTTAGTATTTATAACATACAGGGAAACTTTAAAATTTTCCTTCAAAAAGTTTGTTAATATTACCAACAAAATTTATATAAATTGAAAATTCAAACTAAACAATATAAATTTGACTCAGCAACTTCATAGTGCCTAATGCCATATTTCACACTTGACAGGAAATTTAAAAAGGCAAAAATTTTGTGGAATCACAAATAAATGATGCTAACAGATGGTTCATAGTACCATGAAAAAAGTAAATATATATTTAATTTAATGGCTTTTAATATTTAGCATACCAGAAGATCTAAACAAAACAGAATAAAAACCTTACAAATTATATCTCTTCACTATAGAATGGGCATCTGCTGTGCTGGCCTATTTCTATGCAGCACCCATTTGCCCTTCTTCCTCCAGCCCTCCCTGCTCCTCCTTTCAGTCCATTTGGTTGGGATAGGCAATACTCTGCCCCTAGTTCCAAGTCAGACACATGAACCAGGTCAATTAGAGCATCAGACTCCATGACTACAGTGATTGTTTGGGGCTGGACACATGATATTAGCTGGGTCACTGAGAGGCTGCACTGGGACTTCTGAGCCTATTTCTACTGAGTTGAAATACTGGTGGATAATGCTTGAAACTGCAATAGGTACCACTTGGGCAAAGCTAAGCTCGATGCTCAATGACATATTCTACAAAATGTCTAAAAAAACTATATAGTAACAAATACGTAAGCAACAAAGACAATTCTGACCTTTAAAAATTTTTTTCTAGACAATTGTTTTACTGTGCTATTCATCTAAAAATACTTTTTGGCTGGGGATATGGCTTAGTGGTAAGTGCTTGCCTAGCATGAATGAGGCTCTGAGTTTGATTTCCAGCACTGCAAAGTGCAAAAACAACAACACAACCCCCAAACAAAACCAATAAATAAACTTTTAAGTGTGGAGCACAAACAGTAAAGCATTCTAGAGACCCGGGGTTCAATCTTTCTCCCTCTCTCATACACGCAAGCGCGCGCGCGCGCTCACACACACACGAACTTACATAGATAACAAGTTTTCAAAAAGAAGAGTACTATCTAAAGTACCAAAGAAAAAAGCTAACTTGACAACCTTGATCCAACAGTGGTAACAACATCAAATATATTGGCCTTCAAAACATAAATTCACCATATTTACCATGTCCCCTTCCCAGATTAATTTGATACATGAATTCTAAAGTACAGATATTATTGCAAAGAAAGTAATTATCTGTAGCATTATGTTTTACATAAGTAATGCACTCAGTGAAGAAAAATCCACTCAAGATGGTGACAGAGCCAAGGACCTATGTAATCTGGTAATAACCTAAGCAATAATATGAACTATTCTTAAACAAAAGTGCCCAACAAAGAAGGATGGATTTTCTATAAAATGAACTCACACACCTATGAGGCAGAATGGATCTAGCTTTTCATATAAAATTATTAATAGCTGCTCAGAGTCTTACAGCAGTTCAGAATTATCAGATTTAATCAATTCTTCCCACATATAGGATAAAACAGAAATTGGTACCGAGAAGTAGGGTCATTGTTGTGATTAGCCTGACCATGTGGTTCAGAAGCTTTTTGAGTTTTTTGGACTTGGTGGTAGGTATTTTGAGATGCTTTGCACTGAAAGCTGGAAATGCCTTAGATTGTTGTAAGTGGAACTTAGTGGCTGATTCTGGTGGGAGCTCAGAAGACCAGAATGCCAAATGGACCATGACAGTGAAGACAGGGCTCAAGAGAGTTCAGAGAAGGAGGACTCTATTGAAATTTGGAGTAGAGGTCATTCGGATTATGTTCTGGCTAAGAAGTTGTCTACATTTTGCCCATGTCCTGAGACTTTCTGTGAAACTCATTTTAAAAGTGATGAACTTCTTAATCAGGTGGTGACATGGATATAGCTGATGGTTTTAATTGAATTTAATGTGATAATCAGTAGAAAGCAGAGCAGAAAATTTTGAAAAACGTGGACTTGAAAGGTGGGAATAAAACTGGGGCTAAGGAAGTTGCAACTATTAAAGACATCTGCTGCTAGAGAAATGCTAAAGACTTTGCCTAGAGACAATAAGAAAGATGGCTTGAGGGCATCTCAGGAGCTGGCAAGAGCACACCCATCTCAGGCTCAAGGGAGTAAAAATAAATTCTCTTGGGAAGAGACCAGTGGGGGATCCATCTTGCACAAGGGGGCCTAGGAAGTTTTTTGAATGTGGTCAGCCACCTGGGCACTCAGAGGCTGCTGCAGCAAGGGTCCCTGAAGGCTTGACGACTACTGGAGATGGTGGCAGACCTTGGTGTCAACCATGCGGTGCTAGTTCCGTAGGAATGCAGGATGCTGGAGTTAGGGGGTCATGGAGTTTTCCACCAAGATTTCAGAGGAAGGACTTGGAAGCTAAGCAAAGTGCAGTAGGGTCGGAGTCCCTGGGGGCACTCCATAAGAAGGCAAGGGGTGGAGATTTGAGGAGGAAGCTGAAGCTGCAGAGGATACCCCCAAGATTAAGAAATGCCAGTAATGTGGGATATCGTCCCAGCAAAGCTGCAAGAATTGAGCAGAGTCAAGCCAAGAGAAAGGCCACATGGGCTGCAACCAACAAGGTCACGGGGCAGAGGCTCCAGATGTCGAATAAGAACTACAGGACTTGTTTGCCTAGCTGGATTTCGGTCTTGCTTTGGTCCCATCCCTTCTTTCTATGCTCCTAACTTTGTGAATGGGAATGTTTACTCTGTACCATTATATATTGGATACTTGTAAATTGTTTTTAATTTTATGGGCACTCACAATGCGAGATTGCCTTCAGCCTCAGAGAGGACTTAGGACTTAAACTTTGAGCAATATTGGAACTGTTGACGACCATAGGGACTCATGGGAATGGATTAAATGTATTTTGCATAGTCAGATGAGTGTGAGCTTTTGGGGGCCAGGCGCCCAGGCGGAATGTTACGGTTTGGATGTGAGGTGTCCCACAAAAGTTCACATGTGAGACAATGCAAGAAGGTTTGGAGGAGAAATGATTGGGTTATAGCTTTAACCGAATCAATTAATCCCTTATGGGATTAACTGAGTGGTAACTAGAGGCAGGTGGGGTGTGGCTAGAGGAAGTGGCTCATTGGGAGTGTGGCTATGGGGTGTATATATTGTATCAGCAGAGTGGAGACTCTAGCTCTACTTTCCTGATCACCACGTAAGCGGACTCACTCCACCACATTCTTTGGACATGTTTCGCCTTACCTCGAGCCCTGAGCAATGGAGCCTGCTGTCCTGTGGATCTAAAACCATGAGCCCTCAAATAAACTTTTCCTTCCCTACAGCTGTTCTGGTCAGGTCCTTTAGTCACAGCAGCAAAAAAACTGACTAAAACATAGGTCATTTAATTCTCACTTTCTGCTGATGGGAATTTTTTTTATTAGAGTTTTATAGTTATATATGGTATTTGGGTTCATCCCAACAAACTCATACATGCAAGGACATCGATTTCAGTTCACGATCCCCCGTTTCCTTCCTGTCCTCCCTTCCTACTCCCCTTCTCCTTCCTCTACTCTAATAGACTTTCTTTCGCTTATCTATTGATTTATATTTGATTGGTTCTTTATGCTACCCTATACTTCCTTCTTCCTTTCCTTTATTTTACTCTAGTTTCCACATATGAAAGAAAACATTTGACCTTTTTGGTTTTCTGAATCTGGCTTATTTCACTTAGCATGATACTCTCCATTTCCATCCACTTACCAGCAAATGCCATAATTTCATTCCTTTTTTATGACAGAGTAGAACACCATGATATACATATACCACAATTTCTTAATCCATTCATCTATGACAGGCATCTGGGTCGAGCTGATGATTCAGCTGTTGTGAACTGTGCCGCTATGAACACTGAGGTAGCCGTATCACTATACTACGCCGATTTTAGACCTTTTTGGAAAATACTAAAGATAGAGTTGGGCACATGGTGGTTCCAATCCCTAGTTTTTTGAGGAATCCCACATTGCTTTCCAGAGTGGCTAAACTTATCTTCAATCTCTTGGTGGGAATTTTAATAGATAAAGCCTTTTGGATAATAATTTGGTATAATAAGAATTTAAAATGTCTTTGACCTAGCAACATTTGAATAAGCAAGATCCATATGAGGATGTTCTTTATTTGTTATGGCAAAATCTGGAAGAACTCATGTGTCTCCAAATTGGGGACTGAAAGGATAAATAAATTATGATACGACAGTAAAATGAAATACCATGTCATAGAGACATGGGAAAATGTCCATGAGCAATATATTGTTAGTGGGGAACTAGACAAGTTGTAGAATACTGTGTGAAAGAGAATTCCAATTTGCTGTTCCAAAAATTATTGAAATGCACACTTAACAGTCAGCAGTGATTATCTTGGGGAAAGGGTGTATTTTGTAGGGAAAACCTTTGTTTTTTAAGCAATATATTTCCAAATAGTTAATTATTTTTCCCTAAAAATGACTGTGCCATTATTTTTGTAATCAGGAAAAAACAAAAAAACTTAAAAACAAAGTCAAGTACTTCCACATTTAGTAGCATTTGTTTGAAATGTTTTTAAAATGTCCCTTTGTTTTCTATACCTGATTTTACCAAAGGACACAAAAGAATACAGGTAAGTTTTTTTACAAAAGTGTCTTTAAAGTAAATATTCATAGTCAGCATTAAGAGAAGAAAAATAAATAACATTTCTTGAAGGTCTATTATATTCTAATCAGGATTTTCAGTGTTTTGCTTTCCTTTTGTACAATCCTCACTTATTAAAATCCTAGCTACCACAGGGTATGCTAATGCATGCCTATAGCCCCAGTTACTTAGGAGGCTGAGGCAGGAAAGTCTAAGTTCCAGGCCAGCCTTGAGTGAGACCCCGTTATCTAGGGAAAACAACAACGACCACATAACAACAACAAAAAATCCTAGCTACATGTAGCCTCCCAGACCCTCCTCCCCTGTCCCCAGCTAAAACCATCTTTGCTTGGGATGAGGTACAGATTCCCAAGCATAAGGCTACGGTCATCTGTACTCCTAGACCATTTGGTCTAGACAAGGAGTGACTTCAAGGACAAGGACAGGGTCTTTTCTCATTCCTCAGTTTTGTTCAGTTTGGGAAATTTTGGGGCTAGAAAGATATTTGTATCTTATTTTTCTAGGATGGTCCAGTCTGGTACTACAACATAAAACCTCCAATCCTATTAGTTAGATAGCCTTCGCCTCTTTCAAGATTCCCTCTAAAGTCTACCATGGCTTGAAAATGTAGCACTGGTCTTATCAGCAACATGAAAGAAGCATCAGAAGAACCAGCTTGGAAGACATAATAGTGTGTGCAATTTTGAAAATGATATATGTAAAGTGCCATTGGTTAACCTGAGCAAAACTTTCTAGACAGTAACTGGGCAGGTAAGTATGAATTATGGGGGAAAATCTGAGCTGGAAATAAAGATTTGGGAAGAAAGAACAGAATTAGTAGGCCAGAGGCAAGAAAGGAAAAAAGGTAAAGAAAAAGAAGCCTATGAAAGAAAAATAAAAAGGGATGGTAGGAGAAGGAGAGATTCAGAAGAGTGTAGACTCAAGAACAAAATGTTTCAGAAAGGGCGCAGGGAAGCAGGATCCAATACAGCAGAAAGGATCAATATTATAGTAAGCTCTGCAGCTGGTCTCTGCATTTCAGAATTGGGATGTATTTAATGATCTTAATAAAAGAAAAGTTTCTGGGGCAGAGAACAGAATGCAACATGCTTTCAAAACTGGAAGAAGGTGCATCTAAATATTTAGTTTTGAGAAGCCAGAAATAATAAGTTATATAGCTTCTTTCTCATGTAGAGGGAAGGTTTGGTGAAGGTGAGAAGGATTAGGGTGGAAGAATATAAGGCTGAAGGAAAAATCTGAGAAAAAGGAAGAAGAGGAAAATACAGAGGAAAGGAGATAACAGAGAAGGAAGTTCCACAGCAGGCACAAAAGGTGGAATGAAAGAGGCTAAAAAGAGGTTGGATTTAGAATCAAGGAGAGTGATGCAGAGCCTGTGGGATAAGCTTTGAGAGCACATGCAGCTCCAGGACTCCTAAGACAATGCAAACAGCCCTGGAGAATGTGGCTACTCATTCCAGGTGTTGAGACCCTGGCCGTGATGGCTGCCAAAATTCTAAATCAGAGATGTCCTGCTGTGACATGAGTAACCGCATTTTAAGCCACAGAGGTGGAGCAGTAGAAGACGAAACACTACCACGCGTCTAGTCCTTCGGTGAGTATCTGAACCTACCAGAGGCCCATAAAGTGACAGCAAAGAAGAGAACATGGAGAATTTAAATTTTCTTTGTTGTTGTAAGAATAAGAGAGTCTAAGAGTTTCCTCAGTAGGCACATGTCCTTTTTAAATGCCAGAAGTGTGAGTAGTTTGATCTTTAGGGGAAATTATAATCAGATAGTGTCCCAAAGGTCACTATGATCCAGTTAAATTATCTCTGCCTGTCACAGGTTAAAGAACATTTAAATTCTGGAAGTTCACATCAGCTTTTTCCAGATAACAAATCTTAAGTACCTTCCTATATTCACTCAATTAGTGATCTTGGGCCTTGATAACACTGCAGAGAGAAACTTTCCAACTATCATTCAAATCATATCTAAAAAGGTGGTCATAAATATTTTAAAACCTAAGTGAACTAATAAGACCTAGACCCATTAAGGATAAGATCTTTTACAACAAATTAAATAAAACAATTTATTGAAGTCTGGACTCAAGATAAGCTAGATTTACAAGCTGACCTTTTATTCATTTAAAGAACAAAATTAGCTCTAATTGCATTAGAATGGAATCCAGTAAATTTTCCCAAGTCTTCTAATGTGGCATCCATGTAAGAACTGCTGTAATTGTTTACAAGTAAGATGGAAATGCTTTGATATAATCTTTCCACTTGTTTTACTGTGTCGTAAAAGCATTTTCCAAAACCTAAAGCTAGTTTTTCTGACAATTCTAGTTTTTCCTCTTAAACGTACTACATATTTGGTGTAAATGAACAAATTACAATGTGTTATGGGAAAAATTAAATTTAGACATTATAATTCTAAATCAGTAAAAATAAAGACATGATTAAGGAAATCAGGAACTCCTTGTTTGGGAAAATCAGAATTCTGGCTGAAGACACAAAGAAGAAAAATTTAACTATCTGCTTCCTCTTAGAGGTAAATCAGAATTATAGCTGAGATAAATGGCTTTAGGACCACTGAATTTATAAGCATGATAAGGTAGCAAAGCTAATGTATACAACCAACAACTTCTGCTCCAGTTGGTCAGCAACCAGGAAACTTCATTATAATATCTGTCCCTTTCACTAATATTAAAAATAGGTCATTTTAAATTTCAGATATAGTCATTAGTTTAAATACAGTCACTCTTAAGGTTCTTTTCTTATTATTGTTCTTTCTATTTTTCTTCTAACATGGGCAAAATGCCTAAGGAATGTTTCTGTTTCAGTAACAAGTTAACCAAGGCAAAACAAAGAGAACTATCACTCTCTTCAATAATAATAATAATAATAATAATAATAATAATAATAAAATCAAAAGCAGATAGTTTTATTGGAAGGGAAACATTAGAAAAGCAAAAGGCCTTTCAAGTCTAACAGGATGGTCCTCTGAACTGCACCTAACCTAACTTCTTGAGTATCATTTTTAAACCAGTGGCAGGTACTATTCTGTCATGGTTGTCTTTGCCCTGCTCCTTGGCTTATTTTTACACAAAATCTGACTGTCTTTCCCTAGCTAAAATAAAATACATCAGCTCATTCTGCCTGCCTCTTACACCTTGTTCTGGTGAGAGAATACTCTTTTCCTTTTCCTACTGGAACCTACCATTTTCCTATCTGACAGGGTGTCTCCCTACCACAGGAGCTGATGAACTGCACTTTTTGATGGGAATTGACAGTGGATGTCATGGAAGAGGGGGCTTCACTAGGGACTTTGAGCATGAAGAACCACATCAGTCTGGAATGACTTGGGCCATATCTCTCACAACACAGAGGCAAGATGGAGAAAAGGAAAATGAGGAGAGTCTTAGCAACACCTTAGGGACCCTCAATACTGCCCACCACAAGTCAAATATACCTCTTTTTATTTTTTCCATTCTAAGGTACTTTGATTAGGGTTTTTTGTTACTTACAACAAGAATTCTGAGTAAATACAAAATACCCAAAAGCAAATAAGCATGTCTCAACTAGAGGCGCAACAGCCCCTAAGAAGACATTTTTAGGTTTTCCCTTAGATTATGGTGGGTTAAAGAAACAGCCAATAAAAAATGCCTTTGTGTCAGCTGCAAAAACTGCTAGGGAGGACACTATCCTGTCATCTGGTTCCATATGGAAATCAATTCTTAAATCTAGTGCCTTGAAAAACTTTGACCTATCCCTATTCTGAGAAACTAAGGCATATTCCCTTTTTTTAAAAAAAGTATTTTGTGGGACTGGGAGTCTAGCTCAGTAGTAGAGTATGTGTTTAGCATGCTCAAAGCCCTGAGTTTAATCCCCAGCATTTCCCATGCAAAAAAAGTATTTCCATTTTTGCCCTCACTGCTAGGAAGTTGTAATCATATATTATATATATATATAATATATATATATATATATATGTTTTTTTGTTTGTTTGTTTGTTTGTTTTGCAGTGCAGGGGATTGAACCTAGGTCCTTGTGCTTGTGAGGCAATCACTCTACCAACTGAGCTATATCCCCAGTCCTGTAATCATATTTGATGCACAACCATTTGTTTCTTTTTCTTCTCTTTATCTCAGTTTGCTATTTCTATTTCCTACTTTACTGTTACCGTGAATTCATTTTGACTGGAGAAAAACATTTTAAGTATTGAAAGGAAAACGCATAAAGTAGAATAAAAATCATTTACTATTATTTCTCTAAAGAATTTCTCACTAAGGGCTGGGGCTGTAGCTCAGTGGCAGAATGCCTGCCTAGCACATGTAAGTCACTGGGTTTGATCCTTGGCACCACATAAAAAATAAACAAATAAAATAAAGGCATGCTGTCTGTCTACAACTACCAAAAAAAATTTTATCATTAAAATACAACTATACATTTTTCACTCTATTAAATGTTTTTTGGTGCCAAAACTGCATTTTAAAATTTAAAATGTTTATTTTCCTTAAAAATGCTCTAAATGATTATTTTTGTAGACACCCACAAGTATTCTCTATTTCTATTGTCAAAGAGCTTGGAAACATACAGACAACAAATACCTGTACTTACTTTATGTCTTTAAAGATTAAACCTCTTACATTCCTCAAAATTATTAAGCAAAGCTTAGCTCCAGTTTTTACAGTATATAGAAATAATTTAGAAACAACAACTATCAAAAAATCCTTCATTAGGCATATGCTACACTTTGTGAACCTTGGCAAAAAAATGAAATGAATGACATGAAAAGAAAAGAATTTTGTGAATTTAGGAAATCAGTCCAGTTGCCACTGGAAATCAGAACATTAGCAAAAAGGAAACAACTGCCAGCAGTAAAACAGTGCCTGAAAAAATAGCTTGACATAATTTGAGTATTTTGAAAACCAGGTTAAATTTGTTAAACAGAACACCTACGTGAACTCTCAAAGGCATTTAGAATTATCACCAATAATACTGTTCTCTGAAAGGCATCATAAATGATTCCTGCAATACTAGATCAAATGTTATTAAATTTAAAAAGAAAAATGACCAAGCATTTTAGAACATCTCGAGGGGCTTTAGTAGTCACCCCCTTCTCTGGTGAGCTCATGGATCACAGACCGGAAGGTCCTGAGAGCAGAGGAGTCACAATTTCCCCTTTACTGTATCCTGGGCTACCAGCACGAGCAGCATGGCTGGGCAGAAAAACCTCGGGCCCGAGGGGAAGCATGGATGAGTGGATAGAAAAGGGCAGAAGCTTTCTCTCTGGGACTTGGGAGAGGACAGCATTAGTGGACATTTGAGAAACGTGAAGAAGAATGCTTACTCCCCACTCTGATCACTGTTTCCCAAAAATTTTACGTAAATTTATATTACATTTTTTCTTAATACTTTGCTAATATGTAAAATTAACATTTTACATGAGGCTTCTTTAATAGAATTTTGAGCTTTATAAATCTCAGTGCCATTTAAACTTAGAAAAGCTGCAGGTCCTGTTCTGCCATGTATTTTCTTGATAATTCTCTCTAAACAGTTCCTGCACCAACAAATTTTATCCCATTACTCTGCTCTGTTTTCTTCATTGAAATGAATAAAAGAATGAATGCTATTAAGTTGCCAACTTCTACAAGCTCAAAATAAACTAAATCAGCAAAAAATAAGACCGGATGACAAATCACAACTCTGCCACCACTGGCCCATCCCAGCACAGGCATTCCACTCCCGTACTCAGCCACTGAGTCTGGGTGGGACCCCAGGATCCCGGTCAACAGAGTTCCAGGCAGTTGTGCCTGGGCAAGCGAAGCCTACTTGCTATTTTGTACCCAAGCAAGACTTCACTATGAGGCTGGACTACGACAATTCAGCAATTACCTTGAATGTGTTCCCTACTCATACTTTATGTATGCTGAGACCATAGTTTCAGGGTCGGATTTTAGTTTCATCATCAATGTAGACTAGGGAACCTGGGGTATCCATCGCTGGAAGACATGTTCAAAGAATTTGAGGTCTTTGGAAAGTCATCTTGAATTTTAACACTGTCAGGAAGAGGTACGGACTGACCTCAGCATAGATCATTTTAGAACAGTTTTCAGGAATGTAAAAGCAAGGGAAAAACAAGTTACCTCTGTCTTGTTTCAAATAACAATAATAGAGTACAGAGGAAACAATCTAACCTCAAAGTACTTTTCTGGATCAAGGGCAAAAGACATAACTTCTTTAAGACTTAGAAACTAAACACTGTCTTAAAGATCTTCCAAAGAGAGGGTATAATTTGAACCTTGTAAAGCTTTTTCTTTTTCCCATAATTTCAAGAGTCTACTCTTTGCCTGTCCTTCAGTAATAAACACTTCTCTCTATCCCTGGACTATTCAATTCTTCTTGTTTTTGAACCCCCATCTGCTCATATATTTCACTCTTAAAGAATATGAGTTCACCCCCTAAGTGTGTACAAACTAAGTCATTAAAGGCACAACTTGTATGAATCTTTCACCACTAGGAATAAGCCATGCTTCCTTATGCTACATTAAACCATGAAGAATTACTGTAATTTGAATGTCATGTGGTTTCATATATCATAAAATATTAAAAATTTTTTCAACTATTTTGAAATGCAAAAGACATTTAGTTTGTAGGTTATACAAAAACACACAGTGGGCTATAGTTTACAAATCCCTGATTTAGATATTCTCCCCCAAAAACCCCACTTGACTAATTTCTATTTTACATAAAATTCTATTTCTACTTGACTTGGGCTTCTCTTATTTTAAATTTAAAATGTAATGTATTTTACTTTACCTCTTTGCTCACTGTAAGGATTTTTTTTGCATCTGCCTGGGTCAAATGATTAATCTCTCATAAATACTGGGGTTATTTACCTAAATATCTGGAAGTTTATATGTTATATAATATTGGACTGTTCCCATGGCATTTGTCTAGAATCTCTGGTTATTATAATTTCTGTCAAACTACACATTTTGTTTCAGAGTAATAGGATCTGTTTCTCACATCTTCCAATATCTTAAGTGTATGAGTGATTTACTGAAAGGAGGAAATAGAATAAATAGTCAACAGAATGACTGAAAGACACCCAAGGGCAAGGAGATGAATGTAACAAACCTTATTTCTCCACAGGGAGTGAGCAGGCTAAACTTTCATGTGGGAATTGAGACTAAGTACTGTTGACCAAATGAGAAGACAGAATAAAATATGAACTGGCAGGAAAGAAGTAGTTTTTGAGTGATGAATAAGAATACCTCTCCCTAGAGAAATGAGACAATATACAGAATTTCCAAGGAGATTTTGTGTAGCGTTATTTTGGTGGGTCTCCTCTATCCTCTACTGATTGAGAGATGAGGACATCATTCAAACCTTTGCAGGTTGACTGAGGGCACTAGGTACACAGGTACCTGTTTTAAAAATACATGATATTTTTGCTAACATTTTCTAAGCTTGTCAACACTACTACCACCCACTATCTAGGTCTTTATTGGTACAATCAGGAAGAATAATGTGAAAATTACCTAGGGAATATAGGTAAGAAAATATAAATCCTTTGGATCGTATACTTAAAATCTTCAGAGGAGAGTATACTCTGCTGGAAGATCATGTCTGACTCTGTACTACTCCTCAAAATCATACTGGGCTTCTTTACTGCACTATATTTGGAGTTGACAGAAGCAGTAGCATAAAACACATATAACCTTTGAGATTAAATGAACCACTGAGAACACAAAGCAAATTTTCTGTTTCTGCTCCACCTGCTACAAAAATTCATAGGTCCTACTCTCACTTTAATGGCTCAAATTAAAAGATGAATAAAAGAAAAATGTTCAACCAATTTACTTTAAAAATGGGTTAATATAATGGTTCAGGGAAAATTCAGATAAACAGTAGTACAGGGTTTACACTTCAAGTTTTAACTTCTTTTTTTCTTTTTTTGCGTTACTGAAGATTGAACCCTGCCCATGCTAGGCAAGCACGCTACTAATGAGCTACGCCCCTAATTCTGCATCTCTAGTTTTTAAAATATACAAATGAAAAAGACTGTACGACTAAGACATCAGCTGTTACTACTGTATACTGTTTCACCTAGTCTCTAACAGCAGCTCTGTTTTACAGGCATAGACTAAAACCACTTGTCATATAGGAAAAAGTCTTACATCGACCTGAGCAAAATAGAGCAGTACGCCCACCCAACACAATTTCTTTATTTTCCATATAACTAAACCTTAAACACAATGTAGAAACAATGTCATGTGCTAATCCTTTAAAAAAGCGAAAAAGAACAAGAAAAAATAGGATCCTGTATATAAAAACAAAGCAACAAGCATTTACCTAGAGGAAAAAACCAGTAAAAACCTGAAAACAAAGAGTTCTCAAAACAAAGCTTGACCCTACATGTTCATACCTGCAAAAGGTTCGCAGAGTCCTAACTCTATCAGGACAAGGTAGAGGAGGTCAAGTTTCACTGGCTTCACTCTGATTCAAAGCTTTATACTTACATCTTGTCTTGGCCAGCGCCAACTCGCAGAGTCAATCTGGGGATAACTGGACTCGGGGCTGGAACGACTGGTTCCACTTTTATCTGTGGAAGTTAGTACATTACAGTTCAATGTTACTTCTTTTCTAAGTACCTCCTACCTCTGCTACTTTCCCACCTCCACAAACTTAATAAACATGTCTAAGTCACAAATATGGCTAAAATGCTAGACTGAAAGATACTCTGGGTGATTCTGTGTTTGTTTTTCAACAACTGAAGGCTACCTGACATCATGTGAAATTTTATGAACTTTAATTACATTATGTAAATACAGCTGTTATTTCTAGAATTTTTTTAAAGTTTGGGTTAATTTTTTGGGTTTTATTATATTAAAATTTTTAAACAAAATTGTTATCTAGAGCATTTGGTAGAGCATTTACATGATTGTCAGGTTTAACCACAGAAAAACTTTGCAGTGGTATTTTCTTTATAAGATAAAATGCCTCTTTTGTAGAACTTGGTAAACATTAAACTCATTTTATTATACGAGAAAGCTGAATTGTCAAGTGTTCGTTATAGCATTAAATTATTCCATTTTTGGCTAGTAGTAAAAAGATCTGAAATGCTGTAAAACAAAACAAAAGTCCATCTAATTTTCTTATTAGAAAGGATTTATTGCAAAGGCAATGACTGCTGAAAAATACATTAAAAAATATACATAAGTTGAGTTTCACATTAAAGGGTCTCTTCACAATTTTTGGTTTGAAGACCTTGATTAAGTAAATATTTCTAATAAAACACATAAAACCAATCTCTATAGTTCCAAATAGTTATCTATATCAGAATTTTTCAATGGAAATTCGCATTTTTGATGGGACAATTCTTTGTTATAAGGAACTGTCCCAAGCCATGCCAGATGTTTAACATCCAAGGTCCTGAAATACCACATGCCAATAGTTCACAGCAGGTTCCTGACACCTAGCTGCAAACCACTGACTTTTATTTTTCAAGTTCAAGAATTGACAGAAGAGTGGGGTGGTTCTAAGGAGGAATGAGTATCTTAACTGCTCAATATATTATATCATAAAGTGACTTGCACAGGGATCAAATCTATTGTTTTCTCATATATATTTATTTATTTCCTAGTTTACTATTATCATTTTTTTAAAAAAATCTATCATCACATTAAGATCTGCTCTGACCATTCTCTTGGACAGTGCTGGCAGGTAAACATCTTCACCTGTGCCTTCAATATTGTTTATTTGGTTTCCAGTCACTCACATAATGGCAGACACCATGTCTGTTTTGTTTATTGCTATTTCTCAGTGTCTATCACAATGACACATAATAATTGTTAAGACATTTCAATCATGAATATGAAGCAATGATTTCAAACTTTTATATTTTCAAGACCCTCCCTAGATTTTCTTTCCACTCTTGCTTTGCAAACCTCATAGGAAAAAGTATTGAGGCCAAATGGTAGGAGAACTCCTTTAACTCCTTACAGATGTACAAACTTCTCTGCACCCACAACCATAACCACAGTCTACCTACTTGAGTCTGTCTTAAGTCTTCTTCCTCAGCTTCTCCATTCCATTAATTATTTTTAACTAGTTTTTATTTAATTTTTTTTAGACTTTTATTTATTTATTTTTATGTGGTGCTGATGATCAAACCCAGTGCCTCACACATGCTAGCCAAGTGTTCTACCACTGAGCTACAACTGCAGCCCCTAACTTTTAAATATACTCAATCCTATCTTTTTTTTTTTTATACTGAAGATTGAACCCAGGAGTGCTTAACCACTGAGCCACATCCCCAGTTCTTTTTTTAAGATTTTATTTAGAGACAGGGTCTTGCTGAGTTGCTAAGTGCCTGGCTAAGTTGCTGAGGTTGGCTTTGAATTCAAGATCTTCCTGCCTCAGCCTCCCGAGCCACTAGGATTAAAGACGGGCACCACCATACCCCACTCAATCCTATCTTAAATTTTTTTTCTTTTTTATCTTCTCTTTAACATCTGGCTAACAACTGCTTACATTTTTTCAGTCTTCAATTTGTTGTCTCTTTATTTGTATTGCTATCTGTTCATCTCTTATTCTTTCCTTGACTCACTCCAGTTTCTGCCCCAACCACACCACTAAAACCACTCTTTGTAGACTTAATTATTGGCGAATGTCCCAGTACTTTTCTTCATGACAGGCCCTACTGAGCTCCTGCCCTCTTCACATAGCCCCTGCTTTTGCCTGACATTGTTTGCTCCTCTCCTCTTGTCATTCTACAGTTTCTCGTCTTCAGCGATCTCATCCATGCCCACGATTCCACTGTCATGCCATCAAACTTTCCCTTTCTAGACTAGCACTGACTGACTGAACCCAAGACCAAACCAGAAGCCGCCTACCGAAAAACTTCCACTAAATATCATGCACTTCATCTCTTAACATCCCAATCTTATCAGTGTCACTAACGGTCATTACGATGGGGTAGAGCAAGACCCACGTATAACTAGTTAGGGCTTGTGTTCACTTTCTTCAAAAAAAATTTTTTGGAATGAACAGTTCCATATTTAAACCAATCTGAAAACCAGAGATTCAGTCTTTATTTTGTGAGCTATTAAGACTTCTATAATTTTTTCACCCTTCTACTTTATAGAAATAAATAAATATAACCAAAATAGATAAACATTTACAAGTCACCTACAACTTGCCGTGGCATTGTACCTGGTTATTTTGCAGATGTTCTCTTTAAGGCTTTTTAACAAACACATGGAGTAGATATTATGGGTTCTGTTTTTTTTTTAAATTAATTTTTAAATAAGTTTTAAAAAATATTTTTAGTTGGAGATGGACACAATACCTTTATTTTATTTATTTGTTTTGTGTGGTGCTGAGAATCGAACCCAGTGCCTCACATGTGCTAGGCAAGCACTCTACCACTGAGCTACAACTCCAGGCCTGGGTTCTGTTTTATAGGTAAACAGAACATACATGGAGCAAGCATTTTTTCTTTTTTTTTCCATTTTGTTGCCACATGTGTATTGTGTAATTTTTAAACACATCTATTTCCTCAAATAATTACCATTTCCTTGTAGTGAAAACTCTCAAAATCCTTTCTTCTAGCATTCTGAAATGTGCAGTACCTTATTGCTATCTGTGAAACAGCACACCAGAACTTCTTGCCCTGTGAGTAATATTTCTTATTCCTTATTCCTTCAACCCACAACACTATATTTAAACACTAAAGCAGGTTTTTTTTAAAGCTGTATTTAAAAAATAAAATGGTTCCCCCCTACCTTTAAAACAATTCTGGCTTATGGTTGATATGCTGTGCATTGTGTTTGGCCTAGTCTTTACTACACTAAACAATAATTGTATGATATTATCCTTGTACACTATTACACAAAATGCCCCATATACATTATGCGACTTGATCTCAAATTCAGCAAGCACTCTGGGAGCTATTATTATCCCCATGTAATGAAGGGCTCAGAAAGAGTAACTGGTTTGCCCACAGATACAAAGTCAGTAAATACAAATGGTCTAAATCCAGGCCTGCTGAAACCAAATTCATCTCCTGTTCTACCATACATCTCCTCGGCTCTCTGACACATTTTGAGCTCTGTTTCTGATAATGCTGACGTCCTGCATGGTTCACTTTTTTAGCCAAGGTCTCCTATGATAAATGACATATACTTGTGTGATGGGTAGGGTTAGTTGTAAAATGTGTTTTTCTCTATCAAAGGCTAACTAATTTATATGGAAATTGAGATTAACTTTGGCTTCACTTCACTTCCATCTGACTAAACTAGCTTGGGTTTTTGACACTGTCTTAAATGGTTTACAGGGCAAACAAACCAAGATATCATCTATTTATGACCTCTTATAAAAAAATAAAATAACATGGAAGAATAAGCAAACAAAAATAATGGCACATTTTATAAGTCAGATTAGAAATGGTACAAATGGGTCCTGAAGGCAACAGGTATTCAACTAGCTGAATTAATGAATGATTCTGCTACATCAGCTCAAAATTTTATCTGTATATACAGTGTCCATGTTATCCAGAGACATCTCTGATAGTGAAAGGGAGGTTTAATTATGCCATAAAAAATGCAAACTGGGATTGTGCCAGACAAATAGGACAACTGGTGTAACCCCACCTATAAACTACTTACACACTTATTCTCAAAGAAGTTAAATCAGATTTATCTTGAAAAATTTCAAGAACCATAGAAAAAGATCAATAAACTTCTAAAGAAGAAAAAGACTAATGAGGATGCTAATGTAGATATAGTGTGATTTCTAAACAGAATTTTCTTCCCATATTTTTGCTTATATTAACTTTATCTGAATGCTTACTGGAAAGAGATACCTCTTATGATTATAAAATAATTTCGTATGCATACTTCCTAAGAAACAACAAACTCAATGAAAATAACTTTGATTACTTAATATGACTAATGCCATCTTTTAATGGCATGGAGCCCAAATCTGGGGACGACATGAGCTTTTAAGGGTTAAAATAAAAGAACAGCACTTTGGGAGTAATGCTGAGAATTGGGGCAAGCAGAAGAGCATTTACAGTGGATTACTAAGCTTCCCAATTCACCAAAGAGGTAAAGTCCAGCAATATAAGACTCCTTTGTAGCTAACTAAAAATACATTGTCAGTGGATTTGTCCAGTTTTATGTATAAGCAATACTTCTTTCACCTGAACTAATACTAGTAGTCATATAAGCCCCTTATTGCCATGTGCTGCATTTTTTTTGCTAATCTTCAAGGATTTAGCTTCTTTGCCACATACCTCAGGGCACCAACTGATAAAGCTCTAACTCTCCATTTTTCCAGGACACCAGCAGTGCGGCCTTGCAAAAAATGAAAATCGCTCAAGAGATTTAAAGGGGAAATTTATTTTTAAAATCCTGACTTGAAGCAAAGAGGTGGATTTTTAAAAAGCTTATCTATAAAGAATCAGTTTAAATTTAAATTCTATCTTGGAACTCTTTCATGCATTCCAGCTTTAAAGTTTATCTTTTGACAGGGACTTTCTACAAAGGTAATGGGCAGCTTTGTCAATATAATCTGTCCAAGTTTATTTTTTTTTAATGTTAAACTCCTTTCATTAAAAAAAAAAAAAAAAAAAAAAAAAAACCCACCACATATGTGTACTAGCTGTGGTGGCAGTAAGTTCAGCAAGCACGAGTTCAGATTCCCATCTATGCTGATAAGTTAGAAAAAATACATAAATTCTCCTCACAAAAAGCCAAGTTTAATCACCTAACATTTGGATGCTGACAGGTAACCCTTCTGTTATCTTCCTTAGCAATTAAGAGTCTTTACATAATTTACTTTTGAAACACAGTCTAACTAAACACTGATAAGCCATTTAAAATATTAAGATGGTCAGAAGAAGATGCACAATTGTGGTTAAGCAGGAGTGGCACCCAGCTTGGACACTCTAACAACCCATGCCTGCTTTCAGCCAGGGTTAGCGGAGGGTGACTTTGGTAACTTCTATAATTAAACATGCTCATTTAAACATTAAGTTACTGGTTTCTTCTTGAAATAGACAGTTATAAGAAATACGAAGAGAGTATTTCCCTCATTTACTGTGCTATTTTATTTATTGAAAAATCCTTTATCTCACAAGTTATAACAGTTAATGAGAAAACACTGGAATTGAATCCATTTTACTTTAAATACAAGAAAGATGAAAATCTTTTGTTAAAGGGAAAAACCAGTAAGACTATTTACCATTCTCTAAACTGTTTAAATTTAATAAAAAATTATTTAGGGGCAAATCCTAAAGGATTTGTAGGTAGATTAAAGAAACATTAAAACTTTAAATTGTTCTGATTACTAAAGTCATTAAGGCTTGGAGGATACCCCTTTCATGGTCTTTAAAATGTGGCAGTTGAACAGGAGTTCTCTACGGTTTCCTCAAGGACTAGAATTTTTTTGAGTAGTGATGTCACCCTGCTCCTGAGTGTTGACCCTTCTTACCTGTCCCTCTCCCACTAGCATCCCCTTACTCAGACACACCAGAGCAGACAGAGTGATGGGCCTGGGAAGCCGCGTGGGTGATAAGGAATCCAGGCTTCAGGCAGATAGACCTGGCCAATCACAGCTCTTCCACCCAGGGCTGTGGCAAGTCATCCACCCTTTCTGTACAGTTTCCAATTGTAAAACAGGAAGAGAAATACCAAACCCTTAGAGCTGTTTGGAGGTAATATTAAATAATGGAGTTCTGCCCAGGTCTGGCACTTGAATGCACCCAATAAGTGACAGTTGTTAAAATCATCTTCTATCTAGGTTAGTTCACTCAATAGCTAATATTAACTCAAATGAAACAATTCATCAATCAGTAGGATAAAATTTGGGGACTCCTTTATAAAGTCAATGGACTTTTCATTACATACAACTTTCAATCATCCATGGTTTGGTTATCAACATTATTGGTTATTTCCAAGAAAATCCTGAATTGTTAGTCATCTGTTCATCTTAAATGACACAAACTAGTCTTTACTTAAGTGTTTTCTATGAGAAAGCAGAAGAGAAAGCCTTTTATGCCAACATATTCTTAGAGAAGGCATGAAACTATTGTTTTTAAACAGAGGTAAACTACCTAATGATGCTGTCTCTTCCTGGTATTGAATGAGGGGCAGAGACAGAGGGAAGGAAGCAGAGGTTCAAGAGGTTACGAGAGGCTCATGAGAAGCTAGGAAAGAGCAGAGCTAGGACCTCAACCCAGGTCAGTGTGACTACCGAAGTCCATGTTCCATGCCAGTTGTGGGCCAGCTGGGCCTGTTTACTTACAGATGGCGATGTTGTTGTTTGGGGGCAACACTCCACTGGGCCATCATATTCAAATAAGAATATATTCAAGTATAAGAACACAGTCCCCATTTGACAGGCAGATTTTGGCTTATCTTGTATTTAAGATTATATAGGTGGAGCTGGGGGTGTTGCTCAGTGATAAAACACCTGGCTAGCAGGAGACAGGCATGGGGTTCTATCCCCAGCAGTGCGCCTGTGTGCGCGCACACATACGCACGTGTAGACACAACTCTCCAATTCCACTAAAATAAATAGCAAAATGTTTTCTTACAATGATCCTTCCTCAAAAACCACTTAAAATACCAAGAATAAATTTTAATTAAAGTAATTTTATAATCCTATACATTCATCTAAACCCCAAAGAGTCATGGTCTTAAATAGTCATGCAATACATACACTGACAGGTACAAAAACAAAAATTTTAATAATAATTTTAATAATTTTAATTTCAATTTATTTTAAACTGCTCTGATGTACTGTTAGGTTGACCACTGCTAATTGCTATTATGCTATGTGGCTCGTCAACATAATTGCTCTTAATAGGTTTTTCTTACAAAGTTCCATTTTAAATAAGTGACACACCAGACTCCTAACCTTGACTAATGCCTATTATTGCTCATAAAGGAGAACTAAAAGCTTATATACATAATTTCACTTACCCCTTTTTAACTTAATGTAGGAAAGCATAGTGGTTAGAAACATCAATTCGTCTTGCTGTTCTGCACTGAAATTCTGGCTTCTGTCGCTTACTTAAGTATGTTATCTTGGGCACGCTTATTCATCTTTCTAAAACTCAGTTTTTCATCTTAAAGTGATAATCACTATAGTGTCTACCTCAGAGGGTTGTGGTAAGGACTTAAGATTATATAAAGTGCTCAGCATGGTGTTTAGCATATAGTAATTACTCAAATGTTAACTATTAGTATTTTGCTATTTTTAGTTTTATCATTTTCTCTACATTAAACATGAAATACCTAAGTATTAAAGAAGCTAAAAAACTTTCTTTGGGATTTTATCCAGGGTATGCTAGATTCCAAAGCCCAAAGCTACTTCCACTCACCAAGCAATTCTTGTTTAACTAATGATATCTGTGTTGGTCACTGGTATTGATAAATGTGTACAAGGCTGGTAAAATCTTTGTAAATAGGCAACATAAACAGAAGATTTTAAAATTTACCTTTGTTGCCTTTATTCTGTGGACATGTAAGAAAATTCAATGATCATACATAACCCCACGTCAGGTCTGTTTTCAATTATTCATTTTACTTAATACTTCAGGGTTGGGGTTGAAAAAAGAAAAGTCTTAAGGTTTATACTAATATGTCAATTTCTACTCATTGTTAAGGCATTTCCATGAGTTGCAGTGGCCTTTATCCTTTCCTAACTGTGTAAAAGACTAAAATTTAAATGAATGCTAAGAAAGTAGAAATAATTGTTAAAAGCATAACAATAGTTGACACACCTGTACTACTACGTTGGCTAGTATGGTCAAATGAAGTAGCAAACTTAGAGGACAAAATAGCAAACCCAGAGATTTACAGTTTTATGGTGGATTCAAAATGGAATAATATCACCATCATCATCTCTAGTTACTGAGATGGCATTTACTTAGGTGCAGCTATAGTAATATGCATATCCTGCATCTCATGTAACCCTCATAAAAGCAAAATGTCCAATTTCACAAGAGTCAGGATTTGAATTCAGGTCTGACTCTACAAGCAATACTATTTATTATTTTTAAAGTTCTTATAAGACGGCTGACTTTGACAAATGTTTATCTTTTCATATCTCTGATCCATAATTCATCAAAACTGGTTTAAGAACATGGGTCCTTCTGTCAGATGAAATCAGTGACTAGTAACTAAGCCTTTGCCTGCCAGAGGTAGTCTGAGGGACTGGTCTTTCTTATAGTCTGATAGACGCAGAGGAAAGGTATGGACTGCAGTTATGAACCTAATCTGATGGGCTTCTCTCAAATTCATAATGGCTGTTGAAACAATGCCACTGAATTTCTAAAGATTTCAAGATGGTGATGAAAGCAAGAGTATCATGTTTGACTGACTGAGGGTTCAGTTGCCAAGTTACTAGTACATGATAGTATAATGACTAATTGCTGTCAGACAATATCTCTAACAATAAATTTTTCAAAATATGAAGTATATCTGTGGTCTAAGTGACTTGGCTTGTTTGTTGTTTGCTACTCCTGTAAACTCAAGCTTGGACAAGTTACTCTCTCAGGGTCAGTTTCTCATTCATGGGTGATAACCTGCTGGATCTATGTCACAGGTGTGTTAGGAGGAGAAAATAAAGTGTAAGTGCTTTCAAACCTGATAAGTTGTATATAAGAATAAATAATATAATGATAAAATGATTTGTAAAATGGAAATAAGAATTGAGTTTCTGTATCTACTTAACTTGCCAATATTCAGTTATCGATATCAGAATTTCCATTCTACGTCTTTCTATTTTAGCATAGCTAAGGGGGAAAAGAAAGAATCAAGTTAGGCAGAAAAATGTGAGAGCTGCCATCACTATTTTCAGCAAAACTAACTTTCCTAGGTAAGATTTATTGGTAATAGATCTACGATAGCTCAAATCTATATTTATCAAGTGGAAACCTCAATATTCTGAGGTTACGTTCAAACAGAGAAGATCACTTCTATAGGCTAGGGAAAGGACCTCTGAGGGGTTCAATGGATGGCACTATTAATATTGAGCTGCTTTTTTAGAAAGTTTAAACAAATTTTCAAATCAACCAGTCAACAAATATAATAATCCCAAGAGCCATGAAGGAAGAGCAGAGTCATAAGGACATAGACCACATCCTTTGGCAACAGGACAGAGGTCCTGGCTCCTACAAAATGGCAGGATCTATCAGTTTCTCTGGACGGACTCTGAATGTCTGATTTACTGACAAGGTAAACATCTGTGCTATGTGGAGTTACTTTCTGCCCTAAACCAGACAAGCCTAGAGGCTCGGGCTAAGATCCTCAGAATGAGTTCTAATCTTGTTAATGCAGAAAATGGAAGGAATAAGAGATGCTACTCAAAGTACTATAGATAGCCATAATCCTGAATAAATGCCAGAATGGCTCTTCAGAAAGAAACTTGAGTCAGGAGTCTTTCTATGGGCCTTGCTATCCTCTTAAAGCAGGGCCATGACTTTACATGCTCTTAGAAAAATGAGTTCTGTGTTTTCCAGGTATCTAATAGCACAAAATATTATACAGTAGACTTGATAATTAACAACAACATCACTTCACTATTTAAAATTACAGATTACTAAGAAAAAACTGCCAGAGATTAGCACAGTTAATACAGAGTTTAAGCTATGAATTTTAACATCTTTGAGTGTATGGGGGGGCTTGATCACAGGCTTATGGTTTCCAGAACTAAAATAAACTTTGTAACCTTACAACAAACATATTTCCATTAAGTTACGGGTGATTTACATCCAGAACACAGATACAATTGCTGGCTTTGTTTACCTGTGTTTTTCACTAGGACTTTGTTCAGATAGTGCCGAAAATGATAAACTGCTTACTTTTTCATGCTTGTGTTTCTCCTTGTCTTTTTCTCTCTTCTCGCGCTCTCTTTTCTCTTTCTCCCTTTCCTTCTCTTTCTTCTCCTTTTCCTTCTCTTTCTCTTTCTTTTTCTTCTTCTCCTTTTTGTCTTTCTTCCTTTCTTTCTCTTTAGGTTTCTCTTTCTCCTCAAACAGTTTTTCGGGGAGCATTGGTGACAAGGAAGGCAGCATGGAGGGGACCCGCACTGCTGCAGCGGGGCTGAATAAGGGCAGAGCCATTTCTTTGGGGGGCAACACCAGTGGTGTTGGTGGGGCCTTCATCTTCTCTTCTCTACCCTTATCTTTAACCTTTTCCTTTTCCCTTTTCTCCTTATCTTTCTTGCCCCTTTCTCTATCTTTCTTCTTATCTTTATGCTTCTCTTTCTCCTTCCTCATAATTCCATCTTTTAATCTCACTTTTGGATCAACGTCTTCAAATTCTTTTATTTTAAACTTATAGGGATCTGATTCTTCATCTTTAAGAAACTCCTTCCATGGGTACTTTGTTTCCTTGCCAACTTCCTTTTCTTTCTCCTTCTCTTTCACTTTATCCTTCTCTTTACTTTTTTCTTTGCTTTTGTCTTTTTCCCTCTCCTTATCCCTCTGCTTTTCCTTCTTTTTCAATTTAGTCTTCAGTTCTTTTTTCAACTTCTTCTTTACCTCCACTGATGAAGGCAGCTTTGTTTTCTCCTCATACACGTTGTGGAGAGGTTCAGGAGTGGGAGGAGAAACGGAGGGAGAAGAGATATAAGCAAAGTTGGGAGGCATACTGGCAGGCGTTCCCAGTTTCGCCTTCCGCACCACCTCGTCGATGGAGGCGTCCATTGTCCATGAGTTATCAGAACTTGAAGTTCCACCTGAAAGAGGAAGAGGAGTGGATCCAGACTTGGTGAAATTGTTTGAAGAAGTGGAAGCTTTTGGAGTGGTACACTCCGAACCTGAAATTCTCTTAGGGCTGGTAAAAATGTCTCCTTCAGATTCTGATCCGGAAGAAAATTCGAAAGGGTCTGGCTCCCGTTCAGCACAGGCTCTCGCAATCACAGCATCAATCGAGTCATCGATGGTTTTGTCCGTCACCACAGCCTTTCTCGGCTGAGTCTCACTGTTCAGTTTCCCAGCATCAGGGGGAGTTTGGGTTTGTTTTACCTGGATGGGATCTTTACTGAGTTTTTCACTTACTGTGGCTGAAGGAGTCCTATTTGGTGTTTCGGGTCTGACAGGTGGTTGGGGGATATGAGACATAATCTTGGGGCTTTTGGGGCTTTTGGGGCTTTTAGAACGTCCGGGTGATTTCTTTTCTTTGGAGACAGTTTTTGGTGACCGAATAGGACTTCCAACCATTGCTGGTGACTGGGTGGTTTTGGGTGACTTAGTCTTCTGTCCTGGAGAACTGGTTTTGGTCTTTGTTTTGGGTGGAAATGACTTGGTTTCTAATGGCTTTGCAGTTGGCATTTGTGATTTTGCCACTGGAGCCAACATGGGTGGCTCTGGTGATGGAGGTGCAAGGTCTGTATTGTCCTGTGTGTGGACTGGAGACAGCATTGGAGGAATCTTTTGTGTATTTATTGAACTGAGTGGTTCTCGAGCTTCCAATAATACCACATCTAGAGTGTCCCCTTTAGTGCTTAAGAGTCGTGGACGCTTCATGGCAGGCATCTCTTCAGCTTCAGGACTGTCCAATGGTCTTTTACCCAAGAAATTTTCATCATTAATAATTTCCTCCTCCTCCAATTCATCATCTTCTTCCAAGGGAACTTGCATGGCTTCTGCTGACGTGCCCCCATCAGTGGGTACCTGCTCTTCTTCTTCCTCTGGCAAAGAAGAAAAACAATATTATTGGAATGTAACGAAACCTAATAAAAACAATGCTTCAAACATGATTTCTAGGAAAGAAAGGAAATTGAGTGTTTGGAGAGTAAAGCTGGAAGTTCTCAGGGATCTTCCCTACCTGCGCGCCATCCTTCTTTTAAGAGCAACAGTCAGCGATGGCAGATGAACAGCTAACTGTTGTTCTCTCAGGTGGTGTGGCTCTAACTTCAGGATCTGGACTTTGCTAAGTATTTCCAGGTTTTCTTCTCCTGCTTCCTTAATTAGCTCTTTTCCTGTCTATCTATTTCCATGTCCTTCCCATGTCCCCCATGCCTCACACGCATACACACACCCCTCTAGAAACCAAGAGATGGGTTATTACATGACTACACTCCTCAGAAGTGACAGAAAGGCATGCTTTTTAAGAACTTCTGGAATACATTTTAATTTTCTGAATGCAATTCCTCTCCCACTTATAACTTCTTTTTTGTTTGATGTCAGCTGCTTGAGAGGCAGCAGGGTACAATGCAATACATTCTGCTTAGACATTGGAAAAAACAGAGTTTCAGCTAGAGTTCTGGCACTACAGAGCAACCAGTCTTAGGCAATCTCTCAACCTCTTGGAGCCTGCTTCCTGACCTTTCAAAAGGGGCCAATGCTACTTGCCCAGCCTACTTGACCAGAGTTGCAAGATAAGATTATTTCTTTCTACACATATTAACTTAGCATATAATGCACAGTGATCAAGATTGAAAGAGCTTAGGGAGAATTCATGACCTAAAAGAATTCAAAATTTAGTGGGGAAATAATGTACGTGTGTAGCACACAGGAAATGACTAGTGCCATAGACAGATAAAGTGCTATAAAATTCAGAGGAAAACAGATTGTTGCAATGTCAAATATGTGGGCAGACTTAGTAATTATACAGTGTGTGGAATACCTGTAGCTGGGAGTGGCAAAGTCCAGGATGAAGGAGCAGATGACAGAGAAGGAGGTGGGACACAGGAAGTATATAAAAACTAGGGAATAATTTCATTTGTCAGGAAACTAGGGTACAAAATGGAAAGCAGTGAAAATGAAGTTTAGTAAAATTATATCCAGATCCTAGAACTTTTGAATTCCAGACAAATGAACATGACCTTTATTCTCCTGGTAGTTTGGACGGGGAGGCCAACTGGAGCCAACAATGAACAGAAATGGAGACAAATGGAGAAGATGACTGGGATATGTATTAGAAAAATCACACTGGCAGAAACATGGGTGGGTGGGATGGGAAGTAACAGGTACTAAAGGAGAGGGGACAAGTTACAGGGTTACTGAAATGATACCGGTAAAGGCAAGAAAAGTCTAAATTAGAATAGTGGTAACAAATAGGAAACAACAGAGGTAAACGATGTTCTGAAGACAGAACAGATAGAACCTGACAGTGCTGGAGTACAGAAGTTGAGAAAGGATTCAAATACAATTTCAAAACTTTGAGGCCTAGAGAGTGATAAATGTAGTCATTAACAGAAATAGGAAATAAGGAAAAAGTAGACATGATCATTACCTCAGTGCCTTGAAACAGTTTGATAAACACTTAGTCAGCAATGTCTAGTAGGCAGCTAAAGATATAATTCTGAAGTTCAGAAAGCAGGACATGGTGTGTGAGAGAACAATCTTTCTTGAGATGATTGAAATTACAATAACAGATGTATGAGCAAGGGTAAAAAAAGAGCCAGCAGGTTCAAATATTTTGAAGAATACCTACATATAAAAATAAAGGGAAGAAGAATTTTAAAAAATACAGGAGGATCAGATGTCAAGGAGACCAGTGGAGCAATTTTTAAAAAGGAAGCCTCAAGAACCAGGTCAGGACTTTTGAGGTCAATGAGAATGAAGGCTAGGTGGGTGTGGGGGTGTGTGCCAATAATGCCAGCTACTCAGGAGGCAGAGGCAGGAGGATCGTGAATTCAAGACTGGCCTGGGCAACATAGTGGCAACATAGTGAGACCTCATCTCCAAAAGATAGATAGATAGATAGACAGACAGAGAACAGAGAAGAGAATGAATGAAGGATAACCGCAGCAGAAGTCAGGCTTTGAAAGCATCAAGGGGAGATCACAGGACATGGATGAGGCGATGGAAGGGATGCATTCTGCAAACTGTAAAGAACAAGGTGCCTTCAGTACATACGCACTGCTGTTACTTGATAATGACACCATCATCTATCCAGTACCTGGGACAGAAACATGAGAATCATTCTAAACTACTTCCTTCCCTGTGACCCCTTCAAATTTGCATTGTGAACACAAGTTTTCTACTCTATTTCCTTTTACATGTCCCCCCACCCCCATTACTGTCCTTTTAGTCCCAAGCCCCAGAGCCTCTTCTTTGCAACCACAATTATCTATCTGGTCTCAGCCTCAGTGACACCGTCCTTAGAACCATCTTTCACATGTGACCATCTGAGGTGGAGCTCCCCATCTTAAAATTTTTCACTGGTCCCATCAGAAATAGTTTGCTAACGGTATCCCTGGGAGTCTGAGGATTTTCTGGAATTCCTTCTCAGACTACTACTCAGTAGAGGCGAGGTCTCCTATTCTCCAATAAATGGGAGAGTTACCTCTTAAGATATGTTCTATGTGCTTAGCTTCCATAGAAGTCTTGTTGTAAGGCTAAAACATGTAAGAAAAATCATCATTCTAGGGGCTTGGGAGATAGCTCAGTCGGTAGAGTGCTTGTCTTGTAAGCACAAGGCCCTGGGTTCGATCCCCAGCACCGCCTCCCCCCCCCAAAAAAATCATCATTCTAAAATATAAAAATCCAATTTCTCCGGCATGACTAAGAAAGATGCTCTATGATCCAGTATGGCAAATGGTCTCATCATTCACAGTGGGCCCGCGCACTCCACACAGCCCAGACACACGTCTGTGCACTTCCCCAGATACGCAGGGCAGTGCCATACCTCTGGGCCTCTGCTCGTGAAACTCCCTTTGCCTGACATGTCTCTGCCCTCCTGACACACTGGTGACTATTTCTCCCATCAAATGTTACCTCTTCTGTAACGTTTTTTTCTTAGCAACTAGAAGTGATCACTTACCCTCTTTGCTGCATGTGTAGCTGTATTTCCACTATCATGCAACAGAGACTGCCTAAGGGATTTATTATTTGGCCCTTTACAGAAAAGATCTGCTGATCCCCGTCTTAGACCTACCATATTCAGAACATGGGAATACTTCCTTCCCTCCTCACTCTTTGGAGAATGAATTTGCTCAAATGGTAAACATGAAAAATCAGAAAGAAGACAGCTTTAGGATATTGTCCAAGTGAATGAAAGTTTTTAGAATACTTATTAGATTCAAAGAATTCCTTCATACTCTACAGTGATTCATGAATCTCAAAGATGCCAAAGCAGAAAGATAAAGGTTTGCTGGCCTAATGTGTTAAAGTGAACTTTGACCATGTAGGTGGTGCAGGCCTGTAATCCAAAGCAACATGAGAAGTTGAGGCAGGAGGATTCCAAGTTCAAGGACAGCCTGAGTTACTGAGCTTCCTCAAGCAATCTAGCAAGAACCTGTTTCAAAAAAAAAAAGGGAAGGGGGTGTAGATGAGTGGTAAAGTGACCCTGGTTCGATCCCTAGTACAAAGAGGAAAAAGAAAAAGAAAAAAAAGAAAGGAGAGAGGGGGCGGGGGATGGAAGAAAGGGGAAAAAAAGTAAATTTTGCTTTAATTCTGGAGGCTAATTTGAATCTATATTACTTCTGAGAGTGAGTCCTCTAGAGCGTTCCTTAGCAAGACATTGGGAAATGCTCAAATAGTCTCTAGAAAGAGGCTACCCAAAGACTATCATACTAGTCCTCCAGATACAAGGACTGGTTTGCAATCAGAACAGCATGAAAAGTTGTGTTCTGAACATAGTATGCTTAAAACTGTACTATTCTATTAGTGCAATTTTATCAGATTGGAATTGGCAAGATGGCTACCAGATAGACATTTGAACTGAAGGAAGTATGCCTGGTTTGGCTAGGAAAAAACTTAAAACCTTCATATAAATAAGTTAGAAAATTCATTGGGTTTGTTTTTAATTTAGAGTTAAAATAACTCACAAAAGCAATAAAAAACTGGGTTGGGGTTGTGGCTCAGCGCAGAGTGTTTGCCTAGCATGTGTGAGAAACTGGGTTCATTCGATTCTCAGCACCACATATAAATAAATGAATAAAAAAAAGGTCCATCAACATCTAAAAAAATTTCTTAAAAAAATAATAAAAATTAATGTTGGTTGTTCACATTTAAACAAATAAGAGAAAAATTTTAACATAAAGCTTGATTTAAAGTAGGACTACAAACTAGAGAGGGTTATTCTGGTGTTGCTAATTTATTTCTATAATTCTTGTTTTCTGTTCAAGTCCCTGCTGCCAACATATTAATCTAGGGGTTTTATATGATTTAAAGGATAGATATAAATTACAATACTAAACTGTCACAAATGTTGCTTTTAGGAATACCTAAAATTACAAAGGTTTTAAAATAGGTCTTTAAAGAATCAAGAGATTATTAGTTTAATTTACAATTTTCTATTTACTTTTAAAAACTTTATAAGAAATCTTAGATTGCAGTATTGAAATAAGTCAAAATGAGCAAAGAACTTTGCTGGAAAAGAAAGCCTTAAATTTTTAAAAAGAACAGGAAGAATTATGAAGGCATTTTAAACAATTTTTTAAATGAGTAATTATCTGATACCTATCCAAGGCCACAGGCAGTGTGCATATAGGTATAATGCACAACAATGAAAAAATACTGAGACTATAACCTAACTTCAGAAACAGCACATTATCAATGTCATTCTCCCGACTTTGGCTCCTTTCCCACTCACCCCCTGCTTTCTCCACCCCATCCCCAGGATATGGATAACTCCTGTTGAAAAAAATAAAAGTCAAGATTTTTAAAAATCCACCATTCCCCATTTCCATTATAGTTCTGCCACATTTGACTGTAGCTTTCTTGTTTTGGAACCTTACATAAATATCATACCACATAATGTTCTTTTGCTTTTTTCCACCCAGTATGATTTTGGACATTTACCTAGGTTGATCAGGTACTATATATTACAGTTCATTCATTTTCACTGTTGCTGAAACATTCTACACTTATTAATACATTCTCCTGCATAGGGAATTTTTCCACGAGTGAATGTATTTTATTCTAGAAATACCACCAACTGAAATAAATCAGTTGATCCAGCTGATGTCTGCTCCAATATAAACATAATTGATGGTTATGCATAGTAAGTTTCTGGCTTTTTATAACAAAGATAATTTTAATTTTATTTTCTAAGATTTTGCAATCTTAAGATAAAATATATGATGGCTAAACCAAATGGTTTATCTTTTACCATGGGTAAAGTTTAATTTTCGTTTGATCAGAGGAAGATGGCAATAAAATATTCTTTGCAAAATGAGCACCATTAATAATTATAAAACATCCTACAACTGTTTTTTAAAGTGAATTTTTAAAATAATAACTTTATTTTATTAATTAGTTTTGTATATGGTGCTAAGGATTGAACCCAGTGCCTTATGCATGCTAGGCAAGCACTCCACCACTGAGCCCAACCCCAGTCTCTTATGAGTGTTTTAATATTTTCTAGTGCTCATCTGTGGAAATAGTTTGACTACAAAACTGCACAATTTGTCCAAAAGAAATGAAATATTATATCTGATGATATGCAATATTTCTATTGTTTCAACTTTTTGAAACTGGAGGAAGGACTCTTCTGTATATATGTAATAAACAAGTATTAGAGAAAACCCTTGTTCATAAAAAACTGTTCATTGTGTAACTTTAAGCAAGATCTTCAACTTCTTAGTGCTTTCTTTCTTGACCCAGCAGATGTAGACATTAGCATCACATACCTTTCGAGCACGATAAAAAGTAATCAATAATTAGAGGTAAGTAACAAGCTTCTAAATAATAATACTGGTCAATAGCAGAGATACACATTGTAAAGTCACCCTTATAATACTTTTGGAAAAGATTAAGAAAACAAAAAGCAATCTCTATAATCAGTGTAAAACACGGAAGCACAAACAGCACAAGACCAGAGTTAGCAGTCATGGGTCAAAAGGTACCAATCTCCTCAACCATCTGCCCTGACAACTCTGTTCTGCAATGAAAAGAGTGGAGAGTTGTTGCAGAAACTGTTTAAGATGATGGATATTCCAGTTAAGGAAGCCAGTGCTTGATAAGTCTTCACACTCATACTGCTATGGGAGGTAAAGAGTTACAAAACCAGGGCCTTCTTTCTGCTCAGGTTAAAAGTTGGTCAAAGTTAACAGTGATATGACTTTCAATGTTCTTCCTTTCTGTGAGAATTTGTTTAATCTTATGATATTTGTTATGATTATTATTACTATCATTCATTGGAGAACACCTTTAATTATGATATAAGCCTTTACTTTCAGGGAAGAAAAAAACAAGACCACCAACAATAAAAGAACATAAGCAGAATCACACCTAAACCAGTGGGAGAATCTATTTTCAAAAAAATTTTAACTTATTTAAGTCATGTGCACTATCAACAACCCTATTTTTCATAAAGAATCTCTAAAATATGAATGTTACAGTTCAATCATAGAAAAACTGCCTCAATAAGGAGGAACTTTTCATTCTGTCAAGTATTTTTGCATGTAGGAATTTGGCTCTTAAATGTCCTCCAAAGGTTCATGTGAGAGGTTTTGCTCCACTATGGGCTCCTGCTATGATGTGCTACTTTGCCACAGTCATAAATCAAGAGGGTTGACCAATTGTGGGCAGAAACCTCTGAAACTATGAGTCAAAATAAACCTTTTTTCTTCATAAATTGGGTGTCTCAGGTATCTGTTATCGTGACAGAAAGTAGACTAATACACCAGGTATGCTTTTTCACCAGTCAAAAAAGGAAAACAATGTGAAATAATATGAATGACTCAGAATTTGAAATTCAAATTGTGTGAAAAATACAGGTATTTAACTATAGCAGGAAAGCTTATCATAATGTAAAAAACTATAAAGAACTCATGAATAGCTGTGTGCAGTGGTGTACACCTGTAATCCCAGACATCTGGGAGGCTGAGGCAGGAGGATAGCAAGTTTGAGGTCAGCCTTGGCAAGTTAGCAAGACCCTGTTTCAAAATAAAATTTAAAAAAGGGCTGGGGATGTAGCTTTGAGGTAGTGCATCCCTGGGTTCAACCCCTGTACCACCAAAAAAGCAAAACAACAACATAGTAACTCAGGAATACCCTTCACCCAGACTCACTTATTATTTACATTTGATTTATAATTAGGCAATAATTATACATAACTTTGTATAATAAAATTTATTATAATTTTTTGAGAACTGTTTAAGTTGTAGATGGTCCTTTATCCTAAATGCATCAATGTGTGACTCAGAACAATAGTCAAACTCTCTTTTAATAACATAAAAGAAATAAAATGTATTCATATTAATGTCCATCTTTTAAAAACTTCACAAATGTTCATGGGGGCAGGGCACTACAAACTCCATTCCAATTTTCCTTCCTTAATGACACAAATAAATAATCCACACTCCCTACATTTCCTTGAGGAATAATGAGAAAAACATGCTTCTTTACCAAACTTCTCAAACAAAAACAAAACAAGGCAATAAGGTCTGAACAAACCACAAGGATTTCAGGGAGGTTAATTCCAAGCTACTATAAATATTGACTTAGAACAAAATATCTTTTTAACTAGAATAGTAAATGCCTTTAAAGAAACACTATAATCTAAAAAGCTCATAGACATTAGGAAAAAAAAGGAAATTGTTTGCACATGGCATGAAAGCTTTTTATCTCATTAACTACACAGATGCATGCAACTTTTAAAATTCAGTGGCATGTTCTCAAACTAAGCAGAAAATACACTTCCATTTTTAAACTTTAAATAAAGGAATAATAAAACTATTTAAAATTTAAATCTATTTAAAACTAGATTTCTCATGTTTTTTTAAAATACATGCAGAAACTAATTTCAACAAAGATGACACAAACTTTATTATTTTTCTATTCATCTGTGCATCCTATTTTATAAGATTCCTTTTCTGTTAATAAGCATGAAAGGATTATTTAAAAGTGTTTCCTGAAAAACACCTTTATATTCATCTGGATATAAGGTATATTTATCAAAACCAGCTCCTCGAAGTCACTCAATGCTACAAGTACTCACTCTTCCACCTTCTGGATGCCACTATGGTAATTTCCTGTCTTTAAGAATTGACCACATTTTGTGGTCAAGGTCAATTCAAGTGGTAGGGCAGGGAGCTGCACAAGGTACACAAGTAGGACAGAAATGAGGAAAGAAATGAAAATTACTAGAAACAGAGCTGGACTGAAATACAGCTGGGATCTCTTCCCAGACCCACAATTCAAACTAACACAGTCCATTTGGTCTCCCAAGACCTAAGATTTCTCATCTACAAAACATAAGTATTTATATCTGACTTCCTACTGCTAAGAGTTGAAGGTCTTTATTATTATGGACATCTTTATATGTAACTGACCCATGTGCATGGGATGACCTAAATTAGGGCAAGACAGAGCTACTCCTGACCCAAAATATCTCAATGAAAAACATGTGACAGTACTGTCTGACCACTAGATTCATGTCTTTGGATAAAGGTAACATCTTTAAAATGTTTCAAAGCATTTTTAAGACAGTGAAGCGACCGATGAAGCTAACCTTATTTTGGGGAGAGAAGACTGAGAAAATGGAACATAAGTACAATAAATTGATGGATTATTGGAGATGAAATGGGTCTGGAACATAAGGTACTGCCAGGAAGGTCAGGGTCAGGCTCAGGTGCTATTTTGAAGAGAGGGAGCTGGAGACAATTGACAAATAACAAGAAGAGAGACTGGATGTCTGGAGTGGGAAGGAGGAGCAGCAATATCAAAATCAACTGCAATTCATTGAACACTTTAGTTTTTAGTTCTAAATGAGACTTAAAAAATTAAGTCCATCTACATCTCCTCATAAAATATATTTAAATTCTCCTGTCTATAATGTATCAGGAATCAGACCCTCAAAGTATGGCTCAATACATACAAGTGAATATGTATTTTTAAATAAACCAATTTACTTAAAAAATGAAATTACTAGCAAAGACAAGACAATTAGGCAATGACAATTCATACAGTATAACCAATCAATAACACAGTATATTAATAATGGAGTGAAGATGATGTGTTATAAATACTGATATAACACACTAACCTGTAAAAAAAAGCACTATTTCACTAACATTCTGCACAATAAAAAACTAAAATGCTATATAAGCAAGCCAACCTGAAGTGACACCTAGTATTATAAATGGCCTAATCTATATGTTAATACTGTTGTATCACATAACTGCAGCAAGACTAAGATAACAATATGACTTTGGGGTTTCTATGGCTACATCCTGGGCTAACGTGCCTGAAAGGGCTGGCTGCTGACACCACACAAGCATTCCGAGTGCTTCTTTTTGGTTATTTATGATATGATTTATGATAACGACAACATCTCCTATTTTCTCTCCTCCTCAGATACAATAAATTGCTATCGTTAATCACCCTTCTTGGTTCAACTATGATTACAATAGCATAATAGGACCTAGCTATGGTAATATTGTGGATTTTTTTTTACAAGAAATAAATACAAGTAGATCTCTTCAGACAATGTCAATATCTCTAATATTTTAATCATCTTCCTTTAAGTCTTTCAGAATAAATTCTATTACAACTAAGATTCCATATCCAAGATGTAAGCCCTTGGTGCAAATCAAATTTATAATCAAGCACCACACATTCACAAATCACTACTATCAAGATTTTCTTAAACTTACTACAATAGGAAGACTGTGCACAGGACATAGTTTCCTTTTCAAGACAAACAATGGCAATTCTTTCCTGCATTGATAAAACTAAATCTTATTGTTGTTCCCCCTTGCCCCAGAATAAGACAAATTAGCCATTTATCTATAAGAAGGAAAATAGTGGAGAAAAAATAGAACTGCAATCACACACACATGTATGATATGCCTCCGCCAATTACTGGCTCTGTGGTCATTTAATCTTTCTGAACTTCAATTTTCTTTTATGCCAATCTGAATTAGCAAGAAGTTCTTCTACCTTTCTGGCTCTTGAGTAACAAACAGCAAGACAAAGTATGTAAAGAATTTGGACAAGTGTTTAATAAATGAATGACACTAAAAAAAGAACAGAAATTCTTCCCTTCCCTGAATTGGTGTCCTTTCAAAGGGCTGATGCAGTGCTAACAGAATTTGGGAAGCCCTTGGGAAACTTGCAAGCATCAACATGTGAGTGAGCTCAGATTAGCATGTTTGAAGGGAAGAGTGTAGCCCAGACCCCTAGCCAAAGCATCAGACCTGTAATTGAGGGCACTGCCCACCAGGCAATCACAAATATATGCCTGAGTCCTGCCCTATCCAGCAGAAAACGGCACAGTGGAGTCAACGCAAAATGTCAGTCCACAGAACTGTGAGCTACTAAATAGCTGCTGTCTGAAACCACTAAATGTTGTGGTGGTTTGCTACACAGAAATATTACCTATGTGTTCACATATACAGGTACAATTAGTTCTTGTTATTTTTGGTAGTTATATATAATGTTGCTGTGAACACTGAATTATGAACACTGAACCACTCTCCTTGGGAAAGTGCAGGGTTAGGTTCCTGTCAGTCTCTGATCACAATGTTTCACCAAATGATCAGTTATAACCTTGTTTCGTATGTTTCTTTTTAAAGACACCTAATTTAATATCTAGTAATAATTCATTAAAATTGAACTATTACCTAACAGCAATATACCTCATGCCTGAAGGAAGTTTATGCTATATCGCAGAACAACAAACTGTACTATACCACTATGCTTGGGGACACTTTAAATGCAAAATCACCAACAAAAAGCACAAAAATGTAAAACATATGGTACTACATAGACCACAAAAATGACACTTGTTTAAAGTATGAGAGCTGAAGCCAAGACAGTGTCACCTTGTTCAACCTCATCTGGGACATGAATGTTGAGTGACTCAATTTTTTGCCACTTTGCACATGTATTCTCTTTGGGAAAGTTCTGTGGGAGTTCCGTGAGCATTTGGGGCTTACAAATACATGCGAGGAAGCAGGTAAGGTCGCACAAGCAGAATTTGCACATAAAGAAGATCATCTGTATAGAATTGTATGGATATAAACTGATGCACCTTGAATACTTTATGGACTACTGATTTAAAACAAAATATTATTTTGCTTGGAAGTAATTCCAGTTCTAAGAAGCATTTTATGAAAAGAATAAATATGCTTTATGAACTAAATTGTGACTATATTTGGCAAACATTTTTCTAAATCCTAACTGGGACATGTTTTAGTTTAATTCAAAGAACTAGCCAGGTACAGAACATTCTGCTCAAGCCACATGCTCCTTCCCTGAATATCTGGGACATGTCAAGGTCTTTATGTCCACATATTCTGCACTTCTCCTATGGGAACACTCTTCCCTTAGTTATGCCCAGGCTGTCTCTCTCTCTCACTCTGTAAAGCCTAAGCTAAACATTGTCTTTTTGAAGAAGTATTCTCTAGTCATTTATTCTATATCCAAAAAATAAAGAGTTACAATTTGTAACAGCTTGACTGTTAATACATTTTTGGTCTGTTTCTCTGATGAAGCCTCACAGAGACCGAACTATGTTTGCATTTAAGCTAGGAACCATTAGAGGCTGATGATAAATACAGATGATTCTGATTTATGATGGTTTGCCTTATTTTTCAATCTTATGATGGTTTGAAAGCAACAGGCATTCTGTAGAAACTGGACTTTGAATTTTAAATTTTATCTCTCCCAGATTAGTATACATGGTAAAATATTCTATTTTCTAGGTAATTTAGAGGTAAGCAAACAAAAGACAAGGTTTCTGTTCTCATGGATTTTACTAGCAAAGCTGATAGGCAACAAGTAAATAAAAAGGATAATTCAACGGTGCTTAAGTGCTAAGAAGACAACAGAAATAGGAAAATGGATGTAGAAGGGGAGGTGCTACTTGAGATAGTCACCGAGGCAGTGACACTTCAGCTAACACTTGATCCAGGAGTAAGATGTAGCCTTGGGATGAAACCTTGCACAAGCATTTCAGGGAGAAAAGAGAACAAGGGCAAAGGTTGTGGCGTGGTCATCAGTTGCCTGCGGACAGAGCAGCAGCCGGAGGGGGCCAAGCTTGGAGGGGCAGAGGGTCCTGCAGGATGGGTGACTGGAGGCTTGGCCTCTGCCTAGGCACTGAGAGAACCTAAGGGTCAGGGGAGGTCCCAGCCAGTGTCATCAAGGCAGTCTGTCTGGAACAAAGGAAAAGACCCAAGAAGACGAGTAGAGAAAACTAAGGAAAGGCATTCACACATTCACCATACAGGCACACAAGGTAAACTATTAGATGAGGAAAACAAAAGAATGGACAAATAACCATTCTTTATACAACCAATAACAGTTGTGTGAAGTCAAAGATGACTGGTCAGAATTAATTATACCCAACAGGAAATTTATTATTACACAAAATGACATACACGTGAAAACTCACTAGGTAAGGACGATGAGCATCACCATCCAACTTCCACCAACTTAACCACAGAAATGTAAATACAACCCCACTAATACTGCAGAGCCGGAGGCCAATGCACTCAGGAATGTGTATCAAGAAAGGCTATTTAAAGTCATCTGATATTTCACAAAGATGCCAAAAAAATGTCTTGGAAAAAAGACATCCTTTTAAACAAATGGTACTGGGAAAACTAGATAGTTATGTGTAGAAAAAAGAAATTAGATTTCCATCTCTCACCTTGCACATAATTCAAATAGAAATGGATCAAATACTTAGGAAGTAGACCAGAAACTTTGCAAGTGCTATAAGAAAACATAAGTTTAACACTGACAACTGACTTCCTTAATAGGAACCCCAAAATACAAGCAATAAAACCAAGAATCAATAAGTGGATGTTATCATATTTAAAACCTTCTGCTCAGCAAAGGAAATGATTATGAATGTGAAGAGAAAGCCTACAGAATGGAAAAAATCTTGGCCAGCTATTTCTCCAATAGGGAAGTAATATTCAGAATATGCAAAACTCAAAAAACTTAACACTCAAAAAACCACAAAACCCAATCAATACATGGGCAAAAGAACTAAACAGAAACTTTTCAAAAGAGAAAAAACAAAAGACCAACAAATATGTGAATAAATGTTCAGTAACTCCAGCAATCAAGGAAATGCAAATCAAAACTACCCTAAGATTTTTATCTCACTCCAGTCAGAATGGCAACGATCAAGAGTATGAACAACAACAAATGCTGGTGAGATTGTTGGGGGGGAAAAGTTACCTTGCCCATTAGTGGGTTAGTGGGACTGTAGACTAATACAAGCACTTTCTGGAAAGAAGTATGGCGATTCCTTCAAAGACAGGATGGAACCACCACATGACGCAGCTATCCCACTCCTTGGTATCTTCCCCAAAATGTCTAAAATCAGCATACACAGTGATACACCACATCAGGGTTTATGGTAGCACAATAAACCCTGGCAATAGCTAAATTATGGAGTCAACTCAGATGCCTGTCAATAGATGTATACATACAATGGAGTTCTACTCAATCATAAGAAAGAATCAAATTATGGCATCTGCCAGTAAAAGAATGGAAATGGAGAATATCATCTTAAGTGAAATTAACCAAATTCAGAAATTCAAAGGTTGGTTTTCTCTCATATGTGCAAGCCAGAGTAAAATAAAGGGGGAGGGAAGGATAGGATAACATAAAGAACCAAATAATGCACACCTGTAATCCCAGTAGCTTGGGAAGTTAAAGCAGGAGGATCCAAGTTCAAAGCCAGCCTCAATGACTTAGGGAGTTCCTAGGTAACTTAATGAAACCTTGTCTCAAAATAAAAAATAAAAAGGGTTAGAGATGTGGCTCCGTGGTTAAGTGCCCCTAGGTTCAATCCCTGATTCCAAAAAACAAACAAATAAAAATTATTAGACAAGTAAAAGTAAGTCTAATAGAATAGAGGAAGGAGAATGGGAGAGGGGAGGGAAAAGGGGGGGATCATGAGCTGAAATCAATTTCCATGTATATATGAGTTTGTCAGGATGAACGCAACTACTATGTACAACTCTAAAGCTCTAAAAAAAAAAGGCTCTTTATCTTTGGGATACACTTTATTCTATTTTGTACATTTCCATACAAACAAAAATAAAAAGTTACAACTACATGTAGGTTGTTTAATACTGCATTTCGTATTGCATACACTCATAAATGTAGAGTAATACAAATATTTTAACCAAACCTTTATTCTAATTTAAGACTGTCCCAGGGCTCTAAATGACCTTGACAAAATTCTGGAAAAAATATCTCAAGACCTGGGGCTCTAAAGCTATTTTAGAATTAACTCTGAATAATTGTCCCACAATATGAGTTTCTTGATTAATTGCTTAAGATAAGGTCTCCTTTTCGTTGTGGCCTCCAGTGGCTCCCTCTAGTTCCCATAATCACTTTTGTCTCATTCTTCTAAACCCTGGAAGGCTAAGAGAAAAATCAGAGATATACCAATTCCATTACTTGGGGATTAGCTAAGAGATAACCCTTTGTATTCCATTACTGACCATTATTTGAGTAATTATCCAATAACTATAGTATGTTTGAAAGATGCACTAATTGTTTTCTAAGGCTCACTCCTGCTTTATATCAGAAAAAGTTATAAATGTTACATCCTTTAGCAATGGAAAATCTACATTTGGGTTACATGAGAAAAAGCAGTAAGACTTTTACTGTATTTAAAAATTTTTTTTTCTAAATAAAGAATAAAAACTAAAACAAGAATAGTCTACTGAAAGTCTTACTGACTAACTAGAAAATTAGAACTCTATTTTTGACCAGATTTATGTTTTACAAGAGTCAAATTTCTGCATAATTTAGATAGAAAATTGGCAGGGATGGTTGTTGCATCTAATTTCAGCAAAATTAGTATTCAGCCACCTGAATTTTTGGCAGTGTTCCAATATGTTTATCCAAAGCAATAAGTAGACAGAAAATAAAAGAAAATTGACAATCATGCTAAACGAGTAACTCTCTCTACCTCTAACTCCGCCAACACACCCAGAAACACATGCACACATACACATGCGTGAATATTTTAAGATATGGGTAAATGACTTCAAAAGTATACTTCACGAATGGACCCATGGTTTTGCACTCCTCTTATGCAAATCAGCTGCAGAAAGAACAAGAAAACTCACTCCTTTTTCAATGTATAAAGGATGCTATGATGATAAGCTGACTCAAACTTGGCTTATTAAGGGGTAATTATTTTTAAAAACCACTAGTCCTCCAAATAAAGCAAATAATTTACATCAATTCTTGACTGTCTCTGCTAAAAGATGAAATGATAGTGATGATAGTTCTAAATTCATTAGTATTCGCTTTTGAATATCCCCCAATAAAAAGTCAAAAACCCACATAACTAATTTCTGCTTATAGCTCCTCCTAGAATTCTACATAGTTGGCACAGATGCATAAAGTGAGAGTACAAACCATGGATCTAAGGTTTACTCTGCACCTCTTATCTGCACGCCTTGAGCTCAGAGAAAAAGGAAAAGCATTAATTCTTCAAACTCATGTTAACTTTGTGTCTAGCAATGTCTGAATTTGGTGGTTCTTAAGACACTCATGAAGGCTAGAATGAAGGACAGTATAAGGTTTGGAAACCAGGTGGAAAATGCTGGTAAGAGAGAGGCTTCCATTCCATCCTGTTTGCTATGTATCTACTATGTCCTGTGTGCTAGGCGCTAAGAACTCAAATATGAAAAAGACTTGCAAAATATTTACCTATGAGAAATTTTCAAAGTTGGAAACAAACATATTATGTAAAATGTAATAGTTTGCAATAATTAATAAGCAGAGTGATAGGCATATTAGGAATAAATTTTAAGAGGACTGTCCAATAGAAATATAACAAGAGCCACATAATGTAACCTCTGATTGCCTTAGTAGCCACATTGAAATATTTTAAAAAGGTGAAAATATTATTTCAACATGAAATCAAAATCAAAATAATTTTTAATGAGATATTTTAGTTTCCTTTCAAACCAAGTATTTGAAATCTGAAATGCATTTTATACTTAAAAAGTATAGTTCAAATTCAGGTGCTATATTTTTATTAGAAATACTGATCTGTATGTGGGTTCTCATAAAATTTATGGCTGAAAAAGTAATCTGAGAAGTTTCAAACATACTTTAAAGTGTTCCTATAGTGAACAAATTATTAGTTTTAAATTTAAAATAAGTAAAATGACAAAATAATTTTCAGTTCCTCAGATGAGCACATTTCAGATGGTCCAGACACCAATTCATAGCCACTATGCAGGACCAGGAAAACTTAGGTTGGAGAACAAGAGAACATTTCAAGTTATGGATCAAGAGGTAATTAAGAAGTAGGATGAAAAAGACTGAATATGTAGCTGACTATGTGCAACTATGAGAAAACCAGAGCAGCAGCAGCAGAAATAGCTGCAGAAAAATCAAGTTTATAAAGAAGGGGAAAAAGAGCAAGAAAGAATTAACACTTATTAAGCACCAGCAACAATGTGGTTCTCCAGAACTAGGATCTGACATCCCGAAATAGCAGTGTACTAGGTTTCACACAAAGAGTAGATTTTAAATCCTCTACATATGTGCTCCCTTCTCAAATTAGCTAACTTTGCTTCATTCTTCCATCTGGATGCCAGAAAGCAGTGATTAATTAAGTATATGGCTTAGTAGGAGTCACATGGCTTGACTTCACATCTTGCCTTTACTACTAGTAAGCTGTGTGAATCTGGGAAGGTCTCTAAGCCGAAAAGATGGGATAAAAATAAAGATGTTCCTCAATTTACAATGGGGTTAGCAATTTACGATGAGAAACCTGTTGTCAGGTGAAAATATCTAAGTCAGAAATTCATTTAATTAACACACCTAATTGACTGAACATCATAGCTTAGCAACACGGCCCTGTCAAGAATCGATTGTTTACCCTTGTGATTATATGTCCGACTGCTTGCTGCTGTTGCCCAGTATTTCAAGAAAGTATGGGATGGCGTATCAGTAGTCAAGGAAAAGGTCAAGATTCAAAATCTTAAGTATGGTTTCTACTGAATCTGAATGCATGCTGCTTTTACACTATCATAAAGCTGAAAAATTGTAAGTTGAATGACAGTTAAGTCAGGGACTGTCTGAAATATCTGTTATTGGATTCATGTGAGGATATAGTTTGTTAATGCTACCAAAGCACTTGGTATGACACTTCTTATACTAGAAGTGTTCAATAAATGGTAGCTGTTATAACTAATGCTGTAGTCCAGATCTTTATCATCTCTGGCCTGGATTATTAAAATGGAATACCAGTTGGTCCTCAGGTTTCCAATTTCTTACTATCTCCAATCCGTCATCCACTCTGCCATTAGAATTAGCTTCTGAAATCAGACATTGATCATGTCTACTCTTTCACTTAAAAATCTTCAATGGCTTTCACAACTCTCTGCCTTTGACCATACAACTCTTCATACCATCTTTGGCATAGAAGAAAACTGATAGCATTTGATACCCTCCTTATTACAGAATATTTTTCAAGAGAAAAAATTTAGTACACATCTTAAGAATTCAGGAAAACTCTCACACGATCCTGTCTTCAAAGACCATTTCCCTCCCGTAGAGCACAACAATGGATAAGAGCCCTGGAATCAGACTGGCCCAGATTAGAATCCTGATTCTGACATGTATTAGCTCTGTGACTTCAGGCAAAACACTTAACCTCCAAGGGTTTCAATTTTCTTCTAACGTATACACTACAGGTTTGTGGTAAAAGCCCTGCTACTTCCTAACAAACAGAAGGCATTCGATAGTTAGCTTCTTTTCTTTTCTCATCTAAGAATAAAAGATAAATGTTCACAATATTGGTTTGCCTCAGCCTGTGAGTCTCTAATGGGCAGGAAATCTGACTTACTCATCCTGAAGCCCTGATCCTGGAACAGTATTAACAAATCTCTGCTGAATTAAAAAAAAAAAAAAAAAAAAAAAATCACACTTTTCAGGACTTGGTACATCTAATTATATCTATTCTACATTAACGTAAAAGTGAAAGTGTATTTCTTGAGGCTTTAATAGCAGGTTGAGGTGGGGAATATTGGTCAGAAATATGCTTTGTGGGTGGAGGATAACAATTGAGAGTATCATATTTCATATTAAATTTCAATTTACTCTTAGATAACTAAAATGTGGTATATTCAAAGAATAGAATAAGATGGAATGACATTCTGACATGATACAACATGCATGACCCTGAACATGTGCTGGGTGCAACAGTGCATGCTTATAATCCCAGCAATTTGTGAGGCTGAGGCAAGAGGATCACAAGTTCAAAGTCAGCCTGGGAAACTTACCAAGATCCTGTCTCAAAATAAAAAATAAAAAAGGGCTGGGGATGTAGTTCAGTGGTAAAGTACTCCCAGGTTTAGTCCTCAGTACCATCAAATTTTTTTTAATTAAAATTTAAAAATACATTATACTAAGTGACAGAAAACAGTCACAAAAGACCAAAATGCCTGATTCAATTTATATGAAATGTCCGGAAGAGGCACAAATCTTTAGTGGTTAATCTAGGTCTGTAAGGAGGTGGGGGGAGGGGAAGTGACTGCTAAAGGGTGTGGGGTTTATTTTGGGGGTGGAATAAGAATGTTCTAAAATGGTTTGTGATGATGGTTGTATAACACTGTGAATATACTAAAAAATATGTACACTTTAAATAGGTGAACCGTATGGTATACATCAACTGAGCTCTTGTGTTACAAAAATCAATCAACAATTACATGAATGCCTACTTTGTGCCTGGCACTTCTCCAGGCACCAGAGATATGGTGCAGCAATGTGGAATGAGTTCCGCCTTCTTTGGGACACAGAATAAAAAACCAAGAATTTGTCAAATACAGTGCTATGAACTAAAGCAGAGAGAAGGGACCAGGGAGCAATGAGACTGTGCTGCTTTAATTGGTAAAGGCAGGATCGGGTGATTTACTCATGTTTGGCAGAGGCCATGTTTATGTGTTGTACACTTGTATTTGTGTGGTGTTTTAACCATTAGACAATAAAGTAGAAAGGGAATCTACAAACTGTTATACATTGACAAAATTCTCTTATAATGTATTCTTTGCATAAGACTAATATAGTGAACAAAAGATCACTATTTTCAAATCTCATCATTTTATCACTAATTATAAATATTTTTAAAATGTTACCATAGACTTTATATTCAGAACAATGCTTTGGCTAAATAATACAGCAAAAAGATTCAGTGGGTGTGAGGGTGGGGAGGGAAGTACCTATCAATTTTCAAACTTTACTGCCTTCTATTTTGTATTTGTTATATTCTACTTTCTCAAAGTACCTATTTTCTATAGCATGCAGGAGCATCCTGTTTGTAAAAATGCTATAAGTATTCCTTGCCATTTGATAAATGTAAGAAATCAATGAGATCTTACTTGTTGAGTAAGCAAAACCTTCAATATGGTTAATGAAGGGACTTTAGAAGGGATGGTAAGTGGCAGTTTTTATATTCGATAATATAATTTTCACTCGATTCTTTTCATCATGGTACTCTTCTCAGTTCTCTAGGATTTTCTTTCTTTCTTTCTTTCTTTTTTTTATCAAGAGAGTATGTTAGAATTCACTCCGCCTTTTCTGTACCTCTATTAACAACCACATCTCTTTTTTGGGGGGCATGGGGGTGGGGTACCAGGGATTGAACTCAGGGGTACTCTACCACTGAGCCACATCCTAGCCCTACTTTATATTTTATTTAGAGACAGGGTCTCACTGAGTTGCTTAGGGCCTTGCTAAGTTGCTGAGGCTGGCTTTGAACTCATGATCCTCCTGCCTCAGCCTCCTGAGTCGTGGGATTACAGGCGTGCACCACTGCACCCCGCTCTTATTTTTGGTTCAGTCTAGTCGACATTTTATTTGATGCTCGTTTGATATGAGAAGAACTGCAATAGCTGCTGGGTTTATTATACACATCTCTTCTCCCAGCTTTTCTTCCCCATGAAAAGTCACTAGGCTTCAGATATGTGACTTCTGTCTCCTGGTGGTATAAAGAGGGCCTTGGAGGAGTTCTCTTTATAGCCCAGATTGACCAGGCTGCTCCCTCCTATGGGGAACAATTAGAAGAGCTAAAAATTATCTCTCTCCACCTCCACTTTTTCTCCATCTCTTTGAAGGCATCAGGGAACTACCAAGGGAGTGAGATTTGTAGGACTAAGATCCAGAATAAGATGGAATGGGAGAACTCAAGTGGGGTGCACCTCCCTCTGGGCTGCTGCTTTGCTCCTGCTGCCTGCAGAGACAATGCTGAGGGCTGTGCAGAACTTCCTGTGGTCTTGTAGAACTACTGGGCGGGAACTGACTGGTTGGATTTGAGCAGGATCACAACAGCTGCTGGGTTAAGGACTGCTTTTTGGGAACAAATAAATATGGACAAAAAGAAACTGAGAAGTAAACATAACAGCTCAGGAGAACCATGTCTGTGGCTTGAACCAGAGAGAGGAAGCTGTAATTGGTGGTCAAAGTCACTTTAAGAATGGGAAATCTAAACAGGCAACCTGAGTGTTGAATATGGCTTACAAATGCGACTTTTATTTTCTGGACTATACAGTGTTCTTAAACATTTTGAACAGCTGTCAAGAAGAATCCGTAAACTACAAAACAAATTTACAATGTAAATTTCTTGATTTTACGAAAACATTAGATCTAGAACTGCATGCCTATATCCCCATGTAGCTACCATGAACTAGAGTAGAGTAAAGCTGCCCTCATGAGTTGGGGCATATGTCACCAGTCTCTCCTGGGATCGGGTTTGTAAGTCTATGGAAAAGCCACTATCCCAGGGTTCTCCCAGTCAGCAATGGTGCAGGACCTGGCTGGATTCCCCAATGTTTTCTCTGGAAAACCCAGCCGTTTTACCTTCACTTTTAGAAGCAAAGCTTATGGTTTTGGGACCTGGGGTTGTGGCTCAGTGGTAGACACTGGGTTTGATTCTCAGCACCACATAAAAATAAATGAATAAAATAAAGATCTGTCAACATCTAAAAAAATATTTTAAAAAAAGCTTATGGTTTTGTAGGCATATTGGCAATAAAGTCTTAGAGTACTGTTATTCACACAGCAATATCATATAAATATGTATATACATTTAAAAATACTTTGGCTGAAAAATGTATTATAATTTTCAGTTGCAAAAATCCCGTGAATTATGAGATAAATTTTATAAATATGCCAATGGAATTTAATTAAAGCAGATGGGTTAAATATATAAATTTGATAAAATATTTACTTAAGTATCTTTTCAGATAAGTAATATTTTCAACCTGTATGGGAGGCCCTACTGAAAACTACAAAAGGGAATTAATATATAGTCATGGATGACTGCTAGATTGGCTCTCTCTTTTCCTGACTCTCAAAGAGATTTCTTCCAAATAAGAATTATAACTTCTAAGAACATTAACTAATACAACATTATAGAACTTAATAAAAACATCAACCTGTCACCTCTTGAATTATAACTGAAGTGGAACCACGTGATATCTCACTTGTGAAGCAAGAAATTGAGCTTACAACAAATATTCCCGACTCTTTGAAGCTGTACTAAATTTGATACTTTTGGGGGAAATGAAAAGAAGCAATTTGAATGGACCTATTAAAACCAAAAAACCCTGCGAAGTAATATTTTACTTAATTGAAGAGCACAGGAGCACAGTGGCGGATGCAGCACGGGGGTGTCTTCTGCCTCCACTGCTCACACATTGCTCACTGTTTCTCAACATCCATGACTGTACAACCCAGCTATTTCAACCTTTTACTTTTCCTCAGCTCTGCTACTAAGATCAGACACACTGTCTTGAATCCAGGGATTCCTTGAGAACTTGATATTTTTCAGACCCAACATAAGCAATCAGTGGTGAAGGTATCCTGCAGCCCCTTGAACGTCAACGCAGCAGTAAGGACACCTAGGGCCATCAGAACATTGCCAGGGGCAATGGTACTGGCAAATCAGAGGAGGGCTCTTCAGCCCTTGCCAAGTTGCTCCAAAGGTCTTGTTTACCTGATCACTTCAGGTCACCCCTCACTCACTCTTATGCTACCCACTCGGCCACCCACCTGAAATGCTTTCCCATGAACATCTTCATTCTAATTACAAATCGTCACCCTGTTTGCTCTCCATCTAGCAGTGACTGCTGACCACCTTTCCCTCTTTCCTGAAATTCGCTGTTATGATCTTCATTTAATGTTCAATTTGAGAAATATTTATTGTATGCCCATTCAAAAAGGAAGTGTCAGACAAAAAAAGCCAATCCACCTGCCAAAGAGTTCTGTCTAGTCAGCAAAACATGGTGAATCTGTGAGATTAATCCTCCTAAAAGACAACTCTCCCATGGAAACCTCCCAAGGACTCCTATTCTGTCTAATGAACTAAGGAACCTCTCACCCCCAGCCTGATGTTTGTGTCTGTCTATGCCACAGTTTTAACCTTCACTGTTCTTCCCTACCTTTCCCTCATCCTAGCAGTATTGGATCACTTCTTAACAAGGCCCTGGGCTCCCCATTACTGATTCTGGTGATACTGTTTCTTGATTGGAATTTTCTTTTCTCCACACCTGCTTGTCAAAATCTGATTTATTTTATAAGAAATATTGCAAATAATTATTAATCCCATGAAACTCTGCTTCTAATCAGGTTTCCACCTTCCAGTCTCTCAATCCCCATAGCAGTTCCTAACTTTATGTGAACACTTGCACTTATTATGTTTTGTATTTACTTACTTATCTGAGTTATCCAAGATTAATAAATTCCAAGCTTGTCAAAGGCATGGACTGTGTCTTAAATCATCTTTGTTTTCTGAACCTTTCAATTTAAATCTATAAATATTCATAAGATAGTTATATGCATGGCATCACACTAAAAATATAGTGGGTGCTCAATATCTATTAGATTTAACTGAATTTAGACCAAATCATTTCATAGTTTCCTGATAAGAGATGCACAGGAGGTAAATGTTTTCAGACTGCAGTCTAAAATGTCCCTATTCTACACTATGAGATAGAGTTTGGATAAACACAGAATTTAAGGTTGAAATGATTTCATTCAAAATTCTGATGGCAGGTACCACTATCTTCTTTCATTATTGCTGACTCCATTATGTCTTGAATCCTTTGTATGTGACCTTGAAGTGTGTATAATTTTCTTTTAATCTGACATCCTCTAATTTCACAATAACATGCCTTGGTGTGCACTTTTATTTATTCATTATTATGAAAACTTTTTAGGCTCTTTCAATATGAAGATCTAAATCCTTTATTTCTAGGAAATTTTCTTGTATTATCTCTTTGCTAACTTCCTTTGTTTTCAATGCTGTCTTTTCCTGGAAATCCTTTAGTTGGCTATAAAACCACATGAACTAATTCTATACTTTTCTCTCTCCTATTATTCTGTTTATCTAACTTGCTTGATTTCCTTGAATTTATCTTAAAATTCCTCTCTAGAACTTTTTCTTTTGCTTATTACCTTTTTAATGCCTAATAACTTTTCTTGCTCTTTGACTACTCGCTCCTCTTTTACAGCCTGTTCTTTTCTAAAGGTACACACATACATGTCTGTGTAAAGTTTTCTTCTATTTCCTGTATTGTCTCTACTGTTTTTTGTGTTGGATACTTTTCATGATGGGTAGTTACTAGCTATTTAAGCGTGAGTCACCAGAAGCTCTTTGTGGAATGATTGGGACTTTGCTGACTAGCAGGCTTCACTGTAAGATAATCTAGTTCTAAAATATTATCATATGTAGATATTTTTCTTGAGACAGCTCAGTTTCTTCAGGGAAGATCCTCCAATTTCCTGCATAGTAGGAACCTGATGGAGAAGGAGGAGGCAGAGTTCTATCTTTCAGTATATTATATTTTAATCTCAAATTGCAACACTATTTTCAGTACCACGCCTTGACTCTGCTGTGTTTCGGTGGCTCAGTTGTGCCAAGAAATGCACACACTTCTGCGTCCCTGCCTTCTGGGGTTCCTCCTGATGCCTTTAGCTTTGGACTTTCTGGGGATCGGACAACTTGGTACTCTCCTCTCAGGCCAGCGGTCTCAGCTTCCCCTCCTCTGCTAAGGCACGCACCACTTCCCATGTCTTCCTTTGCTCCCCAGTCCTTATGGCTTCATGCATTTTTTTTTGTTTGTTTAAACGACTCCTGTTTAGGGTTTAGAAAGATGCACAAATGAACTTACCGGGTCAACCCACTGTGTTTCAGTAGAAACCTCTCAGCTCCTCTGGGATCTAACTCCACTGCTGCTGAGGTTGTTGGCCCCACATTCTGTTACCGCTCCGCTTCATCACAATGCCCTTCTCCTGCCGCACAGAAGTCCCCAGCACTCCTCACTGCCTGACGTGAGTGATACTTAAGTCCATGAATGAACCGTCAGGAAGGTCACAAATGATTTAACTCTCCTTGGAATTTGTTTATTATTTTAAATCACAAATCTCTAAATCTTATTTTGCTGAGAAAATGTTTTACTGATAAAAGCACTTGTATCTAAACAATAAACACACTGGCCACCATTTACCATAAAATCACCTCTAACTAGTTCTTAGTATAAACCCTAATTTCCAAGGAAGCAATTCTCCTACTAACTGGTTACAGCCCTAGAGTCAGACTAACTAGGGTTAAGTGTGGACTCTATCCTTTCCAAGCTATGCAATCTTGGGCAAGCAACCCAGTCTCACTGTATCTCAGCTGACACATCAATAAAAAAGGGTGAAGAGAGCACCTCCCTCTTAGCTAAGAGCAAATAAGTTAATGCATGGAGAAGTGGTAAGCACAAGGCCTGATCCACTATAAGTGCCTTTTAAATTTTATCTGTCATTATTATTCCTCCTCCCTGCTGTCTTGTGTATGCTACTCACTTCCTTAACTATTTAATCATTCTTTAGGATGCAGCTTGATTAAAAGAAGAAAAGGCAAGCCACAAAATGGGAAAAAAAATTTGCCAAAGATGTATCTGATAAAGAACTCATCCTCGAAATACATAAAAAAAAACTTTAAAAATTCAATAAGAAGTTATACCAAAGGACTTAAAATCAGCACACTACAGTGACACAGCCACATCAATGTTTATAGCAGCTCAAGTCACGAGAGCTAAACTATGGAACCAATTGAGGTGCCCTTCGGCAGATAAATGGGTAAAGAAAATCTGGTACATATACACAATGGAATATTACTCAGCCTTAAAGAATGAAATTATGGCATTTGCTGGTAAATGGATGAAGCTGGAGAATATCATGCAATGTGAAATAAGCCAATCCCTAAAAACCAAAGGCTGAATGTTTTCTCTGATAAGCAGATACTGATCCATAATGGGAGGCAGAGCTAGGGAAGAAAGGAGGAACTTTGGATTGGGCAGAGGGGAGTGAAGGGAGGGGAGGGAGTGGGGGAGTGGGAAGGGCAGTGGGATGAGTTGGACATTATTATCCTAGATAGATGCATGTATGATTGAACAACTGGTGTGACTCTGCATTGTGTACAGCAGAGGAATGAGAAGTTGTGCTCCATTTGTGTAATGCACTCTGCTGTCATGTATAACTAATTAGAATTAAAAAAAAAAAAAAAACAAGATAATCCAATTAAAAATGGGGAAAAGACCTGAACACATTTCACCAAAGAAGATATACAATGACAAATAAGCATATGAAAAGGTGTTCCACCACTTATGTTATTAGGGAGTACAAGTTAAAACATCAGTGAGACACCACTGCACCTCTTAGAAAGGCTACAGTCTGGAACACCGGCAACAGCTCATGCTGTAGGATGTAGGCAACAGTGGCTCGCATTCCCTGCTGAGAATGTGAAATGGCATAGCCACTATGGAAGACAATTTGGCAGTTTCTTGCAAAACTAAACATACTCTTACCATAGGATCCAGCAACTGCACTTCTTGGTGTTCACACAAATGGGATGAAACTTATTTTCACATAAAAACCTACACCAGCATGTTTACTACAGCTTTATTTATAATTGCCAAAACCTGGGATCAACCAAGAAGTCCTTCTGTAGGTGAATGGATAAATAAACTGTGGTACATCCAGACATTAAAGCATTATTCAGCATTAAAAATAAATGAGCTCTCAAGCCATAAGACAGTATGAAGAAACCTTAAATGCATATTGCCAAGCGAAAAAAACCAAAACATCATACTATAACATTTTGATTACATGACATTCTGGAAAAGGTGCAGCTAAAGAAATAGTTTTTAAAAGGTTACTGGTTACCAAGGGTTGGGGAATGTAGGGATAAAGAGCCAGGGCAAAGAGAATTTTAAGGGCAGTGAAAATAACTGTCCATGTTCCTATGAGGGCAGATACATGCCATTATGCATTTGTCAAAACTCATATAATATATACACTAGAATGAGCCTAGTGTGAACTACGGACTTGGGGTGATTATGTGTCAATGCAGGTTCATCAGCTGTAATAAACATACCACTCTGGTCAGGATATTGATAGTGGGGGAGGAAGTTAGCAGTGGTTGCATGGGAACTCTACTTTTTGCTCAGTTTTACTGTCATCCTAAAGTTGTTCTAAAAAATACAGTTTAAAAAAATGAAGCTCAATTCGTACCTTTTCTACGAAGCCTTTTCTGATATGCCAATCCACAGAAATCTCCACTTTTTCTCAGCTCTAAAAGAACTTGCTGACTTTTGATCCTTAATCATATAATGCCTTACACTGCTACAGAAACTGACTTATCTCCCTACCTAGAAGCTCCCAAGGATGGCATTCCATAGCTTTTGATAGATCCCACAATGCCTAGTAAATTAGGGAGGAAGAGGAGGAGGAAGGCAGGCAGATAGGAAGGTGGGTAGGCAAGGCTTGTTTTATTTCAGGAAAATATGAACTTGTAGTGTTACATTCCCAAAGTCTTCAAAGAAATGAGCACATCATCAACATTATGTTCACAGAATCCATCTCACTTTGATGTCTTTTGTTGGGTTTATTTATAATGCCACAGAACCACAACATCTTTCCATTTTAACACTCAGCTGTCACACTCGCCCAAGATACTACCATCAGTCTTCTATGGTATTCTCACAGCCCCTTACTATGTCTTGCTGCTTCGGTCCTTGTGCTCCTTGGAAGTGGCAGCCACATGAGATCAAGAGTAAATGACTCCTCCCGTGCAGAGCCTCCTGGGCTTCTATCTCAGCACTCTCTCAAGCAGCTCTGTCTGTCAACACCACCTTCCCTGCTCCCTACGCCCTGGCCTTCTTGCACTGCCCTCCCCCATTCAGGTCTAGTCCCCACTTGCCTCCTTGTTCTTTGAACCAATGAATGGCACGGCATCGCACTTACCAGAGAGATCTTTCAGGAATAATCCACCTGAAACAGAAACTCTCCTAATTCGCTGCTCCTCTACCTAGCTTAACCTTTATTTTTCTTCTTAACATTTTTCACCTGTCATTAATATTCAGCGTTTTCTTCCTAGAACATAAGCTTTGTGACAGCAGACTTTGGTTTTGTTCACCGATGGATGTACCACTCCCAGAAATAGCATCTGTCTCATGGCAGCAACCCGGGGAATATTTGCAAGATGAACAAATAGGTCAGTTAGCAAACTGATAGCATTTGGTGTTTAAGAACATCAGAGACTTCTCAAAAAATATCACATGCAAGAATGGAAGGACTACTCCATTTCCTTGAATTGAAGATGTTATCAATTAAAAGACACACTTATTTTATGTACCAGTAAGGAAATTAAATTAAAACAATGCATTTATACCACTTAGGGATTTTATTTTAGGTTAACTGGACAAACTACTCTAGACTTAGATTTTCTTAACACGTCACTTATCCATACATTAAGTAATCTGTAAAAAAATAAAAAAGAAAGAAAGAAAAGAAATAAGTTGGATGCAGTACTCCTAAAACTTCTTTTCTTTCAGTGTCTATTCTTCTGAGTTATTTTTCAACCCCAAGTTGTCAAAATCCATGCTTTACCACACAGTATCAATCTCGGTGTCAGCAAGAATGTTAGAAAGACAGATTTTAAGCTCAATGAGCATCTCTGGGATTTCCTTACAAGTCACTGACACTTATTCTGCAAGTTTTGGTGCATGTGTGCAGATGATGACAACTATGTCATGACAGCTGCCAGGCAATGACTGTAAGATGCATCTGGATTTCAGAAATGTTAAGACAGGAAAAAAACATGAGCATCTAAGAATCCGAAAGCATGTTATCCCCAATATATAATAGTCAAGAACAGGTTTCAGATGTTTTCCACAATTTTATTGTTTGTACTACATATTTATTTCATGTGTGTACCCCTCCCTAGGAGTATAGCCAGAAGAACAATCTGTAGAGACCTATAAAAGATGGCACTGATGTGCTTGTGTGTAAACGCTGAGGAAATTTTACTATCATTTTATCATTATGAATAGCATCCTATTTTCTTTCTATTTAAGAGGAAGGAAGAGCACAAGACAGAGGAGAGAAAGAGAATCCAGCACAGAGAGTCCCTTGAAGATGTTATCAATGCTGGAAAAGTCATTGTCACAGATCTGTTCTCCAATGGCCCAAATGAGGCCTCATCAAAGGCTGAATCGGGCTGCAAGGCAGCAATAGGAAATACTCTGCACTGGGTATTTCCATTCCTTAGGTAGGTGTCCTAAGGCTGCTGCACTGAGAAAATGTATCGTGAGGAGGCTGAGATGAACTCTTACCATTGTGTGCCTCTGATGTGGGATTTATTTCATGTAACCACTTGTATTTTTGGTGAGTTGACATTTTATAAAGCAAAATGCCACAGTGTCTTGTGTTCTCAGAGTGAATTTCTGTGTACATTTTAAGAAGCAGTGTTTCAATAACATGAAATACGCAAAAGAGATGAAGGTCTAATCTTAAAGAAAATATAATACCTGTTTATTTCAAAGTAATTGGTTATTTTGGTTTGCTTTATTTATACCCCCTACCCCTTTCAGGCTAATTCAAACTGCAAGGATTTAAGCAGAAATGGATTTCCTTCTAGTTTTGCTTATTTAATATTAAGCAGAACATAATTCAATGTTAGTTAAATGTGTATTTTGGGCTAAGAATGGGTTGACACAACTGGTATTTACATTTGGAATTATGCTGAGCTACAGAATACAGAATTTTTTTGTTTTATTAATGATTATGGATGCTCTATTAAGACATATAAATTCAGACTCAGAATCAGTCTCTCTTCATCTCCACTCCCTCTGTCTCTCAACTTTTGGATATTTGGTGCAGAAAAAATTCAGTCAGTATTCTGACTCCTATGCTATCTGATGAATTACCAACTGGAGAAGATGCCAGTCACTTTGGTGAGCCGGATGCAAGCATGGCCCATGCACTCAGCATTCAATGAGCTTTTGTGTTTTGTAAAGAGGATAAAGAATTATTGGTTCAGGCGAAAATTGATACCACTCATTAGGGCCCAGATCTACTCCTTATACTACTCTAAACAGGATCAATTGTCACACTGACTGATAGAGGTGCTTTTCCCTTCTAAGGGTGCACACAGACATTGAGGGAAGGGGAAGGGAGGAAATGGAGTCAGGAGAAAATGAGATTAATAAGAAAAACAAGTGAGAATTAGTTTAACATTGCAGTTAACTGCATGTTCATTTCATTTTACTTCTAAAAAAAAATCAACTATACTTCTAGTTTTGAATATGCCCCTAGTTTAAACTTCTAAGAATTGAATAGAATCCCCTAAAACTAAAACATAAATCCATAGAGGATCTTCATTTCTGCATCTACACAGAGTAGTATAATTATTTTCTTGAGCAACATAACTTATATGGAAAATATATTCTGATTCCTTATTTGTGGTACTTTGTACTTCTCAAAGATCCAGTGTACATGTGATATTTTACCTATCACACTGTATTATAAACAATACAACTGTTTTTGTCTTATTCATGAGGCTGAGGATAATACAACAATACTCTGAGAAGACAGGACTATCATAGTCATTTCTGTGTATCTAGAATATTCGTATCTAGGAATACGAATGCAATATAGTGGTTAAGAACAGAGTCTTTGAGGTTCACAATTTGCCACTGATGAGAAGCAGCAGAGGAAGAAGTTACTTGACAACTTTATATCTCATGCATCATCAATAAAATGAGAATAATAAAACTGACCCTGAGTTACTGTGAGAAGTGAATTAAATGAGATAATAAATAATACATATAAAACAGCAAATACATTTTAACTATTATGCAATTTACAAGGTGGATGAATCAAGTAAAATATTTAGATATTTTAGAAGCAAAAGCAAAAGCAGTCGGAAAAACTAAGCAATGTTATTATTACTATTAAATGCTCTTACTGGCATCAGACAGCAAGGAACTGACTTAGCAGTAGAGTCAGTTCAAATTAAGTTCTTGTTAAATTTATGGTGGATATCACAGATTGGTAGATACAATTCTGAAAGAGAAAGGTGAAGGATGAATACAGATTCTTTTCCCTCTAGAGATTTTCATATATATCTTCTATAAAAATACAAATCTTTATATTTTCCCATGCTAATTTTATAGTAATAGAAAAAAGTGAATGCTAGCATTAAGTGCATCTGTAGTACTGCTGATCATAAAAATTACTCAAAATTACTTTCTCAGATTCTGTTTCTTATGGAATACTTGACCTATTTTTATTAGTCAAATGGTGCTTAAAAATGGTGATGATTATACTCAGGTACTTTTCTCTTTTCCCTCAGTGTTCTAGCAAAAAAAAATTTGACTGCTCAACAATGATACAGAATTAAGTCCCCATCAACTAAGCCAAAGGAGGGAACTTGTATGGTAGACAATTTAATACATTATTTATGGCTTTAGAAATGCATTGAACATAGACATACATTTACCTTTTGTTCCAGATGATTATGTTAGCTGAAGAGAAAAATCAATTTGTACTCCCTAATCTGGAACAAGGTTAGAAAAGTGTGGCCTGGCAGTTAGCATTATCCATTAATAACCTCCTCATGAGTGATCAAGAACCAGTTATACATAATTCAAGTAAGTATAGTCCATCCTCTGTATCCATGAGCTCCACATCCACAGATTCAATGAATTTTAAGTAAAAAAAAAATTTGGAAAAAAGTCTATCTTTTTTTTGTGATCATTCCCCAAACAATACATATAACAATTATTTACATAATTTACATTGTGATAGGTATAGTGAGTAATCTAGAGATGACCCAAAGAATATGGAAGGATATATGTAGGTTATATACAAAAATTATGTCACTTTATGTAGGGAACTTGAGCATCTGAGAATTTTGGTATCTACAGGAGAGGGGAGGTCCTAGAACCAACCTCCTGCAGATACTGGCAGGGAGCAGGCATATCTTTTTGTCCCTTTCTACCTACCTCCTCCTACCTACACACATATCTTGCCTATGTAACTATTGGCCTTTTAGGATCTCCCTTAGAATTTTTAATAATTATACAGGCATGCAATTTCTTACCTGGGCTCGCTGACTTATTGTTCTCTACTCTTGACACATCTGGATATTAATTTATTTATTTCAGTGATGGGGATAGAACCCTTGGGTCTTATGGATGTTAAGTAAACATTCTACCACTGAATTAATCCCCAGCCCTGTTTGGACATTTCATTTATTTATTTATTTGCCTGTTACTACTTTAGAACCATGTTAAATTATAATTCTTAAATGTAAAATCTAATTCTTAAATTAACATAAACAGTATCCTATATCTTTGTATTTACTGGTAACATATTGAATAAATGACAGTCTTATTTTTAAGAAGTAGAAAATACAGGTAAGCTCTATGAACATTAAGAAAACCTATGTAGTCCTAACACCCAGAGGTACTGTCTCCTTGTGATTATTTTCATTCATAATCATTCCCTAAATGGAAAGGACTGAATTGATATCAGTAGCATAGATTTTATAAGTCTGTTATTAAAAGCAGAAAAAATATTTCTCTTAATACAAATGAAGAGATTCTTATGATTCTAATTATAGGTATTGAGACCTGTCTCTGTATAAAACATTTTCTAATGTTTAAAAAATTGAATCCTCCTGACTGGAATAAAAAGCTGAAAGAGAGAAATCTAGAAGGCAAAACTTCCCTAGATCACAACTATGCACTTCAGATCAAATACAGTTATTACATTGTAATTCAAGTTTCTGAGGATTTTGCTTTGATAGCAACTAAAGAGTAATATTCTCTTCAACATGCCATTTCCAGAGAACAGCCAAATGTAGAACACTAAAAAATAATTCTGCTTTGGAGATGAAAATTTGCAAAAGTACCTGCCTTCAACTATACAGTGTAATTTATTTTATAATATGCCTACTTCTCCAGAGGTAAGGCACCAAGAAATCTCCATATTCCAGAACACAGTTCTCTGAACCTGAAAACGAAAGCTACTAGGAGGTAACTATCTGCTAAAAATTCCATCTGAATTTCTTGATAAAAGACAGCCTTGGGCTGTCGTGGGGTAGAAAGGCAGAAGACCCAAAACAGGAATGGGAAAACCATTCCATGTGTTATCTGTTTAAATCGAGTCAGCGGGCAAAGTATGTTTGGAGTACTATGTTAAGAAATCAATAAACCCTATGATACAATTTGAGCAGATTTCTACAAATACATTAAAATGGCATTTTTTGACACAAAAGGAAAACTTTTGTGGAGAATTCACTTATGAAATTCCCTACCCCAGTTACCTAATGATGCAGGAGAAGGTGTTTTGTTGTTGTATAACTATTTTAATTACTTACTCAACAAAAACTTGAATACTATTAGGTCCTAAGTCCTAGAACACAGAAGGGAATAAAACACAAAAATGCCAGTCCATATGGCACTTAGATTCTGCTGGAAATAGATAAAACATAAGACTAGTTCCTATTTCTATGTTCCTTCTTATCATGGAAGGTTAGTGTTTTTATACCATCTAAACATCTAAAACAAGCATAAATGAAGGAGTCCCTAATCCTTTGTTTTAAAATCAAGTTTTGATCAGTATCCTTTAAAATAAAGTGCTGGGGACAATAAAACAAGAAATTCTTTATTAAAAAAAAAAAATCAGAAATCCAAAAAGGGAACAGAAAAAACAATGTCCAAATTCAGAGGAAATATCTTCCCTGTGATTCCAAGGTAAACTATACTTTTCTACTTTGCAATTTCTCTGCAATGTGCATATTTAAAAATTAAAAGGAATATTTGTTCATCTGAAGGATCACAATCAAAATAGTGGACTTCCAACCTTTATCAAAAGAAATGAACTTAGTGTGAATAGAGATTTAAAAAAATGGTCAGTGTATACCTATAAAGATATGGAAATGACCTATACACTTGGCCTTTATGTTTGTCATTGTATGATAGGCATATCACTGGACTTCACAGGTAATTTCAAACTCCTAAACGAAAAAGGAAGCACACACACACCAAGTCAAATCTGCTACTGTATAGAACAAAAAGCCCAGACTACTCAGATGTTCTTTAAAATCAAAACATGCTAGTAGAGTACTCTGCTTTTTTCAGGCTTTTTTTTCCCCACCATTCATACTTTATTGAGGATAGTGGGCAGGCAGGGTGGGAAAGGGGTGCTGGTTGCTGTGAAGGAGTAAGAACCTGATAAGTGAGGGGGCCACACAGACAAGTTCAACCTGACTCCATGATCCAGTAAATGGCCCATGGGTAGAACCTGTCCTCCACGGGATCCTTCTGCTGGGGGATGTAAGCAGGAAGGAGTTTGGAGTGATGGTTGCAATTCCACAGCACCCAACTCAAAAGTGAGAGTGTTCATCTGGGGCAAGGAGGGGACAGTCAGCTAATCTCTGAGTATCTAACCTAGCTCCTCTGCATTCTGGAAGTCTTCAGTGTTCCTCTATGGAGTCAGTGTTTTTGTACTAATAGAATTTCCCATCAGGTTAATGCAAAATAAAGCTGGTATACTCTACCACAAAGAAGCTTTGGCTTTCCACCTCTTCCTCGAACTTCCCCCAAAATTCTGGTACCACATACAGAAGACTAAATAACATTGTCTAAAATGATATGTGCATTATATTGATAGAAAAGAAACGGAATACTTTCTTTTTTAATGGCATCAGGGTAAGCCAAAAAAAAAAAATTTGTTTTCATGAAATAACTGCCTAAATACTGTCAACTGCATAGTTCAACTGTCCTAGTTTTTCCTCTATCAAATATTATAAAATTCATACCTTAGAATGCTTTATTTTCAAAATGAAAATAGTTTTGTTATTACTTTATATCAAATGTTTACACTACACAAATTCTTATTCAAGATATCTAGACTTGGTTTTTATAAAAAGTTAATCATGTGTGCAAAAATTCAATTCTTTCCCCATTTATTCCAGTACAATGGATGATCAACTACAGCAATATTTGTATAGTGAATCAAAAATAATTGGGGAAGGCAGTCCATATTTTGTTTGTATTTAAAACATATTTTGTTTGTGTTTAACATGAAGTTTTATCATCATGCATCAACTACTCTATTTAATTCAGGATGAGTAGAGTACCACAGCAACTGGAAGAGGGAGAAAAAAGTGTTTTTCTTTTTTGGCTATGTAAACAAAGTAACAGTAACTTCAAAAATAAAATGAAACCTGAAAAAAATGATTTAGTTCATTTTGAAACATTTTAAACAAAATGATGTGGCAAATATTAGAAGAATAAATTAGTTTTTAGGCAAGTAATATTATACAATGCAGATAAAAGTTCCATCCCCACCCCAAAATACACAAGGGTCTATTTTCATCACACACACACACTCACACACACGATCTGTAACAAATGATTAAGATACACAAATTCTACTTATATCATTAAGATGTAACATAAAGCATTTTTAATTACATTTGACTCTTAATTCACACATTATGAATCAAGTCTTCACCTTGAATTGAAATTTCTGTCATAATCATATTCATATTTAAATATAGTTGATAATATTTTGACAACTTTTATCATATAGCAAGATAAAACATAATAAAGATAGTATGAGAAAACTGTTATGCAGACCAGACATTTTACATGGATGATTTATACACATGGGGAGAAACTAACACATTAAGTGGTTTAAATGTGTAAGTTGGGAGATACAAACCAGCACTCCAATTATGCTTTTGTTATCTCTAAAGTGATAACTGAGATAAAATGAATTCCAAATAGTTTCTAAATGTTTCAAGGAATAGCATTATTACTGTGAAACTTAAAAATAGAACACTTGTTATATATACCAGGATGTAAAACTGGCATTCAGCAGTCAAAACACTAATAACTAAGTAATAAAGTATGATCAAGGGATTGCTAACTGTTTGTTTTACAAACTCATTATTTTAGTGAGAACAGTATACTTCCTTGTTTTGAATCAATAATCAAGTTTTAACCACCAGGCAAGAAGTTTCAGTATGTCGAACTTTTATTCCAGTAATACTTAAAAGAAAAGCATCATGGCCCAAGTTATTCATTGGCACATAATGATTTGCAATGTCTTAGGCAAAGATATTGAGACATCTGTTTGATATTTGGAATATGACTAGGTTATCATTTATGTTTTAGAGAAGAGAAAGAGATTGGGAGAAATTAAGAGATGAAATTATCAAAGTACAAAATTCACAATGGAAAATTACCAAAAGTTTAAAACTCACAAGTTGATCCTTCTTGGTTTCAGGTGCAATAAATATATCTACCTATTAGGAACCAAATATAAACCTAGTTCAAAACTTTCAACAATTAACAATCAGTTCAATGATAGAATGTTTATTTAAAAAGGAAAAACAATTCAAATAGGAAAAAGTACTCAATTATGGGCTTGAAAAATCTGACAATATTCAAGGAAAAGGGACAAACATTTCTTTTAAAAATTTCTCTGACAGCCGAGTGTGGTGGTACATGCCTGTAATTCCAGTAACTTGGGAGGCTGAGGCAAGAGGATCACAAGTTCAAGATCAGCCTCAGTAACTTAGTGAGGCCCAGTCTAAAAAAAAAATAAACAAAAAGGGTGGGGGATGTGGCTCAGTGTTAAAGTGTGTCTGGGTAAAATCTCTGTACCAAGAAAATAAATAAATAAATAAATAACAATGAAAATTTCTTTGAGTGTGAATAATGAGAGTGAATAGGCCGCCCTTTTTAAGGGGATAAAAGTAAAACAAAAATGAACATGATATATTTCAATACAGGTCTAACAAAAATCATACTGTGGAGATGGAGTTGTACCTTCCATATATCAATACACCAATCCACTAGCATGATATACTTAAATGTTTATTGAATTAAGAGAAGTATGATTTTTGCTTAGCTCTGATATTTCAGTTTTTGATCATAAGACAATGTCAGAATTAGAAAAGAAAAGCACTTCCTAAAAAACATATATCTTCTGTAAAAAAACTTCAATCTTTAAATTTTCTTCAAAAACATTCAGCTAACAATGGTATCAGCCATACAGCTGAAAGCTCAGGATGTTTTACATGTGAATGCTTATTTAAAAAACAAAACAAAACAATTAAAATCTTTACTGGAAACATTCTCTGTAGTAATAGTTTTCAAATAATTTATGTCATGGTGACCTACATAAAAAATGTTTCACGTCTTTCACACTTATATGTAGACTCATGCAAGTATATCTGTAGAAATACAACAAAAGCATAGTGAAACATTTACCCTTACTATGAATGATGTATTAAATTTTAATCTTTTTTAAATGCTGATTTTAACCCACTAAACTGATTTAACAACCATTAATGGGTCATGACCTGAAGTTTGAAAAACATTGCTCAGAACATCTCAGAAAGTCTGGAGGGGGAGGTGTCAAAGGCAGTTGATGGAGTACTTAGCTTAGTTTTGAACAAAAATAATTTGAATAAGTAATAAATGACTAAAAATTAAGACTTTTTAAAGGAAGCAGGATAATACCGGCAACCCCAGTAGCCTGAATGTAATATATTTCAGCAACTAGAGTGGAAAGAATAGAAAAACTACCAAATAAAACAAGCCTTACCTTCAACTTCAAAGTCAAGTTAATTATGTCTTTTACTAATTAGATTTCCAAGAGGCACAGTAGGCATTATTAACAAAACCAAGGAAAAATTAAGAAATACATAATGTCTAAGACAATTTTTGGCCTAGAAAAGAGCTCCCGAGAATTATCCAGGGATTCCAACTTCCCTCAAAGAGAACACCACTAATATCCTCCAGATTGGTGGGCCCAACCCCTACCATCTCAAGAAAATGTTTACATTACAGCTGGGTTCAAATGAAAGGTCAGTTCTCTTTAAGATTTGGGAAACTAGCAACGGCTTTTTAGCCACAGTATAAATCACTGTAAAATATTATTAACTTTCTAAATTGACGAAGACAGTCTCACTTGATTTCAATGCTACCAAATCTCCTTAAAATATTTGGTAAGATAAGTTTTATTTCAAAAATGTTTTAACTGCAAATGAAAAAGCTTTTCAGGTTTCACTGTATTATTTTAAAAAATGAAAACAATTAACTGTGATTTTTATCTCCATTCTGACTTTAAAAAATGCCAGTTTGTATCAAATAAACAAGATAAGGCATCTGTATTGTACAAATTCAGGCTTGTTCTTTAGAAACTATTTATGTGAATAATACAGAATAGACACTAGGAGATTATTTTCTATTTAATTATGTTACACAAAATCAATATGACTTTATTTGGGGTAAAATGGCTACAAATACATTTTATCATTTATGTATCAGAACAAAACACAGCATGAAAAGCTCAACATTATAAACAAAGATCAGAATCACACAAACTCACTCATAGCATTAATGTAAACCAACAAATGAACCATTTACATATACATGTTTTTAAATTTTAAAACATTTTGAAGTATTAACAATTAAACAAATCACTATGGAATACAAGGGACAGCTGCAAATGTATAAAATGTTTTTCTATGTACGGAAAGGAAAAAAAAAATTGGCACATAGAGGCCCAGTCCCTATTGGGGTTCTGTGTACATATTATTTCTTAAGTCTTAAATACCTGCAAGATTAGATTTATATCCATTTTAGAGGTGAAAACACTGAGGTTTGGAAGGCTACATGGTTTGCTCATACGTATGATCAATCTTTGCAACACCAAGCAGCACATTGAGAGATTTAAGCAAAGACTGCCAAGTTCTTGGTCTGACCACCCCTTCTGTGGGCTCAATTCTGTCTACTTCAAACTGCTTAAGAGACCAAGCCCCAGAGGGGCCTATGTAGAACAAATTACCACCTCCCCCAGGAGACGATGCTGTACCCCATTTGCCTCAGACTCCTAGATATACCCTTCCATCATCACCTGGGTTCTGATCTGCTGTGGTGCTATAGCCCCGTCTGGCTCAATTTCCCATCCTTCCCAGACTCGGTGCCCACCCAAACTCCCTATCTACCATTGGCAAACTCCCCTTTATGTCTCTAAATGCTTCTTTCACCTTCCTTTTAAACCAGTAAGAATACTAATTCCATTGTAACCCCCTTGACTAGCAGGGGCTACAATGATTCTTTCTTCCATATATCATGTAACCAACAGTCTGGAGGTGAGATAAGTCCCTCCCTGCTCCTCCTGCTGCTTTTAAACTATTTTCTCTCCTTCCTTCTGCAGATTCTTTGAAGCACACGCAATTAGGTAATACTACCTGCTAGTCTTCCTTGTACCAGTCATCTTTGGGTGAAAGAGGTTACTCCTCTTCATTTTTTGGAGATTTCAAGTGCCTGGTTTACTGCTCTCTCCACTGATACTCAAGGGACCCAAGGCAACAGAATACAATAAAGTTTACATAAATAGACTATAAAAGCTTGAGAGGCTGAATGCCCAGATCTGAACTCCTAGTCTACCCTGCCTGGTTGGCCTTTTCCCCGTGACTCTGCTTCCTCATCTGTAACAGGAGGATAATCACAGAATCCGACCCAAACACACACTCTGTACCCAACTGTCCCCTTGTGCTCTTAGGTTCTCTTGTTCCCAGCCTGCAGGTCAAACTTGAACCTCCCTAGCATGGTCTTAACTCATCACCCTCACCTGGCAAATCCCAATCCTGGCTAAATCCAACTCTTCTCCAGGCCTACACCCAGCAAGCTAAATCTGGTCAGAGAAAACACATGACGATGTGTTTAAGAGGGTCTCTTGTGAGACTCTCTTTAAACAGAGAAACACATTTTAAATGAAGCCCCAGCACCACAGCACTGCCAGGCAAGTCTACTTCCCTAGAAAAGCCTGTCTTCCAACCCTCATGAAGACTATTTCACACCTTCTTCTCTCGCTTCAAGCCTTCACATCCCCTTTCTTTCCTCTCTCAGTTGCTGTTTCTTATTTAACCATTTTACCAGCAGAAGCAACTAGAACCACCTATGCTTCCCAAATTGGCCAATTTACCCAAGGTCAACTGCCCCTTCTCAACCACACCTTTCCCCTCAGCATATGAACATGCTGTAGTCTCTCCAATCCTAAGAACAAAACAAAAACCCTCCCGATCCAGCTAAGTTCCCATTTGTCTGTTTTGGGTTTGTCTGAACACTTGAACATTGCCTACAGGGACTTGTCTCTACTTCCTGATATTCCATTCTTCTTCTCCTCAATCTTTTCCAATCAGACTTTCACCCCCAACTCTCCTTTGAAATTGCTCTTCAAGGTCATCGATGGTCTCTATGTTGCTCAATTGTCCAGTTTCAGTCTTCACCTTTCTTAACTTCTCAAAAGTATGTCCTTCTTAATGCCCTATCTCCTCATTAGCTTCCAGGATTTCTCCTCTCCTCATACCTCCATATTGGATCCAGTAGCAATCCCTTCACTGTGGGCCCTTCACTGCCACCTCTGTAGGGCAAACCAACTGTGCCAGCAGCCTGATAACAACCTCCTAACACAAGCCCTACCTTCTATCTTCCACATAGTTGCTAAAATATAAATGAGATCATGCCACTCCCTGACCAAAACTCCATCCACACTTGGGCCTACAAGGCTCTTGGGGAACTGGCCCCTGCCTCCCTCTCAAGTCCATCCACCACCCCACATTAATCTCCCACATTGTGTCCAGCCTGTTCCACCACGAAGACCACCCTGTCATTCCTGGAAAACACAGATAACTGAGTCTGAACCCAGTTAAATTTCTTTTTGTTAGTCAATTAGCTTATTTCAAAAGTATTTATTGTATAAAGACTATGCCTCAAATAGTAAACAAAACAGAAACAGAAAAGCACCATTGTCAAAAGAAGAAAACTACCTACATTCCTGGGTTGGTTTAAGGCAACAAGATATGTAAACACAAAAATAAAACTGACTTTTAAGACTTCTTTAAATATCAAGTCACACTAGAGCAAGTAAAGTAGGATTTGATCTACAAATTAAATACATTTTAATTTTAAAAACTCACCTATAATAAGAAACATGCCTTTGACAAGTTTAGCCATAATGCATGTTTCATTAAATAGAACACTGTGTGTTAGACATAGTGTTAGCTATTATGATAAAGTATTCTAAAATTATACATGTAGGCCTAAACACATATATTGACATACTTCAGAATTAACTGAGTTCTTAGATTCTTGAAGCTAAGTTCTTATGTTGATCACATTTCTTAGCTCAGATAGCATGTATGATGATGAATAAAAGGTGGGTATGGGTACACCAGGTTAATTACATTATTTTACTACTGCAAATAATAGTTTGTATGAAATTTAAGAATGTGGTCAAAAGTAGGAATATATACATTAATAACCTGAAGAAGATTAAAACAAAGACAATCTTAACAAAGTCTAGCTAGAGAAGGCTAAGTTGCTGTTTTATATAGTACCTTAGTAATACCTACTGTGTACCATCTGAACCAAACACTTTTGGGTGAAGTGGAGGAGCTACACCAAAACAGTTTACAGTCTATTCACTCATTTTGACATAAGAGATACAAGACACTGTTCAGACTCTTAACAAGACTGGGGCTTTAAAAGCTATATGACATTAATAAAATGAGGTTGACATATTCTTAGGAGCTAAAAAGTCCTTGCCCTAAACTCTAACAAGAATTGCTCGTAGTGAGAGCAAAGGAAGAAAGAGCAGCCACTTTCCCTAAAGGTGCTGGGAGCAGGAGAACTAGCTTATGATGGGCACAGAGGTGAGACAGGGACGTTGACTTACATAAAGCGAAGTCCAGTGGTCAGTTATTTAACAATAACATTTTTACTCTACCTTCATACTAACAAGCACCAACTATTAAAGAAATTACTATTTAAAATGTTTTGTGTTTGAGTTCTCAAGTACAAAAGCCTAGGCAGCACTTAATGTCTCATCCCCTCAAAAACAACTCAGCAAGATAAGAAGTGTAGACATTTACAGCAGGTTTAATAGGACTTTTACAGTGAAACTCCAACTCTGGAAACACTAACATGCAAACATTATATGAAATCAAATTCCCTCTCACTCACTCTTTTTATATGTATTTACTGAAAGCCTGACACATGCCACACAATGTGTCAAGCTCCAAGTATAAAGTGACTGACCAGTGATGGTCCCCGTCCTCCTGAAGTTTATATAACCTGGGGTAAAAAATGTATTAATTAAATTGGCATAAAACTCTTATCCACAACTTAGGATAAATGCTGTGAAATAAACCAACAGTGTGAAATGATCAAAATTTATGGGATGGGACAAATACCTGCTCTGGACAAGGATCTCCCCGACTCTGCCAAGGGGTTAAAAGAGTGAAGGTCTGGAGACTGAGGAACTCAGCATTCTCTTTTTATCTCCAGTATATTTTAACACAAATCTCAGACATCATATGATTTCACCAGCAAATGACATATTTTAGTCCAGTTCTTTGAATCAGTATCTAAAATAGAACCACATATTGCATTTGGTTGATATGTCACATAAATCTCTTTTAAGCAATGATTGTTCCCCCTCCTCTCTTTTTTCATGCCATTTATTTGCCCAAGAAACTGGGTCATTTGTTTGGTCCAGTGTCACATTCCAGATTTATGGTATCATTTGACCTCTATCCTCTGTATTTCCTATAAGCATGAAGCTGGACCTGAAGTCATGTTTACACTCAGCATTAAGTTCTTTGGCAAGAACACTACTAGGTGATGCAGTGTACCTCTCATTGTGTCACACTAGTGGCACAAATGTCTGGCTACCCCACTTTTAGTGAGATCAAAATCTGTCAATGGGTTGAAGAAGAAAGGACAAAAGTGTGTAGCCAGTATAGTAGGCCAGTATCCTGCAACAGGGATTATTTATAAGATAAAGGATACCAAAGAAGCTGGGACACAGGGCTTCATAGACAGGTTTGTAAATTGGGTGTCGAGTTTCCCATCTAAAAAGATTCTTTAAAATTAATCTTAAAACACTATGGTATAATTGAGTTGATAACACTTTAGAAGCAGGATTTCTGTGCTATTATTTATGAGATAGAGAAGTAGAAAAAAGATACAGAATATTGCTTGGAGAGAGCAGGGAGCTGTGTGTGGTGGCACATACCCATAATTCCTGTGACTCAGGAGGATGAGGTGGGAGAATTGCAAATTGGAGGCCATTTTCTCAGCAATTTAACCAGACCATTTTAAAATTGAAAATAAATAGCTGGGCATGAGGACACACAACTGTAATCCAAGCAACTCAGAGGACTGAGTTAGGAGGATCCCAGTTCAAGGTTAGCCTGGCAACTCTGTGAGACACTGCCTCAAAAAATAAAAAGGGCTAGGAATGTACAGCCTCCATGGGGTCAAGGCCCAGTAGTATGTATGTGTGTGTGTATATCACACACATATATATAAAATGTGTATATATTAATATATATGTGTGCGTGTGTGTGTATGTGTGTGTATATATATACAGAGAGAGAGAGAGAGAGAGAGCACATGAACAAGCCAGCAGGAGAGTTGAGAGTTGAAGTGGCTACGAGTTCTCTCTCTCTCTTTCTCTCTCTCTCTCTGATACCAGGGGCACTTAACAACCAAGCTACATTACCAGCTCTTTTTATTTCTTATTCTGAGACAGGGTCTCACTAAGTTGCTTAGTCTTGCTAAGTTGCTAAGGTTGACCTCCAATTTATGATCCTCCTAATTTGGCCTCTGGAGCCTCAGAGATTATAAGCATGTGCTGCCACACCTAGCTGATTATTTACTCTTACTTCATTTCCATCTGTCATGGTTTGAATTGTGCCTTCCAACCCCAATCCCCAGTGTAACAGTATGTAGAGATAGAGCCTTTTAAGTTCCAATTGAGGTTACATGAAGTCATAAAGGTACAGCCCTGATCCAACAGGACTGCTGTCCATTTAAGAAGACACCAGAGATGTATGCAAAGAAAAGCCATGTTAAAGATACCAAGCAACAAGGTGGCCATCTGCAAGCCAAGGAAAGAGGCCTCAGGAGAAATCAAATCTGCTGACAGGGGGAGTGGGAGGGGGGCAAGAATGGAGGAAGGAGGGACTGTATAGAGGGATAAGAGGGGTGTGAGGGGTGGGGTGGAAGAAAAAAAAATAACAGAATGAATCAAAGCCTATTACCCTAGGTAAATGTATGATTACAAAAACGGTATGCCTCTACTTCACGTACAGAGAAACAACATGTAAACATTTGTTTACAATAAAAATGAATTAAAAAAAAAGAGAAAGATCTTAATTCAAGATTCAATCTTAAGAAACTAAAACAACAAAGCAAATCAAGCCCAAAGTAAGCATAAGGAAACAAAACAAAACCAAAAAATAAAAAACCAAAAGCAACAACAAACAAACAAACAAACAAAAAAACAAGAGATGGAATCAATAAAACAGAAAGCAGGAAAAAAGGAAAAAAGAAAGAAAATAAAAATTAAGGGAATGCAAACAACTACTTTGCAAAAATCAATTAAACTGGCCAGAATGATGGGGGAGGGGAGAGAAGAGATAACATAAAAATATTAGATGTGAAATAAGGGATATCATTGTATTATCTATAGCTACTTGTTTAAAAAGGAGTATTATGAAAAATTTTGTTCTAATAAATGAAAAAATTAGCTGAATTATGCAAATTCCTTTGCAGTCGCAGACTACCAAAGTTTACTCAAGAAGAGACATAGAAGCCTACTAAAACTCATAGAAGTCACAGTGAAAGATCTTTCCACAAAGATAACTCAGGCCCACAGAGTTTCCCTGGTGACTTCTATCAAACATTTGATTTAAGGAAGAAATACCAATTCCACACAAACTTCTCCAGAAAATAAAAGGGGAGAAAACAAGTCCCTGCTCATTTTTGGAGACCAGCATTACTCTGATGAAGACATTAAAAGAGAGAGGAAATAAAACTTCAATATTTCTTATGAACATAGATGCAAAAATCTTTAACAAAGTATTAGAAAACTGAATTCAGTGATGTATAAAAATAAGATGTCATCAACAATCGAGTGTATCCCAGGAATTCATGTTTAGTTTAAAAATTTAAATCCCAGGACGAAATTGATCAAATTATGTCATGCACGTGTATGAACATGTCACAATGAATCCCACTATTATGCATAATTTAAAAAATTAAACTCATTAAAATAAAAAAAATCTGCTAACACCTTGATTTTGAACTTCCAGCTTCCATGATTATGAGAAACAAATTTCTGTTGCATGAGCACTTGGTGGCATTTTGTTACAGCAGCCCAAGTAGACAAATACACCATCTAAAAATCAAATAGGTGAAAGTAACTGGTAGACGGAATTTTGGGATCCAAGTGATAAGACAAAAAGGAAAAAGCACTGTAGATGCAGTATATCCCCAAGTAGTTTTTCTGCGGCACAGATTAAGTCACTGGCAACTTAGCATTGGACCGAATCTGGATTTGGGGCTAAGTATTAACTGATTCATTTGCATTAACTCTTCTGTCTGCTGAAATTTCTGAATGGCATACCTGCAAATTCCTAAAGATTTCTAAAGGAAATCTCTCTAAAGATTTCTAGAATTACTATTGTATACTTGTAGAAATTAAGAAAACCATAGCTTTTCATATCTGGAAAGGCTAGGTCATTTAGCCTATTTTTACAGATGAAACCAAGATGTTCTGACATTACTGAAATTACAAAATTAGTCACATAGTAGATCCCAGGGCAGGGTATCTTAAGTTAGTTCCACTAAACCATGTTATTTCCTACTCATAACAACTCTCATTTAAATTTTTTAATCTTAATTATACTTGCTATAATTACCATAGGTAACTTCGACTTCATTATTTTATTGCATTTACTGACTCACGTCTGCAGACACAAGAGTTGAATGCACCTGATCTCAACTCCAACTACTGTCTATTTGCTCCATTCCAATTCTTTCATTTTTCTTGAATAATGTAATAACAAGTATAATACCTTCCCTACATTGTGTAAAGAATTTTTTCCCAAACATGTGGACATAAAAATGATAAATGATGAATAATTATATAATTTCAGAATTCTGCATAATAAACATTTTAAAGTAAATATGACTCATTGTGATAGCTTTGGCATTTTTACTTTTTTTTTTTTTTTAAGTAGGGTTCCTAAATCCACATGCCCTTAAGGACAAGAAAGATGAAGTAAAGAAATTAAGCAAGCTGGGTATACTGCGAAAAGGAGGCTGGGGCATAACAGCAAAAATGAACAGTGAGTCCCAGCTCCAGGTAATTGCGGCCATTATGGAAATAAAGCTCAATGTTCCCAAATCTTCTAATTTTAGTAAAAAATCCAGAAAGTGGCTATTAGGTATGTAAAATTTCTCCATTTTTAAAATAGCAGCAATAAAATCAAAGATTTAAATACACCATGGGAGACAAACTAAACATACTTACAAGGATGAATGAAAATTGGGCCCCACACCCTACCTCATTTTCAACCTCTGGTAAATGTCCTCCTGCTGCCAGCCACTGCAATCCACAAAACAAAGCTGCAAGGTATTTTCTAAATATTTTTATAAAACAACATTACACTAGGTCTATACTATCATACTAAGTACAATAATGCCACCTGTTAAAATACATTACTGTAGTTTGTCTTATTCAAAGTAATCTGTGAAATTCATGAGCAAATATTTGGTTTTGCATACAAATTTCAGTAAGTTATTGTCTTTTAAAAAATCTAAATAAGGGCTGGGGTTGTGGCCGAGGGGCAGAGCACCTGCCTAGCATGTGTGAGGCCCTGGGTTCAATTCCCAGCACCACATATAAATAAATAAATAAAAATAAAGTTCCATCAACAACTAAAAAAATTAAAAAAAAATCTAAATACATTTTCTTATATGATAATAATCAGACTAGGCCAGATTTTGTTTACCAACAGTATGTAATCAAAACACCTGGAGGATTTGAATACCCAAGGGATCCTGCAGACTTGCCTGTTATCATTCCTGTTTTCTAAAGAAATATGTTTTGGTCATGTCAATAATTAACACACATCTACCACCTCAAAGCACCTTCATTTAAAAAAATCTATTAAAGTAAGACTAAACTTTCAATTTTAATTTTTTCCCTTAAATTCATAGAATCAAAGTCAAAATATCGTGCACATCTCCAAATATATCATATAGTACTAAGAATGTGGCAAATCAAAAATAAAAAATACTTAAAAGCTAAGGATAATGAGCTAGTTTTATTAAGACCAGAAGTTCTATATATCTGGTAAAATATCATTTTGGGTCAAATACTATTTGTTCTAGTTTTGTTCTTTTTCAACAACTTAAAGTATGTATTATTTCTCATTGTTGTGAGAATTAAATGAGACCTAGGAAAGTATCTAGCCTGTATTAGACTATTAAACAACGTTTTTCTATTCTTGTTCTGATTTAGTTTACTAATACATTCTGTTCAGGATTCAACAAATTATTCCTAGCTTTTAGTTAGTGGTTAGGTTCATATCTGAAAAAATAATTTTTAAAACATTTTTAAATAGTAAATATTTAGGAATTTGTATATTGTAGTTAGTGTTGTTCATTTGCAATACATCAGACTACACAGTAAGTCTTTAACATGAAAGTAGGAGTATTTCAGTGTTTATAAACAGTAAATGCTCAATGAGGAGGTGATTAAAGGACTCTATGAGTTCAGGGAAATAAAGATTTAGTGTTTTATAGACCTGGGTTCAAGTACTACTTCTGCCAATTCCTAATTGATTTCTATTCTGAAAATGAAGATACCATTATCTACTTTGCAGTGAAAATTCTCTACACTGTTATGAGAATTAAATAGGATCTATTAAAGTAGTTTCTTTTTGTTCTCAATTTATTGCTATCAAACACAATTATTTCTCAAATTGAATTTGTTCTCCTTCCCAAATAAAAAATTTAAAAAATGGGTTCATCCTCCCATTTCTTTTTTTCATTTTCTTTACCTGGCATCATCTCTTGAAATTAAGTTGTTAACTGATAAAGCACTTTATCTATGATACCAGTACAGTGAAGGTCGGGGGAGCTTCTGGTAGAATTTGGTGGAAATACTGATCGGAGGGTAGACAATGGTGGAGGGCAAGCCCTGAAAATGGTTAAGTGTAGTTCCACCCATGGCAGTTTCTTAAGTTATTCCCCAACTTCTGACTGTTATATGTGTATGCCAGCAATTCTCAAACTTTAGCATGAATGAGAGTAATAACTAGAGCTAGCTCTTAACAACATATCCTGGGTCACCGGAGGTTTTGATTCAATAGATGAAGGATGGGACCCATGAAGTTGAATTCATAACAAGCTCCAGCAGATGCTGCTGGTCAGTGGACTGACCACCCCTGACCAGACCATCAAACACATTTAGACACTAGGCCTCCAAGGAAGAAGAAATAGTCACAAGGTATGGTAGACATGTAAAATGTCATTTTCAATTCTCTGGTTTTCAAATCAAGTCTTTTAGGATGTAAAAACTGTTAATCTCTAGCACCACATCTCAACTGTGGTTCTTCCCCGGCCCCCTAGTCCACACCCCAACAGTAGCAGCATCACCTGGAACTTGTCAGAAATGCAAATTTGGGGGCCCCATTCCAGATCCACTAACTTAGAAACTCAGGTAGGTCCAGAAATCTGTGTTTTAATATAAGTCCTCTAAATAATTCTGATGCAAGCTAAAGTTTGAAAACCCCTGCTCTAGTAGAGATTCAACTACCCATAACCACTTCAAACAGAGCAGATCCAAGTTAATCTTTCTTACATATCAAGTTTCTGTGTAAATGTTTGTTGAAGAAAGGGTTCTGTGGCTTGAAAAATGTTTGATATTAGCTTCTATTTCATTTTGTGCTTTGTGAATCTGGTGGCATGGAATAACCTGGATGCTTCATATCTTAGAAAAAGTCTTGTTATTTTCCTTCACCAGATCTCCATGACCCAGGTTTAGAAGGAAAAAAGGTGTATGTTAAGGATAAGAACAGAAATGATGATATCATATGACAGATGACCTTTCTAAGGTGTTCTGTACTAGTCTGAGATTTCTGCATTTATTAACCTATTTAATCTTTATAGCCACCCCATGAAACAGCTATTGTTAGAATTTCAAGTGTCAACTATCTAAAAGTCAGGAGATCTGAATTAATAATTTGAATTTCTGGTTTCTATTTTTAAGACAAAAACCTGTCAACATGGAAACAGGCAGCTGAGCCAGACAGCAGCTACCTACTGTAGACAGAAAAGCATTCTGAAGTTCAAAGATCCCCACCACTAGTCCCCCTTAATAATTTTCATTAATACCTGGTTCTGGAAGGTACTGGATTTTGTGATGCTTGCTTTAGAAAAAAAAAAAGAGGATATATCTATGTTTATACAAGAAGGGACGCAATGGAGAAGTAAGGTAAAAATGCAATTAAAGCAAATTAGAAACTCAGAATAAAGGCTTTGATGGGGTATTACTTGTTGCTATGACTTCTACAGGTCACTGTAAATCAGCACTATTTGTAAATACCTCTGTTTTTTGTTTTTTTGGTACCAGGGATTGAACCTAGGGGTGCTAACCACTGAGTCACATTCCCAGGCCTTTTTATATGTTATTTAGAGACTCACTAAGCTGCTAAGTCTGGCTTCGAACTCATGATCCTTCTGCCCCAAGAAACTGGGATTGCAGGTGTGACTGCAGTAAACATCTCTTAAAAGGATCCCCACTTCTTTCTATTCCTGCCACCACTGCTTTAGTTTAGGTCCTCACCACTTTTTGCTGATTATTATGGGATTTGTTTTACTAATTCCTGTCCTACAGTCTCTTCCAGCATCAATCCAACCTCCCTATTGTTTCAAAGTGAACTTTCTAAACTACTAATCTAATCATTTTACACACTTGTAAAAATTCTTTCATAGGTCTACGTTATTATAAAAGTAGTCTTCTACAAATCATCTAATGCTGGGAAAGCCATTTCTGCGTGTGGTCAGACTAAAATCAGTATTTTCCAAACTTCTGATATTTGTGCATTATCTTCATAATTTTTTACAATATTAGCATAACATCTGGATCATTTAAACCTCTTAAATTAGCTAGTAATAACTATATGCCCACTTTACCCTTGTTCTAAGAAATACCTGTGAAGTCACAGAATCCTTGTGGCAATTATATTTTTCTAATATATGTTAAAATGTTCATATGTATCTGAATATTCATTTTTCACTTAAAAAGACCTCGCTTGCACAGTGTCTTTTTACTCCCAAACACAAAGTAGTAGAAAATTAGCAGAAACCACTGAGGTTTCATAAAACAGACACATTTCTAAATTCATATTTTTTCTGATTTTAATCCTCTGAAAGAAGGAAGCTTTAGAATAATCATCTATTTAAAAATCTGTTCTAATTAGACATGATAGTAGAATGCATTTTGACACATCAAACATAAATGGAGTATAACTTCTCATTCTTCTGGTTGTACATGATGTAGAGTTACACAGGTCATATATGCACACAGGGTAATAATGTCAGATTCATTCTACTATCATTCCTACCTCCAAACCCTCCCCTTCCTTCACTCCCCTCTGCCTAGTCCAAAGTACCTCTATTCTTTTCCTCCCCTTTTTTTGTGAAGTAGCATCTGCATATCAGAGAAAACACTCGGCCTTTGGTTCTTTGGGATTGACTTATTTCGCTTAGCATGATACAGAATAATATTCTTAATCAGCAAATTGTCCTCCCTCCAATCAAACACTGGGTTTTTCCTTTGAACCAGAGTGTAGCTGTAATTGCCACATGTTTCTGATAGCACTGTCACTAAGCAATGGATACTGAATAATCCAGTTCTGCTTTATTTAAATGTGGGCATGATCAGGTATCTTGCTTGTTTTACCTCTTGGTTAGGAAGAAGTGCCAGTAACAGAGCAATATTATCATCCAACCTTGAAATTAAAGATAAGATACTATGAAACTAAAGTTTAGTAGGAAAGAATCAAAAGAAAGTTGCAGGGGAAGAATTAGGTAAGTGGTAAAACATCACAAATATATTCTCAAGTACACAACAAACAAATCTTTTCATAGGGTTGTCTACTATCTACTATCCCAAGGGCACCTTTAATTCCCCAGAAAAATTTATTAAAGCACATTGTAGTAAATTTTCTTTTGCCTAACTAGCTTTTGCCAACAAATTTTTAAATATAACTTTCTGATACCGGTGCCTTTACCACATATTTTTAGAAGTACAAACTCTACAAAGCAGAATCTTTGTCCAACTTTAAGTTTTTTAAAGGAATATTATTGCCTAGCAATATTTTTATCCCTTGACTTATAAATCTCACCAAAAAACAGATATAACACAATTGTATCAGAGCTCTGGTTAACCAAACTAAAAAAGTGAATACATTTGGATACCAAGGACTGCTTTTATTTTCACAGTGTACGAAAATAAATAGATTCTCTTGCAGAGGGAGAAAACATTGAATGATTTATTTGATTAAAATTAGATAAAGCTCTAACGTCAAAATCGACTCCCTCATAGATGCTTCTCTTGAAACAAGACACACACATAAAACCAATGTTTAACACCAACGTTAGCTACAAATAGCAAAAAAGGAAAAACTGCCCTCTAGCCTTGTGTTTTTGCTGTGACATCTATGTTGTTACCATGGTCTGTCAGTCTTCCTGTAGTGCTGGAATGAAGCCCAGGGCCTGGTGCATGCATGGCAAGCGCTCTACCGCTGAAAACACATCCAGCCTAACACCTGCCCTCTGCACCTTGCCTTTTGAGAAAACGCTGCATCGTAAGGCTGCTGTCTTTCTGGAGGCGGACAAGGATCAAGGTCTTCCTCAACATTAGTAACCTCTTTCCACACAGGTCTCAGTGGAAAGAAACTGACTTTCCTATGTCTGCAAAAGGCAGCCATCAGCACATATGCTCAAGAACTTAGTCATTTTTGGCTCTTCCTGTCTGTCACTTCATCTATAGTTGTCAGGTTCTGTAGAGTCTACTTCAGGGGTCTTGAGCGCTAACGCTTCCTGGGAGACAGGGTTTGTTTCACAAACAGCCCTTGATTTCCACAAACAGTACTTGAGACACACTTAATATGAATATTTAAAAAGATTATCTTTGTATTTACAAAAAAAAAAATGCTTTCATTTTTCTTGAAGCATACGACCTTTTCAGTTCATCTTTGTTTTTTCTAATTTTAAAAGAGACAATGGACACAAGAAATATTTCACTTTTCCTTTATCGGTAGCAAACAAAAGCACAAGAAACAGTGGCTCAGAAGCTGAGGCAGGAAGATCTTGAGTTCAAAGCCAGCCTCAGCAATAGCGAGGCCCTAAGCAACTCATTGAGAACCTGTCTCTAAATGAAATACAAAAAAGGGCTGGGGATGTGGCTCAGTAATTAAGTGCCCCTGGGTTCAATTTCCAGTACCAAAAAAAAAAAAAAAAAAACCACAAAAAAAAAACTACACACAATAAAAAGGACACTGGACACTGTGAGAAAGGACAAATGGTGACTACGTGCTCAGTGTAGAGGGGTACTAGGCAGCAGGGGAAGCTGCAGTGAAATCCAGTGTTTTATATTGTGGTAGTGAGGACTGAATGTAGGGGCCTGTTACCATGGAGCTACATCCCTATCCCTTTTGACTTTTGAGACAGGGTCTCACCAAGTTGCTGAGGTTGGTCTCAAATTTACGATGTTCCTGCCTCAGCCTCCCGAGGCAGTGTGCGCTACTTTACCAGTGTGTGCTACTGCGCCTGACTGAAGTGTAGCTTCATGTCCAACCCAGAGGAGGTCCAGCCAGGTGCTACAGCCTTAGTCAATTATAAAATGTCCAGTGTTGCCAGAAGTCTAGTTTCCTCAAAAGAAGTCAGAAAAATTCTAGGTTTTAAGTGCTGACAACAATTTCAAATTTATTTTAAATACCATGAAGGACAACACTGGGCAAACCACACAGGTCAGCCCACCATCTGCCAGCTGCAAACTCTGCACAGCCCTTTTCTCCTGTTTATTCCAACATTTTTGGTCAGGACTATCCACGTATTGTTCATCTGTTTATTCCTTTATTTACTCTTTCTTTTGTTCATTTTCACTGACTTATTTGCTCACTTTCTGGTTCATTCATTTAATTATTCAACAAATATGAGATAAATACTGTTTATCAGGTATTACTAGGTACAGAATATGCAATTATGAACAATTCAGATAAGGTCTTTCCTCATGGCATTTATAAGATAATGAAGAAACAGACCTTAAAGAAAAAATATACTAAAGATTGTTTAGTTTTAGTTGTATTCGGGCTACAGAGCATAAGTAAACCACAGACCAGTCTTCCCTGGTTAAGGAGGGCTCAGCAGAGAAGTGGTATTCTCAGGTGCTCTTTAGTTCTGTGTGGACCACTGTTGCAGCACTCAAACAGGCTTTATGTGAGCTCTACCCACTGCCTCTGAAGAGGATGTCCAAACATCACTGCTTTAAAATGAACAGGCTCTAACTGCCTACTAAATTAGAACCAGCCTCAAAAATACGACCTTTCAAATGTAATTTTATCTTATTTCTGATTGTATTTACTGCTTCTTCTTCATGGTCTGTTTCCAGGTACATTGGACACTTTACTCTAGCTCAAACATATCATGACCCTTCTTTGATAACCTTGACTAGATCTAATCTCTGTTTTCAGATAACCTGCAATACCTTACAATATTTTGTGATACATATTGTAATTTACCTGACCTTATAGATAACTCAATACTTGTTTCACATACCCCAAAATTGTGAGCTCCTGAAGGGTAATACCTGCATCCTATTGATTTCAATACTCACATAACTTCCTAGCACAATTGCAAATATTTCTTAAACACAGATTAAATTCTAAAAATTGTTTGCCAAAAAAAGAATTAAATCCCAAAGAGAAAATAAACATTCTTGCCTTTACTCTTTTTTTTTGGCAGTTTTTCATTTTTTATTTTGACACAGGGTCTCACTAAGTTGCTGAGGCAGTTTTTCATTTTTTATTTTGACACAGGGTCTCACTAAGTTGCGATGCTCCTGCCTCAGCTTCCTGAGTTGCTGTGCATGGGCCCCTGTACCTGGCTACCTTTACATATTGATCTGTAGCCGTCCTACAATTGTACTTTAATGAATGATTTCAATTTTTTATGTATTACGCAGTGCTTAAACTTCTGTATCACCTAAGCAATTTTAAAGATGGCTTTATAAAAGTTATTTCCCAAGATAAAACATATTAAATTGTAGGCCTATAATAGAGTGAGTGAATAAACACTTCTATCTTTATTAGAAATCATAAATTTAGGGAAGAGGGAGAGAAAAAAGATAACAGGTATGAAAATACAGTTAGGTTAAGAGAATAAGTACCAGTATTCTATTGCACATTAGGTGATTATAGTTTACAAAAAGCTATTAAAGAACCAAAAGAGGGGAATTCAAAATAAATAAAATTTTAAAAACATAATTTTTTTGCTAAGTATCATTTCCCCATTAAAAGGACCAGGACTTCATGGAGAAACGGCTGTTTTTAAGGCTGAGACAAGGTGAACCTGGGGCCTCTGGTGCCCAAAAGTTAAAATAGAAAAAGCTAAAAAATGAGTGCAGATCTTTGTCAAAAGATATAGGAGCCATCTTGATGGGTTCTCATTTGTCAGATGTGAGACCATTTGAATAGCAACACACACAAGAACAGATAATCCATTACTATGGATTACTATGTAATTCATTATTACACATTGAGTAAAAAGAGAATTCTCAGTTCAGTCTAATAACTAAACAGAGGGCACAGAGTGGAAGAGAGACAATCTTTCCTTTTTCAATGGACTCTAATGTACAAGAAATAAAAGCAAAAGAATATCGAAGTTTTACAACTACCAGTATAATACACAATTTTAAAAAAATCATCAATGAATGCTAAAAGAATGTTGAGAAATAAAATGTGTAGATGCATTTTTCTTGTTATTATTCCTCAAAGTACTGTTCACACTGTTGCTCACTAGTTATGAAGGGAAAAAGTTAACTTGACCATTAAAAAATTTGATGAATACTACTTAAACTAAATAATCATCACCAAAAAGACTGATTATATACTTCCTTATATAATGTACCAAAGAGAAACAATACCACCTACAAAGTGTCCCTGCCAAAGTTTTTCACCTGAGTTTAATCATGAGGAAACAATCATCCATACCCCACTGGCATGTACTTGACAGTAATGTCACTATGATAAAAGATTCTTCAAAAAATAGAAGTTGAAAGATTATTAAAAACTAAGAAGACACAACACCTTAAGTGATTTTTGACTGGATCCTGAACTGAGAGGTAAAAAGACAGCTACAAATAACATTACCAGGAAGAGGGCAAAACAGAGTATCAGACATCATATTGATGTTCAATTTCCTAATCTTTGATTATACAGGAGAACTGTCTTGTTATTAGGAAATGCGCGCTGAAGTAAATAGGGGTAAGTGCCACAATGCTTGTGATAACTCTTCAATGGTTCAGAAAATAAAGTTTGGGTGTGTGTATGTGTAGGCACATATACGTCCATGTGTTCAAAGGAAGAGAAAGTCAATGGGACAAAATGACAGAATTATCAAATTTGGAATATATCTTCCAAAATGTTTGCAGACAGCAGTTATCAATTAAAATACCAGAAAAAAAAAACATACAAACACCTATTTTCCAAAAAGAAATTATTTAAATGCGACTGTCACAGGCCTTTATTAAGGCCTTATAAAAAAATTTAAATGTAATATTTTTGAAGTATCTTGATTTTTCCAATTATTCCTAATAGACATGAGATGTTAATTCTGTTAAACACTAAATATACAAAATAACTCTGCCCATGACACATCTCATAGTGAGTCTAAAATATAATAAGCCACTGAATTAAAAGATCATGGGAAAAAAGCTGATGACCAAATGAAACTGACCATCTAAACAGTTACACACAGTATTGTTTTCTATTCAAGCCCCATTTCAAAGGAAAGTAGTTTTCAATGGTTGGTTGGTCAAAAACAACATTAAATAACAAGCACTAAAAAGTTAATTGAATGTTTGCCAAAAAGAGTAAGACTCGTTTTCATACTGGATAATTAATTTCTTTGTTTTTATAAGAATTTTAAAGAGTGACCAACATGCACCCTGTGGGTAATTAACTTCATTCAAGGAAGACTCTTTACTTTTGTGGCATGGACTATGCTGAGGTTTGGAAACACTCCAAGAATACATTTATCTATTTTAAAATTTTTCTTTTTATAGTTTTTTTTAATCTAAAAATATACATGATAGTGTTATAGTATTTAAACTCAATTACAAATAACCTTAAGTTATTATTAGTGACAGCACATAACTAGATAAATCCCCATAAAATACAAATTTGAGATATGGTACATTTAAAGATGAATTATAATAAAAAACAACGAGTTTTAGTAACTTACTATCTACAATTACTATCTACAATTTTTTAAAAAAACAATCTAAACATCTGGGGAGTTTCTGTACACATCATGAAAGAAATTATAAATTAGAAAACATTGCTACTTCATGAAGAATCATCTTAAAAAATAATTTAAAAAACTAACATGGCATCCTAAACAAATTATTTTGTGATGAATTTATGAATAAAAAGATTTTATGACCTCTACTAACTTGGGATAAAATTTACATGATTCCCATCAAAATCTTTGTTTTCTTAATATAAATCTTATAGAGCAAAAACTTATACAAAATCGAATGAATAAAACCCTACCTTCTATCTTCATTAGGTAACCACCCCCAAACTGGGAAAGATGCTATTTATATGTGTCCTAAAAGTTGAAATTCTTATAAAGTTTTTTCTGTAGTAGCTAAGAAAATTAGAAGCATTTCATAACCTTCTACTTCCTATTTTCTTGAAACTGGATTTATTTCACATTATAGGAACATAAAAGTTCTTAGTTATGCCAGCATTACAATGTCTGTGCTTGTTTCTTGATCCCTTTCAGTGTCACAAAATACTAGCAGGTCTCTGACCTCTCTTTAGCCATTTACCCATCAACAGCAGTCATATATAAAATAGGAACCTATTTAATCTGCCGAAAATAACCAAACCCTTAGAAATGATAAGTGTGCTCATTTATTTCTTCATTAAAATGATTTTGACAAATGCGGCCATTAAGAGAATAGTTGGATGTGGTGGTACACACCTGTAATCCCAGCTGCTTGGAAGGCTGAGGCAGGAGGATTGCAACTTCAAAGCCAGCCTCACCAATTTAGCAAGGCCCTAAGTAACTTAGCAAAACCCTATTCTCAAAAACAAAACAAAATAAAATAAACAAACAAAAACCAATGAAAAAAGTCAGTCTGTGGATGTGACTCAGTGGTTAAAACGCCCATGAGTTCAATCGCTGGTACCAAAACAAACAAACAAAATCGAAAAAGTATAAAGTCAGTCTTCCATCTCCATAGGTTCTAGATCAGATTCAACCAGCCATAAATTGGAAATATTTGATGTGGGGAAGGGAAAAAAAAAAAAAAAACTTCATCTGTACTGAACATGTACAGCCTTTTTTGGTCATTATTTCCTAAATGTTTAACAGCTATTTACACAGCACTTACATAATATCAGGTATTTTAAGTCATCCACAGATTATTTAACATATATAAGAAGATTGCTTGGGCTATATGCAAATAATATGCCATTTTATATAACAGACTTGAGCATCTACAGTTTTTTGTATCTCTGGGGGGGGTCCTGAAGTCAATCCTCTGTGGATATTGAGGGATGACTGTAACATAACAATAAGTGCTATAAAACACTATTACCTTCAGCCTATGTGTATAAGATGTATATGAAACATAGAGGATTTTTGTGTTTAGACATGGGTTGCATCATCAAGATATCTCATTATGTATATGTAAATATTCCCAAATCTGAACAAATCCAAAATCTAAAATATCTTTGGTGTTTCAGAGAAGCGATGAGCCACAATTTTAGTGTGCCTGCAACCTGTCACATGAGGGCAGGTGTGGAATTTGCTATTTGTGGTGTCATGTTGGCACTCACAACATTTTGGATTTTGGACCATTATGGATTTCAGATTTTTGGATTAGTGATAATGAAACTGTATTAAGTAAAAGTTTCAATCTGACTGATTTTAATGTATCATTCTTTTTATGCCACTTTCTTAAAATGCTAGCAGCGTGGGCTGGGCTTGTTGCTCAGTGGTAGAGCACTTGCCTAGCATGTGTGAGGCATTGGGTTCGAGTCTCAGCATCACATATAAATAAATGAATAACATAAAGGTCCATCAACATCTAAAAATATTTTTAAAAACATGCTAGCAGCTGGGGTTGGGGATAGGGCTCAGTTGGGAAAGTGCTTAGCTAGCATGCATTAGGCCCTGGATTCAAGAGGCACCACAAAAAAAAAAAAAAAAAAAAAAAAAAAAAAAAAAAAATCTGGCAGCCAATTTATAATAATTCTCCTCCAAATAGATTGGGGAAATTTTACTTGGAAAATAAAACCTTGCAGGGACCTACATTTAATTGTTTCTCAGAGAAAAGGCCAATTCCTAATCACCCTAAAGTTCAGTCCATCAACAATAATCCCTGACCATGCACACAAAACTTTCACTCAACTTTGAAGTACAGCACTCTCAAATAGAGAAGTACATCCAGAAATCACAAAACATCTGAGATAATTTCCACCAAGCTCAGAGGAAACAAAGATAATTCAAGGAGTAGAGGAAAATTTAAGCAAAATATAACCACTCTTCTCAGAATGAAGAGAAAACAAAACCTTGCATGACACAATTAGAAAATGCACAGAAATCCTCAGAACAAAAAAGAGGACAAAACAAAGAATGTATGGTGTGGCAGTCTTACTGTTCACTCACCCAAAAGCCATTTCTTCTGCCTTCTCTCATGGAAAAAGGAGTCTGCCTTCTAGGAAAGACTCAAAAGTAAAGAAAGGCTGGATTGGTGATTTGACAAAAATGAACATTTCATGTGAGTCTTATAATTTTCACAAGACACTGTCTACAAAGGAGCCCAGAGAACATCCAGCAGCAGGGTGTTCATAAGCACAGCTTCTTGAGCCTCCCAGTTCCTGACAGAGATACTCCTGGGTTGGTGGTGACAGTATTCTGCCTTTCTAGAATAAAGTCTTCCATGCAAAGCCCAAGCCGGGGTCTACCAAGCCTCTTACATACTCATCCATATCTACCATACTCCTTAGTTAACTGCAAAAGGTGCCTTTAGCAAGCAGTAGCACCTAATTTAACATATAAGTTCTGGAACTGAGTCCAACCTACTACATCTGGTTCACTAGTGTATGATAATAATGAGAGAACAGCACATGTACTATTTGCAGACAGGCTAAATTTGCCAAGTTGTATAAAGGAGTGAGAACAGCAGTCAGGGGCTGATGTAGTCAGCCTGGGAGTGATTACATGACCTAGTTTTGTAAGGGTAACCTATACCACTGGAATTCTGGGGAAAGACTTCCTTCCTATTTAAAAGGAAAAAAAAAAAAAAAAAAAAAAAAACCTTAAGGAAAGTCCACCTCTCTCTGTTTTTGCATGTTGAATAAGAATACAATGCAAGAGAGAAAGAGTGTGCCATGTATCAAGGAGAGCAGAAGAAAGATAGAAGTCTGGATTCTTAATGACATTGTTGGGCAAAATAAGTTTTCACCAGGTGTATCTTGATTTTGTAACATATAAAGTTGCATACACAGTAATTGCTAATAAATATTTAATGAATGAATGAATGATTAAACATCTGGGTTTTGGAATTAAATTTTTAACACAGGAAAATATCCTATTTGTTAATATGAAAACTGGTTATAAGTTAACTATCAGCAAAAATCATTCACTGTTACAATTTATATGCATAATGTATCACCATATAACACTATTGTACTTGCATTAACAAGCAAAGTAGATATTCCATTTATATTGGCAATGCTCCATAAACAACAAAGCTAAGTCCGGTAGATACAACATTTTCAAAATGCATGTAAACTATTTAGATGAATTCTTTCTGCTGACAATCCCAGGGGAGAGAAGAGAAAATGATGTGTTTTACCCTAAGAGCTCAAAGCTCTCTTGGGAGGTAATTCAATTGAAATTTTACAGTCAGTCTAGCCAGGCAGTGATAAACAGATGCTTAAATTAGCTGTCTTAGACCATAATCAAATATCTTAAGAAAAAATTTCCTAACAAAAATATAGAGAAGTGAAGAGAGAAGATAAATAAAACATAAAGAAGCTTGCTATTTTTTAGGAAAAAAAAAATATTTTTAATAAACTTCTTCAATAGTATACCAAAGGAAACAGCTATGCCTTTTGATATATTTACAGTAATGGTTAATTTGTACCTTGGTGCAAGCTAGCACACTAATATGCAATTAAATTTTTTATACCAAGCTTTTAGAAACTGACAATTTTTAAGTTTTTTCTTAAATTGTTGCCATGTACAAAATTTAACTTGCATCTATATCTTTTACTAGAAGCATCTTCATTTTTTTTCTGAAAGTAACTGTAAGTAGAAATAAAAAATACTTCAACAAAGGATGAAAGGTTAAAACTGATTCACAAAATTACTACTTCATATCAAAATGAATAAAAATTGTCTAATCAGCTAAAACAAATGGGAGAAAACTTCATTAAAAACTTGTAATCTCCATTTACCTGACTCCCTGGCTTAACTAATGCTCTCTCTTTTTCCCCCCTCTCTGTCTGCAGCAAGCACACAGCTAGCAGAGGATGGAGCTACGCTCCAATAGCTCTACATACACTGGCACCCACTAGTTTAGCTATACACTTACCCAAAACCAGTTGTGCTGTTCTCAAACTAGTTTTTGCCTGTTGTACTTGTTATGTTACTGAATTAAATATTAACCATGAAAATATGAGTGTAAAAGAGACTTGTTTCTAATGAAAACCAAATCAAATGCTTCATAAAGACTCCATATAGACTAATCACAGGAGAAAACAATGCCTTTATGATGTAGGGGCAATCAAGAATTAAAAAACAAACTAGAAGGACTAGAAGTTAAAATTTGAATAATTCTTTACTAATTACTTTGTTTTTAAATTTCTAGCTTCACTTTAAAGAAAATGAAACTGGAGATCATATTTGGTATGCGAGGATACGTTTTATTCAAGAAGGCAACATTAAATTCCAATTGGAGAGCCAGCAAAGAGCCTTGAGCGTACTGCAAGGGCTGAACAGACTATGAATATATCTTAACTTAAAACAAAACGCTTATGTTTCCACGTGTGCAACTTTTAAACAATTTCCTACTTAAACTCCTTTTCTGTGATTGACTAACCAACTATAATAGGACAAGAGACTTTTAGTCCCTTATGTTGGAACCTAGAACACCAACTCAAGTTGCTCACTATCTAGTGGGTGATTCAATTCAGCGTGAAGTGCTATGAAAGAAATACGAACAGGATGCTAAGAGCATCCAAGTATTCTTTGGTAGTATGGAGAAGTTAAGAAGAATATGAAACTAATTGAATCTTAAATGGGATATAGAAGGTTAGCAGACAGATAAAAATAGGGAGTCGCTCCAGGCACAGAAAACAAAGCAGGCAGGTAAGAGACACCATGGTGAATTTCAACTGGCTGCAATTTAGACTGCTACGGGCGAAGTTTAGGGGAAATGACTGAATGCAAAGCAGGACAAAAGCCAGTTCATGAAAGGTCTTACATGCAACAGCCAAGAGTTTGATTACTTATCAGGAAGGCAAAATAATTTGGGCAACTCTAAGTACGGCAGTAATAAAACAGATTTTTGTTTCAGAAATACTGCTCTAGTTGCAGTATGGAAGACAGAACAGAGGAGAGGATGAGGCAGGAGGATGGAGAGTTTAAAGCCAGCCTCAGCAAAAGTGAGGTGCTAAGCAACTCAGTGAGACCTGGTCTCTAAATAAAATACAAAATAGGACTGAGGATGTGGCTCAGTGGCTGAGTACCCTGGAGTTCAATCCCTGACATACCCCACCACCAAAAACAAAACAAAACAAAGAAACCCTGAAAGAATGACTAACTGTAAAACTGGCAGTCCAAATTAGAACAGGGCTCATGGGATTAGAGAAGAATATGGATTTTATATTAAGGAGGTAGAACTGACAGGAATTAGAGAGTAGATAGGAATAGTATGAAAGAATCTATAAGAAGACCCCCCCCTTAAGGTTTTTGCCATAAGAACCAAGATACACAATGAAACCATTTAACGAGATATGGATATGGGGGAGAACCAAACCAATGGAAGAAATAATTAATTCTGTCTTGGAAATAAAAGACTATGGAGTAGTGTTTCCCAGAAAGCCACTGAATATGAGTCTGCACCTCACAAGTGGTCAAGGCTTGAGGAAGAGATAGGTATACATTAGCCATGCACAAGAATGGTTAAAAGCATGTTGCCTGGAGCCAGACTGAGTGTGAATCCACTCTGTTACATACTATTTCGCATACATACTAGACTGTGGGCAAATTACTTACCCTCTCTCTGCCTCTACTTGCTCATCTGTAACAAAGAAATAAGAATAGTACTTACCTCCAGGTCACTCTGAAGATTAAATAAGGGCCTGGCATATAGTGTGTGCCACTGTATGTTAGTTTTGTTATTATTGTAACCAAAGTTTTTGTATGGCTAAATCATCCCCCAAGAATGGAGAGTGAGAAAAGAACCAAAGATGAAATTGCAGAAACACTAAAAATTTAAGCGGTAGAAGAGACAGAGAAGGCAGAGGCAGAAGAGGGGAGAGGACTGTCACAACAGCCAAGAAAATGCAGTTTTAGAAAAAGAGAAAAGTCAGTAACGTTGAGGCCATGAAGATAGATAGGATGTACATAGAGATCTGAAAAGGTGGGTTAGACAGAGTGAAGAAATCACTGGAGATTTCAATAAAAGCAGTTTCCATAGGATGGTACCCAAACTTAGAATTGTATGCAAGAGTGAAGAAAATAAATATGTACCTTAGCCATCCTTTCCATGTACCTTATAAATGCATGAACCTACACTGCCATCACGCACTCACCTCTCAATGAACAATATTCATTTCAGGGAGTTTTTGTACATCAACAATAGAGAAGAGAAAAATCTAATTCAAATAATTTATTAAGAACTTTTAATTGTAGGGCCTAAATTCTTAATAGATTCTTAAAACCGCAATGTGGCTAGCAACAGGCTTAGACCAGGAATAGACATCAAAGTTCTGCCATGAGCAGTGTATTCAATCAAAGGTTTTTAGACTAGCATCTTTGTTGAGGGTACCTAAAGTGTATCTTGCTGGTTATACGTAAACTGTCACACATTGCTATGTACTAAAAGCAAGTCAATGACCACAGTCAACACCTCCGTACTGCAGACTTCTCAGTCTTTTTTTCCCCCATATTTTTATTGGTGCATATAATTATACATCATAGTGGGATTCATACATGTACATGATATAATAATATAATTTGAACAATATCATTCCCAGTACTTCCCCTTTCCCTATCCTCTTCCCTCCTCCTGATCCCTTTCCTCTACTGATCTCCCTTCAGTTTTCAAGAGATTCCCTGCCTTTCTTCTCCTTTTTCCTCTCTAGCTTCCACATATGAGAGAAAGCATGACTCTGAGTTTGGCTTATTTCACTTAACATAATCGTCTCAAGTTCCATTCATTTTCCTGTAAATTACATAATTTCATTCTTTTTTATGGCTCAATAAAACTCCATTCTATATATATATATATATATATATATATATATACATATACATTTTCTTTATCCACTCATCCACTGATGGACACCGAGGCCTTCCTAGTCTTCTTTAGGAGACCTTATGCATATTATGTGTCCTGTGCCTATTACTGATTGAATGAGATGCATCAATGTTTAAATATACTAAATGTAAATAAGTTAAATGCATCAAAGTTTATTGAACATTAAAATATTAATAAGGTTTAAAATACATGTACATAAAAATAAATAGAAGTTAAACATTTTCTCCCAATAAATCATCTTTGTGCTCCATTTTGGAAACTACTGTTAAAAAGGTTAAAGAGTAAAGACAGTTAAAGAGGTTAAGAGGGGGAAAATAACAAAATGTGACTGAACAGTAATTTAGAAACTTGGCTATTAAAAAAAGAAGAGGTGTAGATTGTGGCTAAAAAAAGAATTTTAAAAAGACTTCAAACATTTTTCTTAAGATGAGAGAGATCTAGCATGTTTGCAGGTGACAGCAAAGAGCCAGTGGAGAGAAAGAACTGGGAATGAGAGCAATGGACCCTAAAGTAGACAGATGGTCACACTCACTGTGATGGCAAAGGTGGCAGGGGTATTTTAAAATATAGGTTCAGAGGCCTGGAAACCTCCATTTTAAAAAAGCTCCTCAAATTATTCTGATATTGCTGGTCCATGGAATGGAGCCGGAACCACTGGCCTAGAGCTCAGATAAAGTTTCCAATGCTTCACTTTTTCAACTCTATAATTTACTTTGCTGTTCTTTTTTAAGTGGTCAATTATAATTATTAAGAATTGTAATCACCTAAAAGGTACAATCAGGTATCTTCCCCTCTAATCCTTAACTTTTCGTTTATCATCCCCAATTTTAGCTCGGATTGAAAAGCATTTTCCTGGGGTTTGTTCTCAGGCTTCAGATGATTCAGCATCAAAACACTCCTGGGGTTCTTATCTGTTTCAGTCGCAGGCAGTCAATTCATCTTGCCTAAACAGTCCGCAGTTATCACTGGGAAAGTCTTATGTTGCATTTTCATCCACTCTGCTCTCTGATCTCTTGCTTCCTTTCCCCTTAAGCGGCAGAAGTGGGGAAAGAAAAAGAGGAATAGAGAAAGAGAGAAGAGCTGTACACAGTCTCTTCATTGTGAAGATAAAAACCTTTCCTGCCTCTTTGTGAACATAAAAAGTTCTCTTTGTGCTGGCAAAAATTTCACAAGCAAAATTTTAAGCTGGGGTCATGGCTAAACCATTTTACATAAAATGTCAAGTTCCAGTGTCACCTAATTTCCCTTAGCAATCCCTTTAACAGTAGTACCAGCTGACAGACTGCTTTAGATTCAATTTTCTTAATACTTTCTTAACAAGCTTCTATTTCATACATAAAAGAGAACATCAAGCCTACAGTTTCCTTGATTATCACATATTGTAAGTAAAGAAAAATGATAATAGGTACATATTCAGAATTTAAAAATTAATATAGAAGGATTAAGGATTGTAATAGGTGGAAAACATGGAAGAAAACAAAACACATCTAGAAGAGGGACAGAGAAGGACCCAGTAATTTAAAGGGGAATGAAATAGTTGGTACCAGACTAGGGAATGGTGTCTAACATGGTGGGCTCATCTAAAAGCATCAATACAGGGAACAAGTGGCTTATACAGGGCTCTTCAAACCTGAAACCCCATAACAGGTAATCAAAACTGTGAATGTATGGGGCTGGGGCTCAGTGGTAAAGTACTTGCCCCTCATGCATGAGGCACTGGGTTCAATCCTCAGTACCACACAATAAATTATATAAAGTTACTGTGTTCATCTACGACTAAAAATTAAAAAAAAAAAAAAAAAAAGAAAAACTGTGAATTTGGGGGAAGTGTTAGTACAGTGAGCCTCCATTAGAGAAAAGATGGTGATGACGCTAAGGTGTTTGCTAACAGGTGAGAAAACATGCATGTTTATTCTTGCATCAGGAAAGACTATCTGGGGGAGAGGGAAGATTGTGTAGGACGAGCTAAGATCAAGGGAACTAAAAGAAATATTTGAATTAAAAGCACTTACAATCAAATACAGAAGGAGAAAATCAATCTAAGAAAAGGAAGAATAAATCCACAACTGATGAGACTGATCATCTACAAGGGTGGGTGGACACACAATAATGTAGATAAAATAAGGACGGGACACTTCTCTGAGTATGCCTTTTCTGTAGAATTCTCTTCCATACCATGTTAAAATTTTACATATAAGAAAAAAAAATAAAGCAAAAGCCTAAAAAAACATAAAGAAATGAATCTATATTTGAATCTAGCTATATTTCATATGAATAATGTTAACTATACTGGGGATGGAGAAAAAGAACAAACTCTTAACTCAAGGAAGTTTTTTTGTGTCTTGTAGCAAAAACTATATAAAACAAAGTCTGCTATTTAAACCTCTTTTAGCTTTGCAATTCAGTGACATTAAATCAACAACACTGTGCCAACAGCACCACAGTCTATTATCAAAACTTCTAGGGCTGGGAATGTAGCTCGGTGGTAGAGCACCCCTGGGTTCAATCCTTAGTACAGGGGTGAGGGGTGGGATGGCAGGGGTCAAAAAAACTTCATCAATCCAGAGATTCTGTAACCATTAAGCAATAATTCCCCATACTCTCTTCACCCCTTCAGCCCTTCCAAGTAATTTTTGGACACAAAATTCTTGCTGTAGAATAGTTTTGCCTTCCATGGTCTCAGTTATCTGTAGTCGATCATAGTTCAAAAATATTAAGTGGAAAACTCCCAATAATAAACATCTCATAAGTTTTAAATTGTGCATTGCTCTGGGTATGGTGCTGAAATTTTGTACCATTCCATTCCATCTTACCTAGGACATAAATTGTCCCTTTGTCTAGCACAGCCATGCCATATACACTACTTGCCCATTGGTCCCTGCTACTTGTGTCCATTAGTCACCTAGTAGCCCCATCAGTTAGCAGATCCACTGCAGTGGTATCATATTGCCTGTGCTCAAGTAACTCTTATTTTCCTAATGATGGCCCCAAAGCATGGTGATGCTGGAAATTCGGATACACTAAAGAGAAGCTATAAAGTGCCTCCTTTAATTGAAAAGATGAAAGTTCTCAAGAAAACAAAATTGTATGCTGCGGCTGCTAAGACTTATGGTGTGAACAAATTTTTCTATCAATGAAATTGTGAGGAAAGAAAAAGAAACTCATAACCTGTTTTATTGTTGTACCTCAAACTGCAAATGTTAAGAACACAATACACGAAAAATCCTTTGGTAAAAGGGAGAAGACATTAAATTATAGGGTTCAGTATCATGTGCTTTTTAAGGCATCCACTTGAAATATTCCCTGCAGATAAGGGGGTGCTGCTGTATACCTTCAAACTAACAATTAAAAAAAAAGTTGCAAACAAAATTTGAACCTTAGATACTTTGGCTTGGATTAACAATTCTAAAACTCATTTCTGTAAATTATAGAATTAAACAAATATACAATAAAAACTGTAGTACTAAATGAGAATTGGAATCATCAGTTGCTTTTAATATAGAAATAATTACAGAAGTAGACATAGATGTATATGTGTATATATACATACAAATACATATATATAATATATATATGTATGTATTTCATAGCTCTGCTAAGAGGAACTAAAAGCAATGGCACTGTCCCAGTAATCACTAATCCTAGCATTCTGATTTTGGAATCTAATTTCTGTTCTTCAAAAAGAGGAGCCAGGCAGGCACAGTGGCACAGGCCTATGATCCCAGCAACTTGAGAGGCTAAGGTAGGAAGGTTTCAAGTTCGAGGACAGCCTGGACAACCTAGAGAGATCCTGTCTCAAAAATAAGAAATGAAAAGGGTTGAGGGTATAGCTCAGTGGTAGAATGCCCCAGGTCCAATCCCCAGTACTGCAAAAGGCAAAAGCAAAACAAGGAACCAGAGCTCTGTTGAGAAACGACTGATCCCAGGGGTAGAACTGAGAAAGACAAGAGCCTGGATGGTCTTGTTGGGCCAGAAGTAAGGAAATGCTCAAAGAAAAATGAGAACATGTCAAAGGACATAGGAGGGAACTTGACAGGTTTCCATGGGCATGATCAGGAATAATTTTAGCACCAAAATAAATAACAACAATGATGGCCCAGCGTGGTGGCTCACACCTATCATCCCAGCAGTTCAGGAGGCTGAAGCAGGAGGATCACAAGTTCAAAGGCAGTTTCAGCAACTTAGTGAGGCCCTAAGTAACTCAGTAAGACCCTGTCTCTAAATAAAATATAAAAAAGGGCTGGGGATGTGGCTCAGTGGTTAAGCAATCCCCAGTACCAATAAATAAATAAATAAATAAATAAATAAATAAATAAATAATGACAGTAATGAACTATAATACACTGATTCAAATAAGAATCCAAAAGCGAGGCTGGGCTTGGTGGCACACGCCTGGAACCCCAGTGGCTCAGGAGGCTGAGGCAGGAGCAGTGAGGTAAGTGAGATCCTGTCTCTAACTAAAACACAAAATAGGGCTGGGAATGTGGCTCAGTGGTCAAGTGCTCCTGAGTGCAATCCTGGTACAAAAAAAATAAAACAAAACAACAACAACAACAATAAAGAATCCCCAAAGTGAACACTGATATTAATACACAAATAAAAAAGCAAAAAGGTGGTTTATTAGTTAGCTTTGAGTTACTACAACCAGATACTAGAGACAACTAACTTAAAAGGAGAAAAAGTTTATTTAGCTCACAGTTTTGGAGCTTCAAAGTCCAAGACTGGTTTGGGGTGGGGAGAGGGGGTACAAAAGTCATAAGCTGCACCTCTGATGAGAGCACAGGATGGTAGCACGCCGTGATGGGAGTCCTGGAAGAAGCAGGCTAACAAATCTTAAAAAGGAGCATCAAGAAAGAACAAGCAGGGTCAGCCTTGCTCCTTTTATGACTTAGGGGAGAACTCGGGACTGCACACAAACTAATTCTCTCCTCCTGCAACCTAAGAACCTCCTACAGCGTCTGCCTCCCAAAGGTCCCACCCCCTCCTAACAGCACCACGCTGGGCACCAACCTCTAATCACAATGGACCTTGGGAGATACTGAGAACACATCCAAACCACAGCAGAAAGGAAACTCTTCCTTAGAGTAGAATGCCAACTAATAAATGTAGAAGGAAGGATGGCATTAGAAATTTACCACTCAGCAGTTATTTGTAATTATTAACTTGAGTGAAAATCATGAAGGGATGCTAAAACTAGTGGGTAACAGTTTGTTAAGAAACAGGGTATTTATGTAGTCTCAAAGCATTTCCTCACAGATATCAATGACAAAAAGGAAAATAATAACTTGAGAGCAGAGAAACATGGCAGACACCACTTGACCCAAGTAAAATTACCATCAAATCAGTACCATGGAGTACTTCATATGATATAACAGAACACACTATCACTTCTATAGTGTTTTTGACAAAAATTAACTTGACTTTTATGAGGAAATATCAGACCATCCCAAATTGGTGGGCATTCTACAAAATAACCTTGTTGTCTTGCAAAGTCACGAAGGGCAATGACAGACTGAGCAGCAATTAAAGAACTAAAGACATACCCAACCTGGGATTCCTAACACTGGACCAGATAAATTTTCTTTTCCTTTTGCTACTGAGGATATTATTAGGACAACTGATAGGGTCTGAAGATTAGATAATATTCTATATTAATATTAATTTCCTTGTTTTGATGACTGCATTCTTATACATGACGAATTCTTCATTTTTAGAAAATACACACTGAAATGTTTAAGGGAAAGAGCATCATATCTGCAACTTTACAAACACAACTTAGAAATTTTAAAAAGTGTACACATGCTGAAATAGAGCAATAAGGCAAAGAGGTAAAGCATTAACATTTGGGAAGTTCTTTGTGCTATTCTTGCAACTTTGTATCTGCAATTATAAAAAAGTAAAACAAAAACCATCATATGAACCCCGTCAACGCTGAATACTTTGTGCAAGGACTCCCTCAAGCCATCACCTAAGCAAGGCATGCACATCACCAGTGCCTACTTCACCACTCACCACTTTCAGACACTGTGATTGTTAGAGATTTATACTGAGTTTAAATCTATCTCAGTACATTCTGCACCCATCAAACCGCCATGCTTTTTCCTGTGGTTAAAATATTGTTTCTCTAAAACCCTTCAAAAGTTTTCCTTCATCCTTAAGGATTAATTGTAATGCATTCTTTTTTAAAGGCCAGTCTTCATGTTCTCATTTCTTGCTTCTGAAGATTCCTTTTCTTATCCTTATAACAATGTTACTTCCTCTAGTATAAAATGGGGTTGATGAACCAGGTGACCTCTAAGATCTTGTGATGAAAAGTTTCTAAAGAGCCAAGGCCTGAGGAGTATATATGCATGACACATGTTGGTAAAACTTAAGACTTTTTTTTTTTAAAGTCCAAAGTCTAAACAATATTTTAAAAATCACACATGAATCTAGAAAGATAACGAACTGTGGCCTGTTAGATGAACAAAATGAGTTATCCAATAAGTAGAAGAGAAAAATTAAGCATCTTAAAAACATTTCCCATTATTTTCAAAGCTGTTGGCATTACCTTACAAATAGAGCCTGTAGTTACACCTGTTATTTTAGAAGTCCATTTTAGGGCTTATTAATATAATACACTTCTAAGTGTTTTCTAAAGTATCATGTCATTTTCCAAAGTAAAAGTTTTCTTCTTGCTGTTCATTTCAACCTTGTGGAAAAGATGAAGGTATAATTATTTCACTTCATATATAGTAACAGTAGTTCTGATTCAAACTCATGAGATAAAATGTATAATCAAATACAGTATGTATGAGTATGTTACCAACTGGAATCCAAAGTTGCATTTCATTAATTATGTATAATTCCAAAAAGGTTTTATACGTAAGTATGTAACTAATACCCTACCATACAGTTTAATTATAATGGTAAAGATAATTTTATAATCTTTTTTTTTTTTTTTTTTTGCACCAGGGATCAAACTCAGGGGCCCTTAGCAACATCCCCAGTGCTCGTTTTATTTTTTTTAATTTTGAGACAGGGCTTACTAAATTCCTTGAGGCCTCATTAAGTTGCTGAGACTGGCTTTGAATTTGTGATCCTCCTGCTTCAGCCTCCAGAATCTCTGGGATTATAGGTGTGCACCACAGTGCCCAGCAAAAAATAACCTTCTAAAATTAAAAGGGCAAGAGGAGAAAATTTTTTAAAAAAGGATGTCTCATTTATATATATATATATTATATAAATATAATATATAATATTATATATAATATATAAATATATATATAGTGAAGATGCACAATATTTGTAATCTATCATTATGTACATAAGTGGGGCATATTATGTACAAATTGCAAAGTACATGTCTATTCAAAGGACACCATAATTAATATGTACATATATATACATATTTTTTATTTGTTCTAATTAGTTATACATGGCAGTAGAATGCATTTTGACACATCATACATAAACAGAGTACCACTTCTCATTGGTTGTACAAGATGTACAGTTACACAGTTTGTGTAATCAGGTACGCATACAGGTTAATAATGTCTGACTCATTCTACTATCCTTCCTACCCCAAAGCTCCTTCCCCTCCCTTACTCCCCTCTGTCTAGTCCAAAATGCCTCTATTCTTCTCCCTGCCAACCCTTATTTCTCTGTATATCAGAGAAAACATTCGGCTTTTGGTTCTTTGGGATTGGCTTATTTCGCTTAGCATAGTCTACAGTTCTAAGGGATGTCTCATTACTATTAGAAAACAAACAGCACTTTAAAAAATTCTACACATGAACATATTAAATATTCTGTAAAAGTATGAATTTTTAAACTCATCACATCAAAAGGATTTCTGGATAGTATTGGAAACAATCTAAATGTTTAATAACCATAAATCAGTTTAATTAATTATAGTGTATCCAAAGAAGGACTTCGCATAAGCTAACATACTCTGTGTTCCTTCTTAGATGAGTCCCTTCCAAGACTACATACTTAGTTCCAAAAACTTTTTACTAAGTACAAGAAACACGCAAAGTAACTCCATCCTACATATGCAACTTGAAAACTCTGCACATGCTGCTCACATCAAGATCAAGATAGAGAGCATCACCAGCAGTCCTGCTACTTTCCGGTCCCCACTGTCCTTCCCAAGCAACCACCAGTCAGTCTTCCAGGGCAGAAGTGCTGCTTCTACCTGGATTCCTCAACTCAACTCCATGTTTGAGGGATTTTTTTCCACACCGGGTATAGTCGAAGATCCTTTTTCATTGCTGACATGATAATGTTTTAATGTATGTATTAAGTATCTATCTGTCTATCCATTCTAATGTTGATGGGTCTTCACATCCACTTTTGTGTTTGCAATTTTTTTATTACTTTCTTTAAAAAGGCTCCCAAAATTGTACAACCTTCAGGTCTCACAAAATCAAGATCTGCTCCTGGGTACAAACATATAAATATTTTACATCTTTTTTCTTTTGTTCTTTCTTGTACCAGGAATTGAACCCAGGGGTACTTAACCACTGAGCCACATCGCCAGCCCTTTTTATATTTTACTTTGAGATGGGGTCTCACTAAGTTGCTTAGGGCCTCGCTAAGTTGCTGATGCTGGCCTTGAACGTGAGATCCTCTGGCCTTAGCCTCCCGAGTGGCTGGTATTGTAGGCATGTGCCACCATGCCAGGCTCTTACATTCTTTTTGAAATCATGTTTTAGAATAACTGATAGCATGAGAAAGTGAAGATGCACAATATTTGTGATCTATCATTATGTACATAAGTGGGACATATTATGTACAAATTGCAAGGTACATGTCTATTCAAAGGACACCATGAAATGTAAGGTGATGAAACATTAGCTGTAATGTATTTTAAATTTGAATTGCCATCACAGTACAGAACTCCCTCTCTAGCCAGTCCCTCCCTTCTCAAAATAACATAAATGATATGAAAGTAATACATGAAAGATAGGGGCATTTGTTACATGGTTTAAAATATGTAAGTACCAAGAGACCTTAGTTCATCTCTATTTCTGTCACTAACTAGCTTTTATGACCTTGGTCAAGTCATTCATCACGATTAGCTTCAGTTATTTATTTAACATGTAGGGGTACCAGGGATTGAACTCAGGGGCACTCGATCACTGAGCCACATCCCCAGCCCTATTTTGTATTTTATTTAGAGATAGGGTGTCACTGGGTTGATCAGCACCTCGCTTTTTCTGAGGCTGGCTTTGAACTCACCATCCTCCGGCCTCAGCCTCCTGAGCCGCTGGGATCACAGGCATGTACCACCACACCCAGTTGTAGTTGCTCTATTTTTTAAATAGTAGGGTTATAATCTTAGCGGTCACTTCAGCACTAATATTCTTAGATTCTTACTATAAGATAGTAGTAATAATTAAAAGGGAAACATTTCTATTTTTAATTATGCTGAAAAAGCATTTGAAAATTCCAATAATGTCTTATGCCATACTCTCACTATATTCCCATTCATTCTTAAATTCATATTTAAGAATTAAATAAATAGGTATTTTCATAATAGTTTTTCTAAGTGTCTTAAAATAATTGATCAAGAAATTCCAACTTTGAGATTTGCCAACAATATTGGGCTAAGAAATTGGCTACTAATTTTACTTAAAGTTTTAAAAATACTGAGAAATTACTTATGTGAAATATATTCAAATATGAAAGGAAAATAAATGGTCCTAGGTATCCATATTCCAACACCTCAGTCCCTAATGATTATCCCCAAAGTTGCAAAATCAAGTATCTTTCAAAAAATTAGGAAATCAGTATTAATGACATTGAAGACTTACAAGACAAGTAACTTGCTCAGGAATTCTATAAGATTCTCAATTACATGTGTGGTTACAAGAGAGGGGTAAAAGTTGAGCTACAAAGTAAAATAATTTAAGAATCCAGAAGAACAGTAACAGTGAAAAATAAATGTCAGATGTGGAATCTTCATTTTAAAAAAAAGGGTAGTGAGCAGCTAGAAAAGTGAGCAATTTGGGTAAAGGAAGTTCAAAGAGAGATTTGAAAATCAGGACGACAGTTTTATTTAGATTTGCCAAAGATAAAGGAAGCAAATCAAAGTAAAAGTGATAGGTTTAGCATTGTCCTATTTCCAGTACAAGAAAAAAGTCTGGAGGAAGAATCATGTACTTCTCAAAGTTTCAGAGAGTCCATCTGAGGAGGGGGAAATGATTTCACCAGGTGGAAGAAAATTTAAAGCATGGATGAAGATTTCAGTAGAAATAATGATTTTGGCTATGCTCCAAAGATAAACATAATTAACCCAAAGACTTCTCAAAACTTTTAGGACAATACATCTATTTTCAAATAAGCTGATTAAATAACCAAAATGTGACATGATAATTGACACCCATGACTTTGTTTACAGCTCTCACATGTGAGTTTGTGAGATTGTGTCTTCTATCTCCTACATGGACAAAAGTTCATTTTTAGTAAAAGCTAACTTTAGTAGCTATTGTAGCAATAAACAAGTTGTTCTTTTATGTTTAATGCTTATAAAATCAACAGGAAAATTTTCAGAAAATAATACATACTTTAAAATACCTGTACCCTGCCCATTTCACTCAAAATCAAATTTCTCTATTCACGAGCTCCTAATTAAACTGAGAGGAAACCAGGTCCACAGTCTGAAATATGCGGACCCTAAGAAAGAAACTAAAGTCTTGTTTTCAGGCAATACTAATCTTCTAGTAAAAAAGCACCTTAAATTATTTTTAGGAAGTTAACCCTAAACAATGGTCTCAACTTTCTCTTATTAGAATTTTGTGTATCATGACCACTCAGGAACAAAGAAAAGCAAAACATAAAGACTGCACAAACTAATTTATCACACGTAAATTTTTTTCTTTTGGTCATTAGGTGTCTCCCTTTATTATACAGAAAGGTCAAATCATAAACAAGGAAAAACAAACTTCATTTTTGTAAACATACATTGAAAGTTTAATAGTAATATAAGGTTACTATCACTTGTTCAGTCTGATTATACTGTCAGTAAAATCAACCTTATGAGAAAAAAGAATTTTCAAAATTTGTTTCTTTTATTGCCCTCCTAATTAGAGTAGAATTAAAATGTTCTCCATGAACCTGGCTATTTTTTGCACTGTATTTTTCTGTTAGTAGATAAAGATGTCTCCTTTTTCTTTTCTTTTTTTGAGTAATTAGACACCAGAGACTCTGGGGGGTAAATTCACTAAACTGAATATATCTTAAAAGAACCATTGTTCTCCTTGTAAGGCTCTAATTTTCTTATTATTGCATGAGACCCACCACACAAAGATGACTTTTGAGGCGAGGCGGCGGCGCTCCTTCAGCACTGGAGGCCCAGCAGCTTCAGCCTGCGCGCTCCAGCACAGGCCGGCTCCTGGACGCTCCACCGCTCCCCTTACCTTTTGGTGTTCTCTTTCTTCCGCCACAATCTACCTACTCCAGAAATAAAACAAATTTCGACCTAATGTTGAGGAAAAATTGTCATTCCTCAGGCAGAAAAAGAAATGGCTAAGTAGGGGGAAATGTGGCCTCATGTTATAAAGATTAATAAGTGTGGGACTCAAAGACCATCACTTATGGGAAACGCTTACGATTTCCAGAAATGGTGCCAGATGTTTATGTTACTTTCAATTTCAATGGCAAAATAAACAAGGTGTAGTGTAGAGAAACAGAGAAAAACGGGAGGGACGATACGACAGCGACAGAGTCAGTTATTTACTACCATGTAAATGACTGATAAATAACACGTAAAAAGCAGTGTGAAGACTGGTTTCAGTCTCCTTATTTCCATTAGCAACTAAAATAAGAAAACTTTTTCTTTAAAACAAGAAAACCTACAAACTGATCCAAGTGAACACTGAGGAACAAGTCCATTTTGGGAGAGTCAAGAAGTATAAATGCAGGCAGGCACAGCAACATTCCAAACTATAAAGTTTAGAAGGTTTTCTTTTTAATAGAATATTAAAAAAGGGAACTAATGTGAGTTCAATACACAATTTCTTTGATTTATGTGTTTTAAACAGTTTTGTGATATTTATAGGTAAAGAATTCAACAAAACTTTTCTATATAATCTGTATCTAGAAAGAAAATAAATTCTATCTTACATTTCTTCTAAATTTTTGGTTATGTTACCAATGGAAAATTTTAAAAAAGACAAAAACATCTCTTCAGAGTCTGTATTTTTAAATACATCCATGAATATAAGCCATAGAGTATTCTGCTAGTAAAAAGAATGCAGTCAATGAAAATGGTTAGGATGCTTTTTCTGTTTTCATATATTCAGTTCAGAACAGAAATTCTAAAATAATAAAAATGCCTCATCATTATCTCTTGGTATGTGTGAAATGTCTTCTTTCCAACCACCATTCCCAAACTAAGGAAGCAGAAATCTGATTTATGCATCAAGGCCTATGGGTAAGATACATATCTATATAATGTCAAAAATGATTATCTTAACAAGTCATCTCAACTTATGTTTGTAATTTATAAATGCCTTCTAATATTTATTCTTTAGCATTTTTATTCTTTAAAAACAAAACAAAACAAAACAAAAAAAACCAAAAGCCAACTAGCCCCTAAGACTTCAACAGTACAGGTTTAAATCAAGAGTAATTAATGATTTCCAAAAATGTCACTTAAATCTGCTCCTGTTTCTTCACTCTTAAGATATCTATAAAATTGCGCTCCAAGTGCCATCCAAGTAAATAAAAACAATAAGAGGTATATTTTATTTGACAAGCTCACTGCTTTAAAAATTCATTAAGAGTTTGGCAATAATATTTTCAGTACATTTTACTATTACCTATCGATCCTAATGCACTTGACTTATCTGTAGAGATAAAACTTATCTTGACCTTGCTGAATACAAATAGCCTAGACTAAAACCTGTGATGGCCTCTCTGGGGGAAAACACAGCGATAATCGTTACCGAGATGATAGAGAGAACTGTGCTCAATACAAATGCTTCAACGAAATGGAAATTCGTTTTATTCTCACTTTGATAATAAGAAATGAGAAACCAACAGCTTTATATCTATAAATAAATAGCATTAAGTTATTGTTTCTAATCCACCCAAACATATTTTAATCAAGAAACCAGTACAGTCTCTGTAGTAGTCGTCTGTTATTTGGCTGGTTCTTCACAACACCTGGCTCCATCTGTCCCATGATGCACCCTAAGCACAAGGAGTATGGGGCTTAAAAGATAAGGGGAGAAAGCTAGAATGTCTTTCTTTGGGGACATCTATTACATCAGAGAAACTTAGGAGAAAACAACAAAGCTTTCATAAGGTGCACTTAAATTCTCAGCTCACATTTTATTTCAATCTCACGAAAATATTCTAAAATTACTCCTACAGCAACTAATACGTAAAAGATATTTCTAAATGTTTTCCTATGTTACATGATAGCATCCCTAAACAATCTTACTCCTCTCTCTTATTTTACCCCTATGTTTTTATTATCAAAGCAAAGAGCTAAGTAAAGTTAAGTTACCTATTGTGCTTTCCTAAGTCTGTACTATACAGTTAGCCAATGCAAGTCCTTTTCTGCCTTTTAAATAAAAGCATATTTTGAGATATAGAATTAAAAATTTCAGAGTCAACTGGACCTTTACCTAAAGTATTTCATAAAGTTAAAAAAAACAACTATTTAAAAAAGGCCCATTCCCTAATTTTACATGGCTATTAAAAGTTAAAAAAAAAAAAAAAATCAAGATTTCTGATTGTCAAACAATTTTGTAATGGTGAAATAATTTTCTTTTGTGAATATTAAACCACAGAATGAAATTAATTTTGAGCACACTGAATTATTACAGTTTTCTCAATTCCAAATCATACGAGAAATAATTTATAACATGGTTTGGAAATAAGATTCCTATTTGTTTTAAACTATGTATGGAGACTTTGAGATTTATGGATAAATCATAATTTCATAAATTACACCTCTGACAATTAACAATTCAGGCTTGGATACTGTCTAAACCTCACTGCCCCCAAACATTTCCCAGGATAGCCAAGCAACGAATGCACATTAATATTATTTTATGTAACATTTGTGTTCCTTTAAGAAGAGACATATAGCCTTAATTTGCCTTAATATTCACTATTTTAGTAGTCTGATACCCATATAAATATTGTAAGATTTTAAAGAAGCATGAAAAAGAAATTATATAAGGAATTTGCAAAGTAGATCAGTGGTTTCTTAAGCAATGCACTAATGCAGATACATTTTTTTTTAAAACCCTGCAAGAATTAGTTGTCCTCTATTATTATTCAGGGCACCTGAACACAAGATATTATTACTCTGGCACATTAACTCTGCTATTTCTCAAGATAGAACCAAGAATTTTAAACATTCCCTATTGAATAATTTGTTCAGAGCACCTAAATGAAACATAGTGTAATTTTACATATTTCCATCTCTAGTATTGCTTAGTGCTGATAAACAGCAATACAACTTTCTATATTTTAATAGGCAAGTTTGGGCACTGGCTATAGATGAGCACAGACTAAAAAAATAACACCATCCACAAACTCTGCCACAAAGAATAGGGCTCAATTGCTAATTATACAGGGAACTGATTTTAATTACACAGAGAACATTGCTTTTAAAAACACTTTCCAAACTGCAAAGGCAAACTATATGGGAGTTAGGGAATCAATAAAACAATTCTATCGTGTTACAACAGTGCCCTCTACTGGCAATCTTAATACTTTGTAGGTTAAAAAAATGACATTTTAGAAAATAAAGCCAGGAAGAACAAACTTTAATTATGGAAAATTGTCTTCCTCTCATAATGTAAATAATGAAATTCAACTTGTGTCACTTTAAATTTAAATAAATAATTTTGAAATAACTAAAAACGAGAAATGTGGTTTCCAACCATATACCTGAGACAAAATCATGTTTAAGTGATGAACAAATATTAGAAATAGTTGGATAATTCAATATTTCTTAATCTAAAATTCAGATATTTCAAAAGAGAAGCTAAAATCTTATTCATTAAATGTTTTGTTGTTTTTTGTTGTTGTTTTTATTTTTGGTTTTTAAGACTTGGTCTAGCTAAGCTGCCTAGGGTGGCAATGAACTTGCTTGCCATCCTCCAGCCTCAGCCTCCAGAGTAGTTGGGAATTACATGTGTGTACCACCATGTCCAGCAAATGTATGAATTTTTATCTCTGAGTCTATCATAATACAAGTCAATATCCAATAGCATTAGTTAGTTGAAATCAATTTAGATTCAAAGAAAATTTACTTCTGCGTGTATTTCTTTTAATTAGCAAGTATTTCTTTAAACCAATAAATATTTTTGTAATACCCTTTGTTTCAGCAATAATTATCAATTAGCACATAAATATCAACAAAATAACCATTACCACTAATATAATTCCTCTGTTGAAATAAAAACTATCACACATGAAAGTTTGATTTTTTTAATAATCAAAAGACAAGATTTCAAGTGATGTGCACTTTAACATCTTTGAATTCTATATTGTAAGACAGAAAACTTTTAAAAATTTAACTTCCAGGCAGAGTAATGCACACCTGTAATCCCAGAGACTTGAGAGGCTGAGGCAGGAGACCACGAGTTTGAGGACAGCTTTAGTAATCTAGTGAGACCCAGTCCCAAAATAAAAAACACAAAGGGCTGGGGATATAGCTCAGTGGTAAAGTGCTCCTGGGTTTAATTCCTAGTATCCCCCTCCCCAAAACTGAACTAATAAGTTTATCAACAAGCATATTAAACATCTCAAATGAATTACTACTTGCTATGCCTAAGACTACAGAAATCGTGTTACCTTCCCTTACATTAGCAGATTATTTCTGTCAGATAGGCACGTGATCTAAGCCACAGAAATTTCATTTTTACAAGTTGTAAGTACAATAACCACATAACCGTATAGGAAATCAATTTGAGTTTCAAGAAAAGTAATGCTAAGAATATATACTTTTAGTATTTTAAATAAGGCTAGTGGGCTGGAGAGGATAGGAAAAGGGAGGGATCAAGAACAAGGCTACTTAGCAAGAAGTTGTTTGATGAGAGGATAAAGTCTTAGGGCAGGGAGGGGGTGGTTGGGAAAGGACTTTAAGAAAAAAGAGAAGGAAGCAGAAATCTAACCAGAAGTGTGTCAAGTTCTGTGGCTTGATAGCGGCTAAAAACTGCAAGTGAGAAGAGTTTGTTGAGGATTTCACAATTTACCATCCTAACTCTTCTTCACCAAAAGACCCCCATTTCTCTCCAACAGTTACGTTTCCAATTTTATACGGAACATCAATAGAAAAATGAAATTTACGTTTAAAATTTCATTTTACAATGAACTACCTGAAAGCATCTTCTATTAGGAGGCAATACCCACGTAAAGAAATTATATTCCAGCTGGCACACGCCTGTAATCCCAGAAGCTCGGGAGGCTGATGCAGGAGGATTACAAGTTCAAAGCCAGCCTCAGCAAAAAGTGAGGCACTAAGCAACTCAGTGAGACCCTGTCTCTGAATAAAATACAAAATAGGGCTGGGAATATGGCTCATTGGTAGAGTGCCCCTGGGTTCAATCCCTGGTATCCAAAAAAAAAAAAAAAAAAACCAACAAAAAAAAGAAATTATCTTCCAAATGACCACTAGAAGAAAACCAGAGAACAAAACTAATTCTGAAAGTAGCAGAAAATTACAACAGAAGTAAAAATGGAGAGAATATATTCATACCCTGATGGATATGAAGTTTTTGTTTGTTTGTTTTTAATGGATATACTTTCTGTAAGTGCCAGCACTGGTTTCTGAAATACAGTAATTCTAAAGCACAATGACTGAAGAGAATTTCAACTGTAAAGGAGTGATGGATTACAAAAAGTAAAAGATCCAAGCGAACATTCTTGGAATCAATTTTGTTTTCTATTCACAGAATGAGCTAAAGTTGTACCTCTATTCAACATGTAAGGAAAAAGACAAAGACAAAGACAAGGTCTTAGAGCACGGTTTTTTTTTTAGTGCTGATAGCTACATTACTATATGTATAATATTCCAGGTCATCTTTTCTTTCTCCTAATTTTCTAATTCTTTTCAAAAAATTGATCACCTGAAATCCCTACATTGAAATATGCAATAAATGAGATTAAAAGCAGCCCACAAAGAATTTGAATCCATAAATTCTATTTCTTCTCCAGCAAAATTTAAGAGTCAGGCATGATAAAATGGGCAAAAGATGAACTTACAATGGAAAACATAAATACTTTACAAACATAAACATATTTATTGGTAATCAAAGGCAGGCAAGATATAACTATTTTTCACCAATCAGTCCAGCAAAGATCAAAACATATAACACCCATCGCAGAAAGACATGCAGGGAAAGAGCGCTGTCCCATGCTGCCTCAGGAGCACACTGTATAATCTTGCTGGAGGGGCCATTTGGTAAGCAACAAAATGTGAAAACCCTATAAACAATCTAGAAATTCTACTTCTAGGAATTTCTCTTAATGAAATTATTGCAAAGTACAAATAGATTTTTGGATTAAGGATAGCAACAAAAGTACTGTTAAAACAGTGAAAATTTCAGAACAATCTAAACGTCACAACAGGGAACTAGGTAAATCGTGGCACACCTATGTGACACAAAACTATGCTGCCACTAGAGTAAGTGAACAATGACTTAAGGCAGGGAGGAGACAGAACATAGGGTGTATGGTATGATTTCATTTTGGACAAAAGAAATCAACATATGTATGTGTGTGAGAGAGACACATATACACAAGGGGAGAAAAAGTGTGAGTGTTGTGTGTGTGTGTGCGCTTATAACCCCATCATGTAGTGGGGTTATAAGCGACGTCTTTTATCTATAGTTTTAAATTTTTCTAAAATTATATTTTCTTAAACAACAAAGTTTTTATTTTTAAAATAAGAGTAATAAATGAGAATATTGGTGTGAAATCTTCAGATAAACCACCACCAAAAAACATCAGGAATTATTCTATGATGTGTTGGTTTACACACCACACTCTTAATCCAGTGACCTGAGTCCCAATCCTGGAAAGAACTTTTTTTTTTTTTAATATATTTTTATTCTTTCTTTATTTTTATGTGGTGCTGAGGATCCAACCTAGTACCTCACATGTACTAGGCAAGTGCTTTACCACTGAGCTACATCTCCAGCTTCTGGAAAAAACTTTTTAGGAGACAATAAGGAGTTAAAAAACAAAGCATGAATTCTGGACCTTCATGTATTACCTAGCTGTGTGAACTAACGAAAGTTTAAGGTTCTCTAAGTATGTTTTCCATACTTAGAAATACTTGCCTTTGGGGTTATGAATTTAAACAAAACCAAAACCACAATAAGTATCATACTAAATATGTTGTTGTTATCCTTGTTAATTTTTCTAGGTGTCAAAAGACATTGCACTAAGAACCTCACATAGAGTATTATTTCATCTTCCCAGCCACCTATGAGGTGAATACTACTTGTGATTTATAATTTATGTATAAGGTAATAAAACTTACAATGTTGAAGAAATCCTCCAATAAAACATGGCTACTAAAAGGTTGCTCCAGAATTCAAATCCAACACAACCTTATGTGCCTACAAGGCTTAAAATTTTAACCGCTATGATATACAGCCTCCACTCCTAAAAGTTCACTATAGTTGTACCAGTGTTGTTGTTGTTATTACTATTATTGGATGATGATTTTCTGTTGTCCTTACTTTAGAACATTTCACTTATCAAACAATAAAAAATCTAACTTTTCATTGTGGCTAACAAATGGGCCAATCTTATTTCCTATTAAAACCTATGCAAGTCGGGCACGGTGGCACATGCTTGTAATCCCAGGGGTTTGGGAGGTTGAGGTAGGAGGATTGTGAATTCAAGACGGCTTTAGCAGCTTAAAAGGCTCTTAGTAACTTAGGGAGACTCTCTAAATAAAATTTAAAAAGGGCTGGGGAAGTGGCTCAGTGGTTAAGAACCCTTGGGTTTAATCCCTGGTGCCAATAATTAACAAAACAAAACAAAACCTGTGCAAGACTATACTATATTCCTTACCCTTAAACTTCTAGGAGCCATTCTCTCCTCCATTTTCAAATGCCAAATGAAATGAGTATATGGCTTCCTCAAAGTCTACTGTGGAATGTACTAATGGTAAAATACAGACAATTTGGCTAATTCAGAGCTAGAGTGTAATTTTTAAATAAGTCAAGAATTATTTTTTGAGTTCTAATTTAAATGATTTCTTGAAGCCTCAACATCAGCCCTATGAATCTAAAAGAAACGAGTGAATTAATAAGTACTAATTCATTCCCTAAATACAAAAGTTGTAAAATGCATATTTTAAATCACATCTTTGAAAACTATCTTTCAGTTTGGAATTTTAACCACATGCTGATCTAAGTTTTAAAAGAATTTTTTTTGACTGGTGAAAATTGAACCCAGGGCCTCATACATGCTAGTCCAGTGCTCTATCACTGAGCAACACCCTAAACCCTAAAATTCAATTTATCTTTTAAGTTTGGAGTAACATTTCAGGTAAATTACAGTTTAGTGTATCATAAAAACAAATTCATAAACCTTCTTTTGGTGCTCAAACTCAGCATCAACTGAATACACTCAGCACCACAGGGTGTTCTTGAAACTTGCCTTTAAATTGGGTTTTCTAGGTTTTCTCTTTCGTCTGGCAACTTCAGCTTTTCAGATTGCTGTTTTCTTCCTAATAACTTAAAACTCTTCAGTGGTGTCCCATGGCACTTAAAGTCCTCATTCCTCTCCCTGATTACCAGATAAGACTGACCCCTGCTTCATCTTATACCACACTCCCTTGAAGCAGATTCTAGACACACTGGCTTATAGCTCTTTCTTGAACACATCAAGTTTAATCTTACTCCAGAGCTTTTGCACTAGCTCTTCTTTTGTCTAGCACACTCTCCTTTGTTGCTCTTCATGACTGGCTCTTTGTCATGTCACTGAGATATCGGCTTAAGTGCTCCCTTCTCAGAGGAGGCTAGCCCTCCTGAAATTCCACGGGCAGTTGCCATTGCACGCCCCTATTGACATTCTCTACATACGTAACATTAGCGTCATTTGCTCTTTTCTTATTTGGTGCCTATTAGCCCACATTAGAATGCAACTACCTAAAAGAACAATCTACCATTTATTGCTACATCCCAGTGCTCAGAACAGTGATGGCACAGAGTAGGTATGTGTTCAAAGAATGAAATTTAACTTTTAAAATTTACTAATCATAAAAATAACATATGCACAATGAAGGAACTTATAAAACAAGAGTACTTTAAAAATTATCTCATAGTCCAAGAAAAAACTATTAATATTTCCATGTACTCATCACTATGAGAACTCTTAAATACGCTTAACTAACTACATATGGGCAAAGAGTGACAGGATATACTGGTGAGAAAAATAAAAATGCAAAGTGCAGAACACTATATGTTGTGTGATAGAGTCTAGGTAAGAAATAAGCAGAAGAAAGAAAATATAGTTGCTTGTATCTGTATCAATGAACACTGACACGATGGAAGAGAAATATACAAGGGAATATCTATAGGGAATGAAATGGAAAGGAAGTGTGACAGGAGAAACCTCAATGCTGTTTTGATTTTTGATCAAAATGAAAATATTGGCCATTCAAGGCAAATACTTTTACCAGCTGCCACTTTCCACGTGCCTGCATCCAAACTGCCAGATGCTACTGAAGCGAAGTCACGCAAGCAGGCCTGTTACTGTCACTGATCTCCCAGCCTCCACATAGCTCAGCAAGCTGCGCCTTCTTAGCTCGCTTGCTTTCCTACTTTGTTAACCACTATTTCTCCTTCTCCACTCTTCTTGAATTCTGACTCCCATTCCCTGCTAACTTTACTCCCAGTTCAGCACTGTTTTATTCTGTTGTGTTGCCAAGGACTGAACCCAGGGCCTCGCCTATGCTAGGCAAATGTTCTACCCTGACCTACATCCCCAGCGTACCACTCTGAATCACTTCAGTCAGAAGGCAGAGACCTAGGAACTTCCTAAACACACCACGAAGTCTATGACTCTCCACGGAAATCCTCCTGTAACAATGGAGAATGTCTTATCAAAGAAAATCTCTCCACACATATATGGTCAATTAATTGTCCACAAAGGAGCTGGGGCTATTCAATAAAAAATGGATTGCTTTTCAACAAATGGTACAGGAATCATTTAGCATCCACATGCAAGTGGCGGAGGGGGTGAACAAGTCAACCTGTTCCAACACTACACAAAAATCAACTCAAAATGGATCATAGACCTAAATGTAAAAGCTAAAATTAAGAAACTTCTAGAAGAAAACAAGAGAATTATCTTTGGAATCTTTTGGGTTTGGCAAAGATTTCTTAGAATATAAAATACAAATCAGACACATAACTCCACATTCTACTCCTGGGCATTTATTTACTCAAAAGAAATGAAAACACAAACCTACACAAAAAACTATACATAAATATTCATAACAGTCCTACTCCTAATTGTCAAAAAACTTTCAAAGAAGTGTCCATCAACTCATAAATGGATATGCAAGTTGTGGCATATTCAAAATAAGGACTATGACTCAGCAATAAAAGGTAATGACTACTGATACAACATTAATGAATCTCAAAAGCTAAGTGAGAGAAGACCTATAACGTTACATACTTAATTTTTCTATGTATATGATAGTCTAAAAAAGATAAATGATAGGGACAGAACTCAGGACAAGGGTACCGATTCTTATGGGACATGACAGAACTTACTGAGATGACAGAAATATTCTATATTCTGCCAGGTGAAGCAGTGCATGCCTTTAAGCCCAGTGGCTCAGGAGGCTGAGGCAGGAGGATCTCAAATTCAAAGCCAGCCTCAACAAAAGCGAGGAGCTAAGCAATTCGGTGAGACCCTGTCTCTAAATAAAATACAAAATAGGGCTGGGGATATGGCTCTGTGGTCAAGTACCTCCTTCCCCCCAAAAAAGAAATATTCTATATTCTGATCAGGGTGGTAATTGCACAGCTGCATATGCTTGTTACAACTCGTAGAATTATATAAGGCATGACTGTTGCTGTACACAGATTATAACTCAATAAACCTAACTTAAAAAAAAAAAAAAAAAACCAGACCGATCTAGTCTCTCTTTGTGTGTTTCATATTCTATATCATCTTAGAAACCCCAGGCAGATTCTTTCCATTAGCACTCAAACAGGCTCTGTTTTCACTAATCTTTAAAAAAATACAAAATCTTGCCGGATGTGCTGGCCTGTAATCCCAGTGACTTGGGAGGCTGAGGCAGGAGGATCACAAGTTCAAGGTTGGTTTCAGTCACTTAATGGATCCCTATCTCAAAATAAATAATAAAAAGGGCAAGGGGTGTAGCTTATCAGTAAAGTGTCTCTGGGTTTAATCCCCAGTACTGCTCCCCTAAATCCCCTCCAAAATCCAAAATCTTCCCATGGCTCTTCCCATTCAAACACTATCTAAGCTACTCACCGGTCTGACTATTCTTATGCACAGCTAAGATTTAGAACAAGTTTTCTATAGTGCTGTCTGCACTGTTTCCTTAAATTCACTTTTTAAAAAATGTATTCTTGAAGACTATGGGGTAATGGTGGTAGCAGTATTGCTTTTGGGACTTCATAAACCTCCCCGTGGAAACAGCAAGATGAAATTAAAAAAAATAAACATAATAAAATAAATAATAATATTTACAAATAAAGAAGCGAATCAGGTAACCCCACCACTACCACACGTAGATGCAGAAAAATGACCAGGAGACAACTATTAGCAGCTCTGTTCTGGAAAAAGTAGAGAAAAGCACAGCATTTGACTTAACCTGAGAACAGAAGAACCCCATAACAACCAGCAGGCATTTACTGGAAAAAGCAGGGGCCACGTGAGAAGAATGGCTGAAACCAGGAGGGTTCTGACCATTCCAGCCCCAGCCGAGACCCTGGGAGAAATCTGAAATGGCTGACGAACTCTCAAAACCGAGGGCAAGAAAAAGAAAGGCCGTATACAGTGGGGAAAGGTTACACAGCCAGAGATGTTCAGAAATCCAGCTGCCGTATTTTCAGCACTACATGAAAACCAAAAGAGGGAGCTCTAGGAAGTTAGAAAAGCTATCTGAGCCAAGTCTTCTCCAAGCTCAAGAAAAGTAATTTCAACAAAACGAGCATCAGGAAAGCATCAAGGTCAAACCCAAAATAATTACTGTAAGAAAAAAAGCAGCAGTGGACTGACATCACACTGAAAATGAGAGACAAACTGATAAAACAGAAACAGTCCCACTAAAACATGCTATTCCAAAAAAAGCTGAGGAACATCAAAAAATTATATAAAATATACAAAGAAATTAGAATTGGTAAAATTCACAAATAAGTTTACAGAAGTAAAATAATTAGAAATTTTTAAAAACCATCTCAGACACAATGAGTAAACTAGAAAAGAACACAATGGCAAATATAACAAAGTCTTAAGAGATACAGAAGTTGAAAAGAAATTCTTTAAAAAATCAGAAATAAATCAAGAGATAAATATTCAAAAGAAATGGCAAGCAGGGTGAAAAGTGAAGAAGCCCCAACATATTGGTTAACAGAAGTCCTAAAAAAAAGAAAGCCAAAGTAAAGATACAATGTAAAGAACAATTTCTAAGGCAATACTTTCATGAAGTTTTCCTGAAGATTTTAAACTACTTTTTAAAAGAGGACACAATGTACCTGAAAAGTATCAACTCAGAACAACCAATACCAAGATATCCTGATAAAATCAGTAGACTTTTCAGAGAAAGGGGGAAAAAATCATTTGACGATGGAAAGAGCAAAAAGAACAGTGACTTACAAGGGAAAGAAAAGGTTCTGAAAACAACAAACCAAACCAACAGCAAGGAGCGTCCTGGCACCCAGGCTATGGTACTGAAATGCCAGTTCCCAAAAGAGAAACTGCTGACTGGAATTCCGTTTCCAGTAATGGCAGAGAACCTGGCACCAGAGTAAGCCTTTCTCAAGGTAACAACTAGGAACTCTGAATAAAATATTAAGAACAATTAGCGAAGGTACTAAAAAGGAACCCAAAGCAAGTAGAACTGAAAGGGAGTCATCTCTTGGAGAAAGGGAATAATACTGGGAGTTTCCCATTTCTGTGGCTTTCTGGCTGAGGGTAGGCCCTGGTCTATGCTTTGCTAGATTACTAGAGCTCATATAAAAACCTGCAGTTTTACAGTTTTGAGGAATCAGAGGCCAGAGTGTGGGAATTTACAACTGAATCCTATGAACAACAGAGACACAAAAGGGAGCCTAGAGTTTTGCTTATAAATTCTGCCCAAATCTCAGACTACGTTTGTGCAGAAGAGACTCCATGAATTCAACTAAGGATCAAAAAACTACACAGTTTCCCTAATAAGTTGAAAACATGTCTACACAAAAACCTGTACGTGGGCATTTGTAATGGATTTATTTATAATTGCCAAAACTTGAAAAAAATTAAGTTCTTCATTAGGCGAATGGATAAATAAACTGTGGTACATTAACGCAATGGAATATTATTCAGTGCTAAAAAGAAATGAGCTAGTGAGCCATGGAAAGATACAGAGGAATCCTGAACATAATTACTAAATGTATCCTAAACACATACTGTATAAAAAGTGAATCTGAAAATGACATTCTGGAAAAAGCAAAACTGTGGAGGTAGTAAAAAGATCAATGGTGGTCAGCAATCGAGAGGGAGAAAAGGAGAGATGAATTGGCAGATGGCACAGAGAATTTTCAGTGTAGTGAAACTATTCTGTATGATACTGTAATAATGAATATACATCATTACACATTTGTCGAAATCCACAGAATGTACAAGAATGACCCCTAATGTAAACTACAGACTATGGGTAACAACAATGTGCCAGTGCAGACTCATCAATGTACCACTCTAGTTTAGGATGTTGACAGTGGAGGACACTCTGAGGTGGTTTGATGGCCAATGGGAGCTCTCTTCACTTTGTTCTGTTTTGTTGTGAACTAAAAACTGCTCTAAAAAATAAAGTGCATAATTTTAAAACAGTGATGCCATATAAAACAATTAAAATTTGAAATATGTATGGGTAAGTTTATAAATCATGTACAAAAGATGTATGAAAACTACGAACACTGCTGACAAGAAATTAAAGAAGATGTAAAGGAATGGAGAAATTTACTATGTTCATTGACTGGAAAATTCAATATTGTTAAGACATCCATTCTCTCCAAATTGGTCTATAGATTTCATGCTATCCAACAAAAATTCTTTCAGTCTCTCCTGAAGAAACAGATATACTAATTACATTCTACAATTTCATTTATATAAAATTCAAAAACTGGAAGCCAATTTACAGTGACAGAAAACTTGTCAGGGATTGCCTGGGCACAGAGCTGAAAAGGAAGGAAGAAGGCATGAGGAAACTTTCTGGAGTAATGGATATTCATTATTTTGACTATGTCAGTGGTTTCAGAAATATACACGTATGTCAAAACTTTATCAAATTGTACACTTTAAGCATGAAGAGTTTACTGTACATTAATCAGACAACAATTAAGATGGAAAAAAAGGATAATACTTCAGAAAACACACACACACACAAACACACACATCCCCAAATCAAAACCTAAACAGATTTCAGCAGCTGCCAAATGTAAGAGACACTGATGGGAGTTTGTGTTGAGTCAAATTAACTTCCTGTTGAAACAAACAAACAACATTCATCAGAGAAATGTAACAGAATCCAGTCTCTATAAAATAGCATTAACAGTATCAAGAATACAATAAAAAATTATTAGACATAGGAAGAAATAGGAAAATCTGATCTGTACATCAGAAAAAAGCAATCAAGACCAATATTAAAAACAAGAAGCTATTATTACTACCTTCAAAACATTTAGGAAAATAGGCTCACTGGCAATTTCAGGAAAGAAATGGAATTATAAGAACAAATCTCAGTAAATCTCTTAGTAAAATAAGCAAATAGAACAAGATGGAAAAGTATCTCTTTATAAAATAATCCCAATGTGTAAATCAAAAGTACAGGGATTACTTTCAGAGGAAGGAAGAGACTATTAATTGTGATGGGACAAAAAAACCTAAGAGATAATTTTAATTTCTCAATTCTAACACTCTAAGATTGTTTTCAAATTAGGTAGTTAGAAACTTGAAACCTAAAAAACATCTGCAAGGTGGCCAGACATAGAAGTATAAGCCTTAATCTTATACAAGTTAAGCTTATCCCAGTACTTACATACTAGGATTTTCAATTTTAAATTTTCAAGGAAAACATTTTACTTTGTTATTTTGTTATTAAAAATGTTTTCTCTTAAAAATTTAAAATTTCCTGTGGCACCCCTATGAGTTCACTGTATCATCCCAGAGAGACTCAACACAGACTTTTTGAATAGTATAACTAGTCCACTGTATATTTACTCTTAAGTTATCAATTACTTATAGGAGTTAATACATTTTAAAGATAATACATTCTTGTTTTTAAAAAATGTACTACCTTATGAGATCACTGGTCCCTATTCTCACAACTTTTTAAAATATATTTTTCAAACAAAAATTCAAACATCTAAGGATTCATTTCCTGATAACAAGTTTCAAGGAGTGAATTTCAACATATTTAACTGCCATTGTAACCATTTTTAGTATGAGATGGACTGGGAAACACAAATCAAGGATGCTAATGCAGTGAGTATAATAATTGTCATGAGATAAATTCTCTAGGAGTCATTTGTTCAACCAACATTTAATGAACACCTACTAGGCATTGTATATAAGTGTCAGGAATGAAACAATGAATAAGATGGACAAGAACACTTTCTCACAGATTATATTCTAGTAGGGGGGAAAAGAAACTAAGTGAGTAAAATAAAGTGCAGCCTTAATGCACCATAGGGGGTAAAAAAACTGGTCAATGAATATCTGTTTCCTTGCCCCACTCTCAAATGGAGGATGATCTAAAGTTTTCTTTCATAAGAGCAAAGACTAGGAGGTAGGGACAAAAGAACTGAGATCAGGTAAGTAAACAGTGGGCAATCCCATCCCCCACATGATTGCAGGAATTGGTGATATTGGAAAATGGGTCCTCATTATTCTTCCAGCCCAGTCTGAAATGGCCGAGCAGAAAAGTCCATGTCAGATTATTTTGGATATCAGTGCCGCTCTCCAGAACCATGAACCCACTTAGCAGGATTTGAAGATAAGATGTATGTATATAGAACAGAGGTTACAATTTTCAATAAGTATCCCAGAAAAGCATCAGTGAGAAGACGACATATGAACAGAGCCCTGAAGAAAGTTAAGAAGCAAGCAGTAAGGGCTCTGATGTCATCCTCACCAAGTCTCAGGTCCACCGACAAAGCCAAAACCAAGTGCCATACAACAGTGTCAACTGCTGTATCTGTTTGAAATTTGATGACATCAGGTCTTTGAAATCAAGTAATGTCTGAAGGCACTGTAGGTCAAAGTTTTATTGCAAGAGAATAATTTTTTTGTGTCTTATACTGGCCTTTTGATACACCATATTTCTTGTAACAAGAGGGCTAAAAGGGCTTGGTCATTCATGGTCGGAGAGCACTGTCAATGAAAACAAAAAAGGAGGGAAAAGGTAGAATTGCTTCTTTTTTAAAAAACAACTCTAGGATTTCATCTTACTCCAATTAGAGCGGCTATTATCAAGAACGCAAACAATAATAGATGTTGGCATGGATGTGGGGAAAAAGGCATACTTTTACATTGCTGGTGGAGTTGCAAATTGGTGCAGCCATTCTGGAAATCAGTGTGGAGATTCCTCAGAAAACTTGGAACAGATCCACCTTTTGACCCAGTTATCCCACTCCTGGGTTTATACCCAAAGGACTTAATATTAGAATACTACAGTAACGCAGCCACATCAGTGTTTATAGCACACTACAGTAATGTTTATAGAATTGTTTCTTTATATCAATAAGAACAACAAATTTTAACGATGGGGAAGGCAGAAGAAGAAATATATTGTTTACCTCTCATTCCTTTCCCATCTGAGGGCACTCAGTTTTCTACCTCAGACTCACTTTAAAGAGAACTGGGTTCAGATAAGTAGCAGAGCCAAGAGCATAATCTATGAGCACTTTCTCATTGTTTTCATTGATAAGAAAAATGGTTTCTTATATGACCAAAAATAAGAAACACACACCAAAAAAAAAAAAAAAAAAAAAAAAAAAAAAACCCTCTATTATGTACCAGTGGATCTGAAGATGATGATGATGATGACATTAAAACAATTAATAGCTATAGCTGTTGATATATCCTGGACACCGCTCTATGTGTTGTGCGTATGTGTGTATGAGCATAAATAAGTTAAATTCCACAACAACCCTAAGGTAAGTTCTCATTAACAACTGATGCACTGAAAGCCAAAATAAATAAGACCAAGCTTAATGAATTAAGACACCACTCACATGACACAGCTAGGAACTTAGGAATCAATTTTAGATTTTTCTGCCTCTAGTTTAGTGGAATAAGAAAGCCTGGAGTTTTCCAAGTGATCAGTCAGAAACAGAACTATTGAACAACTAAGTATATTAGAGAACAAATAGCCCCTGCTGGTGACAACTGTAGCCTCACTGACATCAGTGATTATGTCATCTAGGAGGTTCCAAAGCATCAAATGTCAAAAAGAAAAACTATAAAATAAGGCAAAAGACCCAGAATCCAAATCCATATGATACAAAATTACTGGAAATCACTTGTAATATCACTCATTCATTTGGTAATTTATTAAATAAGTAGCTTTAGAATAAAGATTAAGATTTTATTATTCTCCTATCAAAATTCTTTGAGAAAAATCAGCAACCTCTAACAACCAGGCCAATCATTATTTTGAAAAGTGGTTCTTTTACTATCAGATATAAAGGACAATGATATGATTTCATGTCCCTATTTGCAATAAAACAGAGCTCAAATGTTAATATGCTATCGAAGTCATTCAAACCTATTTGTAATCTGTCAACCCCATAAATCCTCAAACTCCAGTCTTCCTTGCTCCTACCTCCCGCAAATAATTCCACTGACAAATAAAGTTTCTGAGAAATCCTTAAGGTTGGTAGTAAAAATTTTTAAGAAAGATATATACGCACACACATATATATGTACATACATACATAGGTACATATTTCAGAATGTTGACAAGAACTGTGGGGTGTGATATAGCTGAAAATCAGTTTTCCCCCAGTGAATATAGAAAGCTAAGAGCAGTTCCATAACTTCTCTTATTTTCTTCTACCTTTTTCTTTCTTGACCTTAACAAAAGGATCACTTAAGGTACTGAGGTAAATAATCATGTAGAAAAGCTAACAGAAAGCTAAGAACTTCTCTTAGATATTTATATCCGTGTGAAAGAAAAAAGTCATTATTTCCCTCAAATCAAAATACAATTACCCTTTCATGAAATAACTCCAAATAGGATGAAGGATTCAAGAAACATAAAATCAAAATGCCTTTTAAAACTTCAGAACAAGTCTGAGTAGAGTCCTGTGACAGTCCAACCAAATAATACACTATCCAGTATCCACTTTAATGTTCCAAAGACTTGCCGGCACCAACTTTCACTCTCTGGGAATACCCGTTGCTATTCTACAGGCATCTTGCCAACTTCTCCTCCAATTCCAGAGAACTTTCTCCAGGACAAAATGTCTGAGGGAGCCATAGTAAGACACAGCTCTAACTTGCTAATGGGATTAAAATGATGTACCTGTGATAGGAAAGACAAACTTTCAGGAAGAAGTGTATATGGCTTGCTTAAGATTCTGTATTTCAAATCAGCTATCATTGTTTTCTCCTTCCTCTTCCTTCGCATTTATTCATTTTAGGCACCAGCATGACCACCAAATCACATCACCTTAGAAACAAATGCCTACTTGTACTAATTATTATTCAAACAAAAAGAAGTGTTTTTGATTCCTTTAAGAAGTAAATTCAAAGGAAATTTCAGAACATTTAGCTGGGGAATTTACAGTCCCCAAGGTACTCTGGGGATAAAATTAAAACATCATTATCACAGAAATCAAAAAGTACAACATAATTCCCTGGTTTTATGCTCTTAACTTTATGAATAGGTGTTCCTCCAAAAACTAATCTGAAATTGGGAGATAACTGTTTTATAGAAGAACCTGTCACTTCACAAAGGACTCAGGGCAAGTTTCTTTTAAGTAAAGAGTATTTGTCTTCACTTTAAGTTCTATTTTTTTTTTTTTTTTTATTTGAGTAATACCAACTTTTTCAGATCCACATCTATTGCAAAAAGCAAGATCTACCCAATGATGTGCTAGAGTAGGTATATGGTACAAACTCATAATTCAGTTACAATGAAAACAAAATAATTAAAATTCACCACCCTTAAGCATGTTATTCTGCAACTATTCACACCTTGTATGAAGGAAGCACTGTACACGGTGTAAGCTGCACTTCTCTTCCTTACCACATTCACTGGCATCCCATCGAGAGCTTGAAACTGGCCATGGTGACAGTATGTACATGGAAATCAACAAATCTACAAAACAATGTCCTATTGTGTTGATTATCAAGATGTAAGAAAGTTATGGAGAAAATGTTGAAAATGCAGATTATAGTGTGCCATGTATGCAGCCAATCCATTGTAAACAGTGCGCATGCACACGCACACACACCTGAGGAACTAATCTAGTACTTAAAGACTACTCAGCAAAAAAGTCACTCATCATTCACGATGAAGTTTCAACATAGGTATCTGTTGTTTTGCTTCACTTTTTGTCTTCCTCATTATCATAAAGGAAACTATCAACCACCATAAGTGGAACTACACATGGTCAGTTGTAACACTGGCTTCACTACGGATATGAGAATTCAATAAAAATTAACAAAAGCATTCTAAAAGAATGCTTAAGTCTGTGTATCTTGTTGTACCTGGCATAAGAGTAGGCACAAAAAAATTGTTTGAGGGGCACATGTTTCCCTTGAATTATTTTCTGGAGGCACTTTAGAGACTATTGTTTAGGAAATCAATAACAAACTTAAATAAAAACTCTATGAATGTTTCTAAATATACACTGATAAAAATTTCTGTGCCATACTAACTACTCCTGATAAGCCTCAGATACATTTTCCCTATAAAACTGATGGTTCTTGCTTTTACTTAATTTCCATATCCCTCATTCAAGAGTAGGGTCCTTTTGCTAAAGACAGTTCAACTGGATCAAGTGGTGCGCTGGTAAATATAAATGGTAAATGGCAAAACAACTGCTTTTGGATTGGGGTATGTGCATATGTTTAAGTTTTATAGATATAAAGCACGTACAGAACATAATTAAAAATAATAAAGACAGTATTACTTATCATAAATTCCATAAAACCACTTAATTCTTACAAAATGTTTTCATTGATATTTGCCAAACTTATATATCAGTTGCCAAACTATGTTTGTAACAGTTAAACAAATGCAGTTCTGACATGAATGTCTTTAGACCAGAGGACAGCAAACTAAGTAAGGGCCAGACGGTAAATATTTTAGGCTTGCGAGACATGCAGTCTCTGTCACATCTATTCATCTCTGCCAATGCAGCATCAAAGCAGCTGTAGACACCATGTAAATAAATGGTCACAGTGATGTTCCAATGAAATTTTATTAACAGAATCAGGCTGCCATCCAGGCACAGTCTGCTGACCTCTGGTTTACTCCACAGCAAAACAAGGAAGATGTATGTCAGAATTTCACTTGTCAATGATGTAAGCAGCTTCTTTGTTTAATCATGTAACAGTTTTAGAATACTAGAAGAAAATCTCATTTTTGGTACTACTTACAATGAAGTAATTAAAGACACTATACCTTTGGAAGTTTAACACATTTTCAATCTTTTTCACCATTACTTTCTTAAATCTAGATGATCAACAAAACAACAAATGAAGCCATTTGTTTTAAAAAATAATTTAATTGATTATAAGTTTATATAATTTAATTTTTAATGAAGGCAGCATTTCACAATCAGTCCACAAACTTCTTGCGTATTTAACAATATTTAAGCAGTTGGCTCCCACAAGTGGCATGCCACTGGATGCTAAAGATGGGACAATCTGAACATCACTGGATGGGTGTCAATGGACTGACTCATCAAATTTCATTGAACCATTTTATGAACCATTATCAACTGTTCATAATGATACTTAAAAAAAACACAAATAATTGATTACTACTGGGCGAAGCTATGAAACTAATTCATTATTGTAAAAATTGCTGAATGAGAGAGAGAGAGAAAAATCAACTACAAAATCAAATATCAAATTAGGATATTTGGATCCTAATTCAAGCGAACAGTAAAAAAATAAACCATTAAACATTTATGATATTTCTGAGAAAATTAAAAATTTGAAAAAGGTCTCATTATTTTATGATATTTAAAAATTATTAATTTAAAGGTCTGATAATACTATTGTAATCATGCCAAAAATAGTTCTTATCTTTCAGAGACATATACATGAACATTTATGATGAAATAATATGATGTTGGAGATTTCCTTCAAGATAGTAGGAGAGAAGGAGTAGTAAATGGGAGTCTAGATGAAATAAAACTGACCATGAGCAGATGTTATTGAAGCTGGGTGACAGACACATGGAAGTTAATCATTCTAGTCCATTTACTTTTTGTGTGCTGAACTTTTTCTATAATAAAAAATGGTTTGAAGTATTAAAATGCTTCAATCCATCTTACTGACAGTAAAAGTCAACTTCTACCACAGGCCTCCCGTGAGGACCTCTGATGTTATCTCCTGACCCTGTACTAACGCTGCCTTCACCACCACCCTGCTCCACTCATACTGACCCCGTCGCAGTACGGCAAACTCCCTAGTCATCCGCCCTCCTGTGGGCCTTGCACTGGCCACTTCCCTGCTTGAAGTGCTCTTTCCCCAGGCATCCTACCCTTATCTGCTTCGCTTCCTTTAAGTCTTTGCTCAAATGCCTCTTTCACAATATTGCTCTGACCACCATATTTTTAATTGCATCTTTCTTCCCCACATGCTAGCATTTTCATTTCCCCTTATAAAGCTCTACATTTTTCTCAGAGCACTTATGCCCCTCCAAAACCACTATATGAGTTGTTATGTTTATTATTTCCTATCTGTTCCACCCACTACAGTGTCAACACAGAGCAGAGATATTTGTCTGTCTTGTTCACACATATGTCTTCTGTGTTCACAATACTGCTTGGTCCATACTACCAGAAAACAATAAATCTGTGCTAAGTGAACTGAATAAACAAGTAATAAGTACTTTTTTTTTTGACATTATAATGAAATACCTGACACAGGCTAACTTTATAAAGAAAAGGAGTTTATTAGCTCACAATTCTAGAAGTTCAAAGTCCAAGATTTGGTGGAGAGTGGAGGTAGGGGCATTGGTTCAGCCTCTAATGAGATCCTCAATGGCATCTGGTATCACAATGGTGGGAGTATGTGTGGGAAGAAGAGATTACATCTTGAAACAGGAAGCCAGAAAGTGATTCAGCAGTCAGACTCACTCATAACAACTTACTCTCACCAAGAGCTCAGGGGTCTCAGGAGAGGTACCTTGATCCCTTTTGAGGGCAGTGACCCCAATGACCTAAGGACCTCCCACTAGGCCTCATCTCTGAAAGTCTCACCAACTCCTAAATCACTACACCGGGACCAACTTCCAACACATGAACCTCCTTATTTTTTTTTATTTTTTATTTTTTTTTTTGGTGCTAAGGATCAAACCCAATACCTCACACGTTAGGCAAGCACTCTGTCACTGAGCTACAGCCCCAGTCCAACACATGACCATTTTGGGGGCATATTCAAAACATATCCTAATCTTAGAATACTGTAATATAAATATGTGCAAACTACCATATCAACAGAGGGCACTAAAACTAACTTGGAAGTTTTGGGAAACTGGAAAATAAATCTAAAACCCTAGCACTAAATTTGTCTCTCTTCAATACTAGAATATGTATTGCAAGGCTGATTTTTTACATAGTATTAGTGTTTAACTTTATATATGGTATGGATTTTGCATACTACAAATGATTTCCCCAAATTGACAGCATGAATTGTTCAATCCCAGAATAAAATGAATGCAGCACTTTCTCAATCATGAGAGAAGATTGATGAAAAGAGTAGTAACTGTCCAATTTACCTCTTAATTAAAATGTAGCAAAAATTTAATCTACAGGTACATCACTGAGAATAGAAACTATCACTAACTTTCACAGTTGTGGGCTGAACAATTTACTATGGCCCAGAGAGAGAGAATTTTTCAGGAAATGGAGATTCACATTCGAAGGAAGGTCTGTAGTTTGTCACTCAATGAATTTTAACCATTTTTAATAAATAACATCCTTCCCCCCAATTTTATACAAGGAAGATTACATCAACTCCCAATAACTGTTAAGTTTTGGTATATGCTAATTGGCAAAATATATAATAGCAAAAAGTCAGGAACTAAGCAATACTGAATGAAATTGCATTTTATGAACCACAACTGTTACATACATTTAAAATATAGTTATATGTATAAGTGTTTTTAAAATTTGGTCTACAGACATTCTATGGAATAACTTAAGTCTTTTAAAAAATCCAAGACCTATCTGTAGGATTAAACAAGTGACATAATGTACCCAAAATTTGCTTTATGGATTTTTTAATTGTCAGGATATTGCCTTGTTAATAGGATTTCACTTATGGCAATAGACTCTGAGTACAAAAATACCCAGTAATTAAAAAATAAAAAAGTTCTTTAGATTTGAATCAGACTGACTAGATTCAAATGCTGGATCCCTGAGTTACTAAAATTTAATCTCAGAAGTTATCATTCAGCTGAGCGAGATGGTCTGTGCCTATAGTCTTGGCCAAGTGTTTGAGACCAGCCTGGGCAATGCAGTGAGATCCTATCTTAATCAATCAATCAATCAATCACCCTCACCTTATTTTTCTCATCTACAGGATAAAGATAATAACAGCAATTATGTTCTGTTATCATGAAGATTAAATGAGTTAATGTGTGCAAAGCCCTTACTTAAATCAGCATGTGGCACCTAAGCAAGAGGTACAGTGTTGCTCCTGTTGTCGTTACTAAGTTTCATCAAATCCAGAATTTTGCCTCTGATAAATCCTTCAAGGTATGATCTAAATTTGCATTTTATTTGCTTTTGTTATCAAAACTTAGAAAGACAAAGTTAAAAAGGGAAGTCTCAAAAGAACCTTGGCAGGAAACATTTGTAAAAACATGCAACATTTGTTAAACTCTAAACGTGTTTACCAGCAGGCTGCACTGCCACAGCAGGTTAAATACCACTCTTGAAGGCTTGATAATTCTGCAGTATTTACAAGTATAGTTATGATATGCACCAAACAGATACGTAAAGGTACAAAATTCTATGCCACTCGCTTCATTTTCCCAAAGCACTTTTCTTAATACCACACAAACTGTTCTAACTATCCTTTCCTTTCCAACAAAGTCAGCTTCAATAAAAACGAATGCACTAATAACTTCATTTGAAGTTGAACCTTAAGAAATCTTTAAATGCAAAACTAAGTCCATCCCTGCTTCATATTTAATTTGCAACAGGATATCTGGCAGCTGTCAAGGGAACTGGAAAGGGCTGTTAGCTGATGACTGGATGCCTGCTGAGATGGGCTCCACACACAGGTAATACTCAATTGTAGACAAAATCTTCTGACCTACCTCTCACTCTCCTTTAAAGTTAATCTGAACACAGTGTACATGAAAGGAAATGAAAAATGAGTATTTCTCCTTTACCATGGCCCTGGGACTTCCTGACTTTTTCATTCCACTGCTGATTGGTCCACAACTACTATTTCCTTCTAACTATTCCCAATTGTGTCTGTCAGCCACAATTAGGATTGTACACTCAAGAAAGGTGTTAAAATATAATAATGCCATAAGATCTGACTAATATTTTTTTTTTAAATTAACACTCAGTATATCAGGAATAGCCATTACCATTTAACAAATAACAATGAAATCCTTATATTTGAAAGTTTACACATAATTTACAGAAGTATGTATAAAAAAGTAGTGAAAACAATTTTATTAGAAGTTTAAATATGAACTTAATATACTTTACATCATGTAAATCTTAGTACATAATAGCATAAAATATTTTTAAAATACTGTCATATATCCTTCCAAAAGAGGAATGACTTAGGTTCTTGACACAAACTAATTACTGCATGATGAAGTCTTGCCTGGTGAATGACTGACTACATGAGAGACTGATACTTCTTGTTTGCTTTCAGAATATATATCAGTTCTTAAATTAAAAATTAAAAAATTCATTCAGGATGTTGTCTTCTGAAGACCCAGAGTCAAGAGTTCCACTTATATGATCAGTTTCTTCTCCATCATCTCATTGTCAAAGGTCAGAATCTTTGCATTTATTTTGACTTTTTTAATGACTGTGAGCACATCAATTTTTCTTTCCCAATTCTGAAAATTAAAAATGCTAAAATCTCAACTATATTCAAATTAAAACTAAGAACGGACTGAAATGATGATGTTCTAATCCTTTTTAATATATTCCTGAGTTAAAATATTCTGAGTTCCACAAAAATAAAAATGAAGGATAACAATTTATTTCACTATTGAATCAATCTTCTCTAGACAATTTAATCATTTCTTCAGTTTCTTAAGCACAATTGGGACTAACTGATGAATAATAAAATAATTCTATGATGGTAAAATAGCAAAATATTTCAAGATGCAGGAAAATATGTTCTCCCAAATGCTATAATATCTTGGGTTTACACAAAGGTTCAGTGGACATATGGCAATAACAAGACAAAATGAGTTTTATTTAGTTTTTTAAATAGTAAACTTTCTCTTTTGATAGCATCCAAGGAAGACTAAAAATTATCAAATGCTAACCCTTTCAAATAGTTCAAAACAATTATAGTCAATGGATTCTCACAGTACATCAAGGGTTAAAAACACTTTTTCTCAAATTATGTTAAATGTTAGTGCCAAAAGAACTAAAAGTAAAAAATGGTAATATAACATCTATTGAATTAGAACAGTATTTCAGGTGCAAACATGGAATAAAATAGGAATTCTATATTACCAATGGTAACATAATAAAATACTTAAAGGAATTTATCAAAAATTACTTTCTAAAACTTCATAATTTAAACTCGGTATTCAAACCTTTTCAATCAATTATAAGAATTCACAATATTAAGAAAGCTATGTGAATAAAAATACTGTACTAGTACTTGAATAAATTAAAAATTAGAGGAGGTCTCAATATTTAATATTTAGAGATAGCCTACCATACAGTCATTTGAAATGATGGTTATAAAAATTATTTAGCAACACGGAATAAATTCTTCACCTTAGATGAGACCTCTCAATCTTCACTTTATATCTAAACGGCTAGCCTGATGCAGTGGTGCACATCGGTAATTGCAGCTACTAGGGAGGTTTAGGTAGGACGAATGTTTGAGCCTAAGAGTTCAAGACCAGCCTGGACAACATAGACCCCATCTCAAAAAGAAAACAAAATTAACAGCTTACTACTATCGGTACATATTCACAGATATTCACTAAGCAAGCATTTCAGATAAAAATATCTAACACATTTGCATAAGTCCATAATGCCAACCTCCCAAATGCACACCCTATCATAACTAAGAGAATTACCAAATCCAAATCATTTCAGTCCATTTGATGCATTTCCTGTTTACTCCTAGACCTAATACTGTCCAGCAAAAAGAAGTTAGTTAATAGCTAGAATACAGTGAGTTAATCAAATGAAATAGTACATAAAATTATATACTGTAATTAAGCTATGCTAAAATTGGTACTGTGCATACATGCATTTACACACATACAAACACAAAGACTTAGAGGACTACGTCAAAATAATATCAGAGGTTATATTCCACTGGGAAATATTTTTGTAGTTCCCACATTTCAAGTACAAAATTTAAAATAAAAACAACCCCCCCAAAAATGTTTAATCTAAGCTGGTAAAAAAATTATACTTTGAAATTAATTCCCGTGGGATTTCTAGGATACCAGTATAATCACACATTCATTATGGCATTGTAAAGTGATACAATTCTTTTGGACAGCAATGTCTAATATGTGTCAAAAAACATAAATGTGTTTATACCTCTGACCTAAAAACTCCTGGGAATTTATCATAAGGAAATAATATAAAAGAAAAACATGCACAAGGATATTTGATATGATGCTATACTACTTTAAAATAATAAAAAATGTCCAACAATAAGAGAAGAACTTAGTAAATTATGGTAAATTCTTTTAAAAAATGGAAAATAAAATACACAGGAATAAGGAAACACCATAGCAAATAAGTTCTCTGAAAAAGAACATAATGTGAAAAAAAGAACAAAGCTCCAAATCATATTAATTAGTTCGATCACCCAAATATTCTTTTTATACCAGAAAAAGAGACGGGCACCCTAAAAAAAAGGAAAGCGGCTATATTAGAATGAGGGAATTGTTAATTTCTAAAGTATCTTCTGATGATGCTGAAAATCAAAACATGGAAGCAAAGTAGATAATAATGGATAACAATTTCAAATTTTGAAAAAAAAAATCTAGAGTTTCAGAAGGGATGACATTAGACCTTTGCTGAAAGGAATTTCATTCTACATGTAAAAGTCTCCTCAAAGTAAATAAGTATTAAGCATATTCACATGTAATCATCCTAAGAAGTTCCACAAAAGTCAGTTATGGACAAAATTGTCATTATTCTTTCTAAAACAAGCCATGAATGATTTAAGTTATATGCTTTTTCTCAAAAAATTGAAAACATTCTTGGGCATTTAATTGGATATTTACTAATACTTAACAAGAAAGGAAAGAGTGCCACCTACTGAATTATAATCCCTTTTCAAATAAAAAGAAACTGATTTTCTTATTTATACTACAGAATTTTAAGTCTCCACCAAGAGTAAAGTGCATGATAATAAAAACTACTAACAACTGGAGTGCATTGAAATGTTACATTCTGACTACATAATACTTAATAGAAATAAATTATATATAGAAACCTAATCTGACTACATAAGAAAAATGATCAATTCGTGTATGTTAATTGTGCACACGGCACGGCAATAAGCACAAGATATCAGCAATTAATTAACACTGTAATATAACTTTATCACAGTGTTCACAGTAAAAAAAAGAAACAGGGAGATGGAAAAGGGGAGGAGAGAAAAGTAGCAGGGGCAGGGGAAGAGAAGTTTTACTTTTTTTCCTGTGGTAAAGTGAGATGTGAATAACTAAGTATTATTTAAAATTAAAAATCTTAAATATGGCTAAGACTTTAAAAAGATCTTCCTAAAGGCATACCAATAAAATTCAAGCACAGCATCAAGAAATGATAGAAGGCAAATACAGAATTGAAAAGATAATTTGTAAAGATCTGGCTGATGCAACTTACATATCCACATGTATCTTCATTTTTATTTCTTTCACAGCTAATCCCTTTTCCAAGACTAAATTATACTGTAGCCTGTACCACTGAAAAGTCGTTTCTATGGGAAATAGAGGAGAACCTCCTCAAACAGAATGAGGGAAAATCCCACCGACAGCCACAGCCAAGTCCTACTGTGTGCCATAGTGCATTACACAGCGTGTCAGAATGTCCAGCTCAGAAAGAATCAAGGTAGACATTATTACAGCTCTGTATATTTACTGTACTGTGTTTTTTCAAGACACATGGTGTGTCAACCATTAAACTTAGCACTGAGAATTTTAGGAGCAAATTGTAAATGTAAGGTTGTCCCCATAAGATCCTATCTGAGACCTAAAATAATAGGTTATATTTATATCTCAATTATAATAATAATTCCATGGAGGTAACTAGTCCCATTTTACAAATGAGGGAAATGGCACTTGATATAGGAAATAATAGACATAACATATTTAGGGTAAAGTTAAAAAATGACTTTAAACCGTCATACTTCAATGAAATGCCAAGTTATAAATCTTTAGTAGTCAAACACATGACAATGGCAGATATTAGGCATCACTGTACACAAGGTGTTAGAGCTATATCTTAAAGCCCTAATCCAAAAAACTAAAGGTTGTTTCATCTTTTGTAACAGAACTTATTTTAGGTTTTTAGCAATTTCTGTTCTAAGAGTTTGAAGATGAGTTAGCCTCTGTCCCCAGGGTGAGGCACGGTGCCTGGTACAAGGGAGGTGCTTACTCAGTAACCCAGACCATCACCCACCTGTTGTAAACCAAGTGTACCTGCTGCCCTTAACAAGCAATCAAGTAAACTGTGGGTCCAGGTACTAGTCTCATTGGATAGTCTTGAATTCTACCTGAATCCTAGTTTAAAAAAATAAATAAAATGTTGTTAGAGCACACACTGAGGGATAGGAGCTCCACCGTAAATTTTAACTCCAGATCTGATCACTCTGCTTAAGATCTGGGTATTTAGATTGTGATACCCAGACAGTCTCCCCAGCTTGAACCCTGGCTCCTCTCAGTATCACCTCTACAACTTCTCTATCACCAAACCCCGTCCATTAAATACTTCTCCCATCTGCTCCTTTTTCTAAGTCATTCCCTGGATAAGAGCTGCAGCAAGCGCCATCAAGTCTCTCCTTCAGTGGTATCTCCTGCCTAAAGTCCATCCTCCTCACTACCACCAGAATTTACTAATGGAAACATCTTACCCCCATACTTAAGAAACACCTTTTGATATCCTCACTCTCTACAGTATACTAGATTAGAAACCTCTGATACTTACAGTCTGTCTGCCTACTCTGTTTTCCTTTAAATAGCCCAAATTATAACTTAAAATAATACCTAAACATTAGCCTGATCTTTCTTTCCTCAAGTAGCCTGTAGACATTAGGAAAGCCAACATGAAGGAAGAAGATCCAGGTAAAAGTAGTGGAGGAACACGGACCAAAAAATGTCAGCGAGTGAGCAACTGCATTTTGAACATTACACAAAAAACAACAGAAGAGGGAGCACTGCCAAGTAAGAGAGACTACCTTAAACTTCCTCCAAACATCCAGAAAAATCAGACAGAGTCCCCACCTTAACGATGGTTCAGCTTATAATTTTTGTTTTACTTTACTATGGTGAGAAAGTGATACAAATTCAGCAGAAATTGTACTTCAAATTTTGAACTCTACCATTCTGAGAAGTGGTACAATTCTCCCTTGAGTGCTGCACAGGGAACAGCTTGGGGTCCGCCACTGGATCACAAGGGGAAACGACCAAAGTTTTACAGCATACTGCGTGCTAAGCTAGGTGTCTGGTAGGTAAGGTATGCTAAATGCATTTCAACTTGTGGTATTTTCAACTTACAATAAGTTTATTGGGACACGACCCCACTGCAAATCAAGGTGCATCTAGAATCACACAGCAATTTTTTTTTTCCCACACAGCAATTTCTGTAAGGAAACGGAAATTAAATACCAAAATAACATCCCACAGACAACAAAAGTAAAAAACAGAAACATATACTCAAAAAACAAATGAGCGATGTACTGTTCTGCCATGGTTTGGTTATGGCTTGTTCCCCAAGGACTCATGTGTTGGAAGCTCGGTCCCCAGTGTTGTGATGTTAGGCCACAGGGACTAGTGGGAGGTAATAGGTCATTCCACTGCTCTTGGAAGGAATTAATGTACTTCTTATGGGACACTTGTTAATTCACACTAGAAGGCTATTATAAAATAAATAAATAAACTGGACCTAGGCCTACTCCCTGGATTCCTGTCTGGCCATGTGATCTCTCCCTTTCTCAGGCACTCCCAATATGATGCTACCATGAGGCCCTCACCAGAGGACAAATCAATGGAACTCAATTTTGGACTTTCAATCTCCAAAACTGTGAAGCAAATAAACCTCTTACTTTATAAAGTACTTAGACTCAGGAACTTTATTACAGCAATGGAAAATGTGGTTATATATTGTACTTTAAAATTATCTAAAATACATAAAAGAATATAAATCACAATTACAAAAGATTCAGAAACAAGGTGACAGAACTCAAGAAGCAGCTATATCTAACAAAATATCTATGGAAAAATTTTGGAAAATTGGTGTTATAGGAGTGCATAAGCAAAACAAAAAATTCACTTGTTTCAGTAATCATAAGAGATAGTATCAATATTGTATGTATAACCCAGGATAAAGCATATGAGCAATTACAGAATATTCTAATGCTATGATCTTCTTTATCCCTGAGAACCAGAATTTTTAATATAGACAAAAGTATTTACTGATAAAATTTGAAGAGTAAAAACCCTGTAGTTCTGAATTTGAAATTGGAAATAGCTATATGACCTGAACAGATATTTCTCAAAGGAAGGACATATAAATGGCCAACAGATATATGGACAAGATCTCTGCATTACTAATCGCTAGGGTAAGATATCTCCTCACACCTGTTAAAAGGGCTGTCACCAAAAAAAAACCAAAAGATAGACCAGGCAGAGTGGTGTATGCCTATAACTCCAGCAGCTTAGGAGGTTGAGATAGAAGATTCCAAGTTCAAAGCCAGCCTCAGCAACTTAGTGAAGCCTTGAACAATTTAGCAAGACCATGTCTCAAAAAAGTAAAAAGGGCTGCAGTAGCTCAGTGGTTAACTGTGCCTGGGTTCAACCATCCCTGATACCTAACAAAAACAAAAACTAAAGCAAAGATGTAGTGAAAAAGCAACACTTATACCCTGATGGTAGAAACGTAAATTAGCATAGCATTATGAAAAACTGTACGTTGGTTTCTCGAAATATTAAAAAGAACTACCATAGAATACAGCAATTTCACCGTAGGTATTTACCCAAAAGATCTGAAATCACTAAGTCAAAGAATTGTCTGCTCTTCCTCGTTCATTGAAGCATATCATTTAGCCATACAAAAGAAATCCCGTCATTTGCAACAACATGAATAGAACTGGAAACACTATTCTAAGTGAAATCTACAAACTCAAAGTACCCTGTAGACTGACAGTTACCAGAAGCTAGGTGGAGAAGGAAAGAAGGAAACAAGGAGATGCTTAAAGGGCATGAAGCCTTAATTAGGAGGAATGTTTTCTTTTCTTCTTTGAGATATTGAGATATTATCCACAGCATGGTTATACATTTCAAAAGCACTAATAATGTTATACATTATCATATTACATTGTTATATATCTTACATATATATTTATATTATATATAATTATACATATACTAATAAACTTCAAATATTCTCACCACAAAAATGGTGTGTGAGGCAATGAATATCTTCTTAACTTGATTCAGTCATTCCACATTGTATCCATAAATCATAATATCACTTTATACTTCATAAATATATACTACTGTAATTTGTCAAGTTACAATTTAAAAAATAAAAATTGGGTCAGGGGTGTAGTTCAATGGTAGGATGTATCCTTAGCAGGCCCTGGGTTCAATCCCCAGCACTCCAAAACTAAATTAATTAAAATTTAAAAAATAAAAAGAGCTGGGTGTGGTGACACACACCTATAATCCCCAGCTACACAGGAGGCTAAGGCTAGAAGATCATAATGATATTGTTTAAAAAACTAGTCACTTTCTAAAGATGATAAGGAACAAGATCATTGAAAACTGATATATAACATGAAGAAACCAAGTATTTATCTTGCTTTTCCTAAAAGAACTACACCTCTAAGTTACTAAACAGTAGACAGGATAAGGAATTTATTTTAAAAGTATTCCAAGTAAAGAATGAAGTAAAAACAAAATGATAGAATATCACTATTTCGCAACCCTTAATGAACAACTGATCAACAATGCTAATTTAAAAAAAATTAAAACCACACATTATTAATGTCCTGATAAACATAACACTATCTATATCATGCCAGAGGTATCAAACCAGAGTCCGATCAAGTCTCAGATTTCACTGACAATTTGCGACACACACTTTGAACTGCACTGAATACACAATCAGTAAAATACAACTGTGGAAAACCCTATGTGTCAAATGACCCAGGGTTTTCAACAAATAAATTATAAGACAAAGAAAGGAACAGAGGTGGGGTTGGGGAGAAACTGCAAATTAAAAAAGACTTAAAAACATGAAACAAAGGCAGATGGAAGGTGAAGAACATAACTTAATGAGTCTAGGGATACGTATTTGGCAGATAAAACTCTCAAGCATAATTCCTATAAATCAAGATAGTGGTTATTTTTGGAGGGATGAAGAGGGGCCAAGAATGGGGCTGAGCACATGAAGGGGCTTCTGAGATAGTTGGTACAGTTCTGTTTCTTAAGCTGGAATGCAGCTTAAAAGGTACCAAATTTCCTTTAGATCAGCCAATTAGATAGTAATTTGTGATCTCAGTGAGCACTGTTTTGAGGAAAGGATGGCATGTTGCTACAACAAAATACTTGAAAAAGAAAAGGACAGGGAGGTTGGATTGCTGCTGCAATCCACTAAAAGAAATGAGAGGCAACCAAGTGAACAGAGTTTTGAGTCTGAAGAGTCCAAAAATTTCACATGAAAAGATCTAGAAGGATTCACACCTGTTAAAAAGGATTAATCTTAGGAAATGAGAACATGATGAAAGAGAGAAGAACCTTTCATTTTATGCTTAATATATTTGGGGAATATATTTTTTTCAACAAGTTTATTATATTTGTTAATTTTTCTCAAACCTGTAAATGTTTATGTTTTAAAGAACTTCAAAATAAAAATAGAAAGTTCTGGCAGAATTGAGACAAATACCCATGCAAAAGCATTTCAAATGATAGTCTACCTTCAAAGAGAGGGAGTAGAACTCCCCATTCCTTAAGAGTGGGCAATACATAGTGACTTCTTCCAAAGAGTACAGTATGGAAAGAGGGGAGAGTCATTTCACCATGGCAAAGTGACCAAGGTCAACTTCAACAGAGACAAATCATATTATGTCTTTGACATGAGGACTGTATTCCCAGCCTAATCGTGACAAAAAAATCAGAAAAATTCTAATGGAGGGGCATCTTATAGTATATGTGACCCATAATTGTCAAAACTGTTAAGGTTAACAAAAACAAGAAAGTCTGAAAAACTATATTCTGGATGGGATACTGGAACAGAAAACGAACATTACCTAAAAACTAAAGACAGGTGACAGCATGTGGACTTTCATTAAAAATAATACACTATATTGGTTAATTAATTAAAACAAATACATAATATGCATGTGAGATTAATATTATATTCTAAATACAGAATATAAAGAAACTGTACTACTGTCTCATTTTTTTCTATAAATCTAAAAACTGTTATAAAATCCTTTTATTTTTATTTTTTTTAAATAGAAACCTTAAAAGCATTAACCAAGTTTAAGTCAAGGTTAGTAAGTTTCCTGCAATAAGTAAAACATGGTTTCTCTTTCTGTGTTTTCTTTCTCAAACCAGGGTCCACCAACCATACTTTGAGAACCAAACAATGGCTTTGACATAGTATGGTATTTTCAGACATTCCTCAGTATAATATAATACGAGGGTGGGGAGGTAGTACTGGTGTGAATACGAAAAGATGTATGGCAAGCTGGGGAGGGAATGTTCTTCACATTGGGTACCAGTCATGAGAACCCTTAAGAGTGCAAGCAACAAATATGCGCGTAGAAAATACCTGTGAAAGGTCTCTTTTCTAAACATGTAATAGGACACACAGAAGGCAAGAATTTCTTCTACATCATCTCTTACTCCCTACCCTCTTCACATTGCTGATAATCAAACAGCTCCTTGAAGGGCTACTCCAGCCCAGTTGGGTTTGTGGTCCCTTGACTCATAACTATGTGATATCAACACAAAGGCTAATTCTTTAAGAGTAAGGATGGATAAATTGGAAAAGCATCAACATTCACTGTTAAGTGTTTTATGTTTTTAAGCACTGCTCTATTTTGTATAAATTTCTTATAAAATACCTGGCTTAATCCTCCCTATTGCCCACCATATTACAGATGATAAACAGTCAGAAAGATAGAGTTACTTGGGAAAACTAGAAACTCAGTAACAAGTTGAGTCATGTATGAATGACTCTATGAAGTCCCGGTTTTCCTGCTCAACATGCTGCGCCTGCAGGCCTCTATTCTTGTGTGCTCACCAAGGCAGTCAGAGGGCTAAGCATGGAGAAAACATTCAAAATGCTTTTTTTCACATGAATCAACTTGAATGATTGATTGATAAGAAGATAGTCCCATGACGTACTCTGCTAATAATATTTTATGACCAAGTCTGGTCCTGCCTGTGACCCTTAAGGAAATAAAAGGAAAATTCAGAACTTGGTGAACCATGTCATTGTCAAAGTTGTTCACCTCTGTACATATCACCCTTTGCTCCACTGATCAGAATACTAGGAACTTTCTAACATGCTGTACCCATTAAAAAAATTCAGATTGTAAATGATTTATTAAGTTGACTTGTGTGACTATATTAAAAAATGGTAACCACAAGATTGCATTTTATATCTTTTCCCCAAGAATGGAGAAAAATTTTTGATAAGCATCTTATTGTATTGACTACCACTTATTGTATTCTTCTGAACCACATGTGTATCTTATGAATCAGCAATATTTTTGCTTCTTAGATAACTCATAAATGTTAGCTGAAATAAGAAAATCAGACTGAGCAGTGTGGCACTTATCCGTAGCCCCAGGACTCAGGAGGCTGAGGCAGGAGGATCACTTGAGCGAGGAGGTCGAGATCAGCCCAGGCAACACAACAAGACCC